>NW_017728959.1:1262797-1277681 GCF_001723915.1 Gavialis gangeticus
GGAAGGTGGTCGGGCACAGGGAGGTGGGTGGCTCAACGCAGGAGCACCCCCTACTGGCCTGCCACAATCCTCCCCCTCTATGTGACACTGGTCTGGCCGCAGTTGGAGTACTGCATCCAGTTCTGGGTGCTGCACTTCAGGAGGGATGAGGACAGCATCAAGAGGGTCCAAAGGAGGGCCACTCACATGATTAGCAGGCAGCAGGGCAGGCCCTATGAGGACAGGCTACGGGACCTGAACCTGTTCAGCTGCCACAAAAGAAGGCTGAGAGGGGATCTGGTGGCCGTCTATAAACTTGCCAAGGGGGACCATCAAGCAATGGGAGAGTCCCTATTCCCCCAAGCACTACTGGGGGTAACAAGGAACAATGGCCATAAGTTGATTCAGACTCGATATCAGGAGGCATTACTTCACTGTCAGGGTGGCTAGGAGCTGGAACCAACTTCCAAGGGCAGTCTGGGGGTCTCCAAAAGGAGGCTAGACAGCCACCTAGCTGAGGTCATTTGACCCCAGCATCCTTTCCTGCCCATGGCAGGGGGTCAGACTAAATGATCTACTTAGGTCCCTTCTGACCCTGCCAACTATGAAACTACATCAACGTCCCATAAAAACTCCTTACAGAACTCTATTTCTTTATACAGAACCACATGAATATCAATTAAACTCCTTCTAAACCCTCCCCCTCAAAAAACACTATTTCCTCAGTAACCATCTGAAACTCTCCACTCTCCCATCAGTCCTCTCTGTTGGTTCAGTGAAACAAACATGTCAAGTCTTTTATACTCCATTTCTTCTCCACCTCCTCTTCTCCAGTCTTTTCCTTGTTCTGATCAATGTAGTATTTCAGGTTATGCAGCCCCAGCTTCAGATACTCTCTTTCAGTGAAAGCCAACCCCTTAAAAACCCAGAGGTTTCTTACTTTTTTCATATACCGGCTTTAACACTTGCTAACAGTATCTTTAATATTGTTTTCTCAGGCCCTTTGGTATGGACCTGTAAAGTGCCATCGCTTTTGTTAAGGACTGTCTTATTTTTGTGACACTCAAAAAGTGACATACTGTTTCCAAAACAACCTTTGCGTATGTACAGTCCCAAACACATGTCCCACTGCTCCTTCAGCCCTGTACCTCTCCCTTAGACACTTACACCTCCTTTCTCTCTCTTATCTTCGTGTGTCTGGCAATGCATCCCCTCCCTGGATTGAGGACCCTTCCTCTAGTTTCCTGTTCTGTGGTTCTGATCCTGTCCTGCCCCCACCGCTCCCCACCAGCTTCTTTCCACTTTGTCTTCTTGTGCCTTCTAGGCAGAGCCAGATGATCCATGGGGCAGAAATAAAGGGGTCAGGTAACCAATAACATCTTGTATAGGTGCAAGACTCAGGCCAGGAAGGGGCAATCTGACTGTGGAAGCCACTGGGGACAGGACTTTCTCTGAGAGACGTGGAACCAGATCCCAGACTGTAGCAAGAACACTCAGAAGGAAGCCCTGAGTGAAGGGAAACTGAGGATCTGCATAGGAAGCAAGCTAAGTGCCATGGCCTTTTTCTGTTTTGTTCTCTTTCTATTTGGAGCCTGCCACCAAGGGGATTTGGTGAACCCCGTGTAGGACATTTCTTTGAGCTGGGACCAGCACTGGTATTTTGTTTGCCATTTTTCCTTGGAGGATTGGAGTGTGGTTGAAGGGGAGACAGAGGTCACTGAAAGGGGGTGACTGGGGACACCCTAAACTTGAAATTCAGCAGAGTGAACATGGCCAAAGGAAGCCTAGCCTGCCTGGACTGTAAGGCAGGAGGGCAGCAGGGGAAAATAGGACTCAAGGCCACCAGCTATCTACGAAGAGAATATTGCAGACCCTGGAACCTGACATCACGGGGCATGGCCAAAGCTGAGTCAGGAGCTTGTGGCCCTGAACAGCTCAGTAAAAGTGGAATGAGGCCGGGGGAGCCATGAAACAGACAAGGGCCCACTTCTTCAAAGTGTGCCTTGCCCTCTGTACGTGCTCCCTTACAGACTTTTTCATTAACTTTTTTTGGCAGGCAAGAATACTGAATGGGGGAGAGATACCAGGTGATGCAGGCACTAGGAGACCTTTAAAGGCAGGAACACTGTAGTGACACCCATAAGTAGCCTATGCAAAGATATGAATGAGCAAAGCTTTGTGGATGTTTTCTTAGACACAGCCCTTTACCATTAAGGCAGTCTTCTTTGCTTGAGTTTCAGATGGTGACCTATATTCTAGTCTTGATGATGTCGGCAGGTGAGGAGTAAGAATTGGATTTACATCATTCTTGCAGGTGCATAGTAGGGGGAAATGTATAGGCCACTTCTAGAAATTATGATTATTAATATCCTTTAAAGAAATTATTCTTATATTCAAGAAATCAACTCCTTAGAGCTTGTTCAGGAAGGATAGGCAGAGCAAAAAAGGAGGAGGTGGTGTCCTATATATAAAGGTATGATGTACATGTGTTTTGAAGTGCAGTACAAAGTCAAAGACAGGCCTGTTGAAAGCCTCTGGGTAGAGGTTAGAGGAGAAAGCATTAAGACAGATGTCAGGATGGGCATCTGCCACAGGCTACCGAACCAGGAGCCTGTGGATAAGGCCTGCTTTAAACAACTGATGGAAACTTCCAAATTTCAGGACCTAGTTGTCATGGGGAATTTCAATTATCAGGACATCTTCTAGAAGGGAAACACAGCAGTGCACAAGCAGTCTAGCAAGTTCTTGGAATATGTTGGGGATACAATTTTTAAAGTGCCTGTTACATGTATAAGGGACACTTACTTTCCAAGTGTTCTAAATCGGGCTCTGCCTGAACACTTCAAGGAGATTGTCCCAACAGGGGCACCATAGTTGTAGTTCAGCTTATTCCCAGCCAGGGGATGCAAGATTTAAAAAACAGGGAGCCTGGGAAAATTCCAGCCCAGGGATTGGCTGGGCAGCTCCCCTTAAAACTGGAGTGTCTCCCCTGCCCCCAGGGTGGAGAAAGAGAGAGGCACACGTTGTGTGAGAAGGGCTGAGATGAGCCTGCAGTATGGTCCCACCCCACGGTTGCCTGCTGGACACCTCATGGGTGGGCTAGAGGCCAGGAGAGCACCTAAAGGGTCTAGAAAAAGAGAGCAGACCCCTAGAACCAGCAAGTGAAGTTCACGAGTGAGCTGAACAAATTCCTTAGGGTGGGGACACAGCCCCAGGAAGCTCCTGGAGAGCAGAGCAGCAATTTCCCGCTGGGTTTGGGGACTTGGGGGCTGGTCAGAGTGTGATTAAACCCCTCTATGTGAGTGGTTGGGAAAAGGACTGTGGCAGAACTGGATGGCTTGGTGGAAAGAGATGCCAGCTAGGGAAATTCCCTAGGATGCCTGCATGGGTTGAGATCCAGGGAAGCACAACCTGAGGGGAAGCTTCAGTGTGCTTGAGTGCCTTAAGGCAGGGGTTGTCAACCGTGAGTACGTGTACCCCGGGGGTACTTGGGAAGGCTGCATGGGGTATGCGGTGGCAGTGAAGAGAAGCGGGGGTACTTGGGAAGTGTCAGTGTCAGGGGCGGGGCCACCGCTGCCATCCATCACTCCGCATTGCTGTTGTGCACCGCTTCCCTGCACCCAAGCACCCCCGCTTCTCTGCACCATTGGCTTTGCATCTGGCTGAAGGGAGGTGCGGAGGGGTTGCCAATGGCTGACCAGATACAAAGCCAGCGGTGTGGAGAAGCTGAAGTACCCGGGAAGCGGTGGCACGGGGGGTAGGGCCACAACCGTCCATTACTCCATGCTGCCACCGGGTGCTACATGCCACTTTCCTACGCCCAAGTATTCCCACTTCTCCATGCTGCCAGCTCCACATGCGGCTGGCCGTCAGCACCCCCTCACCCCCCGACATGTGGCAGCAGCACTGGGTATTTAGATTGTGGCAGGGCGGCTGCTGTATATGAGGGACATACCAACATAGATAGAGATTAGCAAGATCAGTGAGGGAGGAGAAAAAAATGTGCCAAGTACCCTGAGATCCCTTTCCCATTCTAGTAATGGGCCTTGTTAACTTACTGTAGTGGAAGTAAAGAAAATTTCACTGCTTCCTGTCCAAGAACTTCTACTCTGCTAGAGATGAGCCCCCATCAGTCTATCATCCTCCTTTATAGATTCATTTGCATTCTATGGAGACTTGTCAAAAATAATCCAGAGAAGGAATTCTTGAGAGTTGGCAGTTTTTGTGTCCATAGTCAACAGACTAGAGGAGGAGTAGACAATTTTGTTCAGGCATCAATAGAGCAGCTTCTCAGCTGCACAGTATCCTTCCTTAAAAATCACTGGAAATCAAACTGATTCCATGATCCTTTCAGGGAGACTAACAGAACAGGCCTCTTTCCCCAGTGAGAATGCTCCATCTTGTCCTCAGAACAAAGGTAACAGTGGGTTGTCTATTAGGAGAAAAGTACCTCCATTCTTTCCAGTTCTTCCTCCATCTATTCAAAAAAAAAAAATCACAGCAGCTGGTCATCTACATATACAGATCCAAAAGACAACATGAGAAAATACCAGTTTTCATAGCAGCCGTACAAATGTGGGCCTTTTAAAGAAGCCTAGTCTGCATGGCAAGCAAATAAACCACACTGTACTGGAATGGTTGAGTCAGGGACAAACCTGCTTTGATGAGGGTCTGGACTAAATTACTCTGAGGTCCCTTCTAGCCCTATGTTCTTATTCTTATGATTTTATGGTCCAGTAAGACATCACAGATACCTGCAACCAGGCTCATACAACAGCTTAGGTCTATATTACAATTGCCCACTGTTGCAAGTTCATCTTAGCCAGTCTCTCACAATTGTTGCATCCTACTCTGGGTCATAGCAACCTTGCAATGCCTTGGCATGGTGTCTACTGCATATATGCAATTAGACATCTCAAAACAATCCCTTAATAATCCCCCCACCCTCCAGTGCCCGTAAAAGCTCAGAGCAATACCTTTGGCTTGCCTATTGTCTGGCTGCAAGCACAAGAATACTTGAGCCTTTGTCCAACTCTTGTTTCTTTCATGGTTGGTTCAAATGCGTCTGACATGCCACTAATCTGGCCCTGGTTGTATGAGGCTGTCTGCATATAAGGTCTGGAAAATAGCAATAAAAAACATAAGAAGATCATCCCAAATTAAACTTTCATAACATTTTTCAGACAGTGTCTTGGTTTTGTTCTGTGCCACAGAGTCCACAGGCAAGTACAACAACCAGTGTGTCAGCAAAAATGGTTGTCCAGTGACCTTCCTTGTGTGGGGCTTCCCCTGCTTGTTCCCAACACAGGAAGGTGTCATTAGATGAAATAACTGCAACATGGGGCAGCTAACCAGGAAAGGCTACCCCAGCCCCTATCACTCCTAGACCCAGAGCTGTGCATAGGATACCCCTTCACAAGGCACTAGGACCCATGTGGCACTTGCCCTGAATCAAATGAGTGTAGACTGGAAAGAAAATCCAGGTTGAAAGCAATGGGGGGAAATTCAAGGAGTAGTTCCACAGAAGCCTCTACAGCAGGGAGCAATGCCTTTACTCTTCTTCCCCTGCCATCTCTTGAGGTGCTGTTTCCCCAGTGCTGACTGGTTAATGGCTCTACCAGTTCCCATCCCTTCTCCTCTTTACCTCATGTTCCCTCCATCAACTTGATGCATTATTCTTTTCTCTATATCCTGTGCACAGCCATTTCCCTTGTCCTTCCCATTCCTCTGGGCAAAGCTGGGTTAATGGCACTAGCACAGTGAGAGGGTGCAGTGACAAGGCTGCCAAGGTGCCTGGTTCTGGATCTAGAGATGTCATTTTTAGCTTTTCTTTGGCTTGTGCCAAATGCTGTTCCCAGTTGACTTGGCTCTGAGTAGGTACCTAGTCATCAGATTGGAGAGCCAAAAGTGGCTGGATGTGATGCTGGCCACATGACTCCCTTGAGTTTACTGAATTTGTTCCATTTCAATAGAGTATATATTGTCCTCATTTCTTATGCCTCCTTCCTTGTTATTCTGTCTATATTTACTTTGGTTTAATTAAAAGAATAAAACTATTTAATCAGTAGGGTGAAGTAAAAAGGCAGGTTTATCAGCTGGGAGGGTTATGGCTCAGTCTAAGCAGGTGCTTCCTTTTGAATCATGGTTTCTCTGTGACCTATTTGCAGATTCACATTTTATAACTGTAGAAGGCTCATGGCCAAGAAGGATGAACAACAAGGGTTTCCTGTGCAAGGTAGTTGACTTCTGGTTCAAGATTACCTGAGGCTTACATTACTTAGCTTTCTTGTGATTCTTATTTAAGATGTCACTGGCCAGATTCACAGGATTTACTGGAAATTGTCAGATTGGATCAGAACCATGGTTCAGCCAGACCAGTACTTGCCTTTGACACTGGCTGGCATAAGCTTCATAGGAAAGAGAATGAAACTCTATAAGAGAACAATGCTCCTAGAGAAGTTAGGTATTTGTTTAAGACACAGACATGAGGATTAATCTGCACTCTGCACTGTTGACCATCATAATACATCATGCATCTGTGAGATTTACTTCAGGAGGTGCATGCAGGGTAGCTGGGAGGATGAGGAGCAGCAGCACTGGAGCAGTTCTGAGACATTTTATATAGTTAAAGCCTGCTCAACCCTGCTCTCAGGATCATTTTGGGGAAAGGGCCTCAACATATCCCCTGTCTAACAGAGCCATGGAGTATGGGCCCAGAGGCTTTTGATGTGTCTGAATGAATTCAAGTCAGCAGGGTCTGTTGAACTTCATCTTAGGGTGCTGGTGGATCTGGTAGAGATCAAGCCTTTGGCAAGGATATTCATGAAGTTGTGGTAAACAGGCAAAGTACCAGAGGACTGGAAAAGGGCCAATATAGTGCCCCTCTTTAAAAAGGGCAAAAGGGAGGACCTACAGACTGTTTAGCCTTACCTCATTACCTGAGAAGTTACTGTGACATAACCTAGGGAAGTCCATTTGCAAGTATCTGGAAGAGAAAAGACTGATCACAAGTACCCAGCATGGATTTACTAAGAACAAAACATGCCAAAAACTTGATCTTGTTCTTTGATGAATGACTAATTGGGTGGAAGAAGGAAATGCTGTGGACATAGTGTATTTGGACTTCAGCAAGACTTTTGACAAGGTTCTGCATGACCTTCTCATAAACACATTGGAGATCTATGGGATAGACAAGACTACTACTATAAGGTAGATAGAGAATTAGCTCAATAGTCTTAAGCAAAGAGTTCAAATATAAATCAGGAGGGCAGGAGGTTTTAAGTGGAGACCACAGGGGTCTATCTTGGAAACCAGTTGTAGTGGGGATTGGGAGTGGGGGCGGGAAAGGAAAGGGATGGTGGAAAGAGAAGAGAATGGCCCCATTTACCCTCTCCCCCTTACCTGAGCCAGAGCTGGGATCCAGCCAGGCTATTGCTGGGATCTGTGGTGGGGCCAAAACAGCCACATGTGGGACAGCAGGAAACAGAGGAAAAGTCTCCATGGCCCCTGGAGAAGGAAGTTCTAATTGGGAATCCTGGACATGCTACCTGCCTGCTTGGGGCACCAGGCTTCTGGGTCTCTGACACCCTGGGAAACACGTCCCACTCACAGTGGTCCCCCTCACCTGCAGGAGGCACAAACAACCCACATCCAGAAGATGCTGATGCTGATTGGCTGGAATGCCCAGCGGAACAAAATAAGAGGGACACAGGAGTGAATGGAAGGGGCCTTACCCTGGAGACCCAGGGATGGATGCTGGAAAATGGTGAGGGGCAGATACCCTGCCCATATTTTTGTTTATGGAATCCAGACAGACGTGTGGGAATCCCAGACAGGAAGTCCTGGAATCTGTGTGCGAGGGACTGCCGCAGGCCAGAATTGAGTAGCCAGGTGGCCCAGACTCTCTACCAGCTCTGTTCAGAGGGCTCTGGGCATTTTAAAACTATATAGTGAGTGTAGGGGAGGAGGAGCTCCCAGTCCTAACCCTGTGGCCCACCACCAGCATATGCAGGGTAAAGGTCTGCAGACAGTGTTTAGGGTGCCTATGTGGGGTACCCCATGGGTGCCTACGGTGCACAAGCCAGGACCAGGTGAAACTTCAGGGACTCTGAAGAGGCCAGCCTGAGATGCATTGGTTGGATCCCCCCAGCTAGCCCAGAGTGCAAGTTTTAATGGAACTGATAGATTATTGCGGGCAAAGTCAAAGGTGGGAATCAGGCCTGTTGCCCAAAGTAGGTAGCAGGCAAGGTGGCAGGGCCTTAACGGGGACCTGCCACACCAGTGCTGTTCAACATTGTTTATTAATGATTTGGATGCTGGCATAGAATGTTTCTTGAGCAAGATTGCAAACAACGCAACCGGGAAGGATTGCAAACATGTTGGAGGATGGGAACACAATTCAGAAGGATCTTGATGGATTGGAAAGCTGAACTAGAGCCAACAGGATGAAATTCAATACTGACAAAAGCAAGTATTGAACTCAGGAAGAATAATCATAATACAACTACAAAATGGGTGACCCCTGGCTGGATGGCAGCACTGCAAAGAAGGATCTGGGAGTCTTGGTAGGTCACAGATTCAATACGAGTCTGCAGTGTGATGCAGCCGCACAAAAGGCAAATGCAGTTTTGGGATGCACCTAATGATTTTATGGATGCAGAACACAGGAGGTGATGGTGCTTTAGATGAGGCTTAACCAGTACCAAGTAGAGGCACTATGTGCAGTTTTGGGCTCTATGTTTTTAAAAGGATGTGGAGGAGCTAGAGAGGGTTCAGAGACCGGCAAAAAATGATAATAGGTATGGAAAGCAACTCATACAAGGAGAGACTAAATGAGGTAGGCATGTGAAGAGTAACAAGAAGGGTTTCTACAAGTATGTCATAAATGAGAGGAAAATCAGAGAAAGTGTGGGTCCCTTACTGAATGGGGGGAGGCAACCTAGTGACAGATGATGCAGAAAAGGCTGAAGGGCTCAGTGCCTTTTTACCTAAGTCTTGACAGGCAAGGTCAGCTCCCAGACTACTGCACCTGGCAGCACAGTTTGGACAACAGCAGACAACAGCAGTGAAAGAACAGGTTAGGGACTATTTAGAAAAGCTGGACATGTACAAGTCCATGTGGTCAGACACAATGCACCCAAAGGTGCTGAGGGAGTTGGCTGATGTGATTGCAGAGCCCCTGACAGTTATCTTTGAAAACTCATGGCAATTGGGAGAGGTCTTGGATGACTGGAAAAGGGTAAATATAGTGCCCATCTTTGAGAAAGAGGAGAAAGGAGGATTTGGGAGACTCAAAACTGGTCAGCCTCACCTCAATCCTCAGAAAAATCATGGAGCAGGTCCTCAAGGAATCCATTTCTAGGCACTTGGAGGAAAAGAAGGTGAGTAGGAATAGTCAGCATGGATTCACCAAGGACAAGTCGTGCCTGACCAACCTGATTGCCTGCTATGATGAGATGACTGGCTCTGTGGATGTGGGGAAAGCAGTGCATGTGACATACCTTGACTTCAGCAAGGCTTTCGATGCAGTCTATCACAACAAAGGAATCAGATTGGTCAGGGCTGTGCAATCACATTGACCAACTCCCTCAGCACCTTTGGGTACATCACATCCAACTGCATAGACTTGTACAGGTCCATCTTTTCTAAAGAGTCCCTAACCTGTTTTTTCACCACTGTTGACTGCTCATCGTCTTCCTAAACTGTGCTGCCAGATCCAGTGCTCTGAGAGCTGACTTTGCTTGTGGAGACTGAAGTAAAAAAGGCACTGAGCACTTCAGCCTTTTCTGCATCATCTGTCACTAGGTTGTCTCCCACATCTAGTAAGGGACCCACACTTTCCCTGAACTTTTTCTACAAGTATGTCATAAACAAGAAGCTCTTCTTGAGTTCCAGCCTTTCCTCAATCTTACTTCAGGCTCTACAAATTAATTCCCTCAGTGCCCCTTGGATCAAGGCTGTAAGGCCATTCACAATCACAAGTCAATATCCCCTGGGCTTTGTCTTCACAGCTGTAATTTATTTACTTTGAGAAATGAAATTATGGCCTATTTTCCAATCCAGCTGCAAATTCATTACAAAATTCCTAAATTAATCACTTTTTTCTTTAAGCTGTACTGTAATTCAAGCAGGCTGTATAATTAAATCCACTTCAGTCTTCTTCCCCTTTTCTCAGGCTTACTGTACAAATTTGTTTTATTTACCTGCTGCAGCTGGTCTCTAAACCCCACCACACTCTTCAGGATCCATCCTGCTTTTCACGCAACAGGCCTCTGTCATATGTCCCAGGAAATGCCTCCTGCCTAGCTCTGTCTTCAGTTTTGCTGGAGCAGCTCCCACTGCCCAGCCACCTGGTTCACTTATCTTTCTCAGAGGGTCATTTATCTTTCTCTTCGGCATTTGGATCCCTTCTCTTTCTAGCGATCCTTCTTCTTAGACATCTTCTGTTCAAAGAAGCCAAAGCCCTGCTGACAACACCATCTGCACAATCATGTTTGATCTGCAGGATGCATCCGCTCCTGACTGGGTCCTTCCCCTCAACAGAAGGATCAAGAAAACCATCACCGGAGCCCCCATTCTCTTCATTAGTGCCAGCTCAGCCTATGCCCCGCCATGAGGTCTTCAGTGGTGGACCAAGTGATGTAGGTGGACAAATGGGAGGCATAGCCTGACTGGAAGGCTATAGCCCTTCCACTTCCTGCAGGAATTTGTTCCAGCAACAGTAATGTTGAGTGCTGCTGTTGATTTAGACCTGTCCATTTGATCTTGATTAATCTTGTTCCTGTCTTGGACCTTATGGCCTTGATCAACTGCTTGGTCTTGATCAATCATCAAGACCATGACTTTGTCTTGATACTGTGGAAACAGGACTGATACATGGCTTTGGATTTTAGATGTGGAACTGGCTACTTGCATTTTGGAAAGCCACCGACTGGTCCTAGTGTGAACCACTAGCCCTGGCCACCTATCATTTGGTCAACTATGACAGGAGGTTCATGGATCTTGATTCTCCTTTAGCTATATTTTGAAGTGGGACCACACACTTGTGGTCATCATAAATCACTAATCTACGTGGATGCGCTCACCCCTGTGGAGTACCTATTGGGAATGCAGCTCCACCCTCCGACACCAACACTCCCTTTTGCATGGGGCGAAAGAATGAGGGCCCATATGGTCCCTTGGAATGTGGATGGACCCTTTTTCTTATACACAAACTTGTGCAATAATTGAGGTAACTGCAGACTCACAATGACCAAACATGCTCATTGTTGCACATTTTCAATTTTTGATCTCCCCCGCCCCAAGAAAAACCATGCCCGACCCATCCCATGAAAACAGCTTGAGATTTCCAAATACTTGAGCACTAAACCTTCCTAGACCAACCAGCTGTAAGGGGTGGGGTGAACCACGCAAGTCCAGGATGCTCTCTGGCACAACTGAGGAAAACCCCCTTCCTGTTGCAGTACTCAGAGATGCAGTGGGTTGGGATCATTACTGGGATATGTGTTCTGTTGCTGGCACCTACACAAATTGAAAATCCATATAGAAAAAAATCCTTCTATGACCTCCCAGAGAATTTAATATAAAAGTAACAGAAGCAGAGGGCCTTTTTAATGGCTGCAGCTACGCCTCTACCAGTCTTTCCAGAGGTTTGCCATGGACTTGTTACACCCTGGATTTGCTAGTTTCTAAATGATTTGAACTGCTTGCTTAACCATAAGAGAAACATCCATCTTGGTTATTTACCTCTAAAGCTCCAGGGTCAACTCCATATAGATCCCCTGGAATGTTGCCCTGCTTATTCTGACATTCTCTCATGAATGCCTTTTTTGAGAAGCACTAACATTACTATCAGATCTTTGAAATTCATTCAGGAGAAAAGCTCTGGGAACAAATAAGAGATTTTTCCCTGCTTCTACAAACTGTTAGTTCCTGGCCTGTGTTGTCAAACCAAATTCTGGCCCCAAAATAACTGAACATGAACTGTCTTCTCTTAATTTAACCTCTGCTATCAAAGCAGCAACAGCAGCACTACTGTGGGAGCTTGAGAGCCAGCAGCCTCTATGGAAATGAGGGAAAGAGAAATCTGAAGCTCCAACCTCCATATCCAGGATATGGCTAGAACAGCCCAGTCCGTGGATACGGAAAGGGTCCTCTCTATTCATGCAGCTTTCCTTTGACAATCACATGCTCCTAGTACTTTGTCACGGCAGGTATTTTACCACCATGGGATAATATACCAGACAGTCGCAGGAAATGACCAATTAGTCTTGTGCCTCAAGACCTGGGCATTATTACTCATGCCAACACCAGCCCTAAGGCTGGCTGCAGCACCCCCTGGTGGCTGAAATAATTCTGCCCTACTCCGGCTCCTCTGTGTATCCTCCTTAGTGCTTCACCTGCCACACCTTGATGGAATTTGTATGTTACATTTGGGGGGCTGCCCCCGTCAACCTAATGGACCTGCACTTGGCCTAGTTCAATCTGCTTACCTGGACTCCCCAGTCCTACTCATACCAGCAGACTCTAGGTCTGCTAACCAATACTCCTTGCCTCACTGACACCTGTGTCTCATTGACACTGATCATGTTCCTCCTAGTCTAAATTTCAGGTTCCTGGCTCTAGTAATGCCTTAGGGGCACTAGTTATGGCCTCCAGTCTCCCCCATGGCAATACCCATGTCTTGAGGGTTTTACCCTATTCACTGGGCTCTATAGCCCTAAACTGGCTTCAGCTCACTAGGCCCTTGAAGAGCCACTCCTTTTCTTGCTTCAGCCTCAGTCCAGACCAACCAGTCTCTAACTTAGATCAAAAACTCCACTTTGGGTCTTAACACCACTGCAAAACCCCACCCTATTCCTGCTGGCTCCTACCCAGGCTTCATGGTACCTTCTGAGTCTGCAGCTTCCCTTCTGTAGGCACTCAGACTGATTAATGGCTCCTCTCCTTCAAGGGTCAGAGGCCAACTGACTACCCAGGCTTGGGAACCAAGGCTTATATTCCCTGAGCTCCACCACTTCCAGTCATGTGCACCTCTGACCAGCCACAGGTGTATACTCTCAGCTCAGTGAGAAGCTGGCTCTCTTCTGCTGCCACTTATCTATTAGCTCTGCATTCCCCACTTGACTTTGGTTTCTGCCTGTTCACCTGTTGCAGAGCTGCTTACTCCTTAATAATTATCTATAGACTTTGGGCTCCTGTCCTTGTGCTTCTCTAGCTGCTTACTTGCTAGCAACTGGTCCTGTTCCAGCTGCCCCACTGATTGCAGTCCCATTATGCTGATCTTTCACTCTTAACTTAAGAGGGTCCCTTAAATCCTGTTCTGTGACACTCCACTCAAATATAGGGTAGACACAACCTCTTTCATACATACAAGTAGTCAGCAAGAGAGCTCTGACCAAGAGCCCATGGAGTGCTACTGTCCTATGTACAGGGTACAGCAGAGAAAAAACAAACTTAAAATTTTGGGTGGTTTTGAACATGATCTGGGTGACACCAGGTGCCAGTGAAGTCACCTCAACAGTGTCAGTCACAGGTAGATGCACTTCCCATATTTCATCTCTATTTCTCAGTAAAGCAGGTACAAAGAGACTCCTAATGTTTTAAGAACAGTCTGCTTTTCATGGGGAAGCTGTGTCTTGGGAACTCCCTAAGCAAACAACCTCATTATGTACTTCATACTGCACCTCCAGCCCTTACCTTGAAAAAAACAGCTATGAAGGAAGACAGTCTGATAACATTGATTTTACAGAGGAGTGAACAATCACCTGTCAACAGAAACTGTGTAGCAAGACTAGTTCTATTAGGGCCTCATAACATTACCCGCTTCTAGAGAATGGTCCACAGTCAATCAGATGAGATTTAATAAGGATAAATGCAAAGCCCTTTACTTGGGATGGAACAACTGAAAGTAAGAATAGAGACTGGGGAGTGACTGGGTAGGCTGCAGTACTGCAGAGAAAGACTACCAGAGGTTATGGTAGACCATAAGCTGGATATGAGCCAAGAGTGTGTTCCCACTCCTCCCCAACCCTCCCCCCACCAAACCCAACAGTATACTGGGCTGTATTAACCAATGTATTACTTGCAAATCAATGGAAATGATTCTTCCACTCTGCTCCACACCAGTGAGTGTTGTGTCCAATTTTGGCTCCCACCCTTTATAAATTATGTGGAGAGTTTGGAAGGAGTCCCAAGGCAAGTGGCAATAATGATTAGGGACCTGGGAAGCCAGACCTGTGAGGAAAGACTGAAAGAACTAGGGTTATTTAGTCTGAAGAAGACTTGACAGGGGATTTGATAACAAACTTCAAAGACCTGAAGGACAATTATAGAGAGGATGGAGATAGACTTTCTTCTGTGGCTGTCGGGGGACTAAGAGCAATGGCCTCCAACTGCAACAGAGAAAATTGAGGTTGGAAGTCAGGAGGAGCTTTCTGACTGTGAGGGTGGTAAAGCATTGGAACAGGCTATGCAGAGAAGTTGTGGAATCTCCATCCTTGAAAATTTTCAAGAGCAGGTTGGACAACACTTGGCTGGGATGGATGATCCTCCTTTGAAGAGGGGGATGGACTAAATGATCTCATGAGGTCGCTTCCAGCTGTACTTTCCTACAATCCTATGATTCCTATGATCTCCTATTACGCTGTTATGTTTTAGAAGCAATGAGACTTCTTTCTCCAGCAACATGTATTTTACTTATAGGATTTAACACATCCAAAAGGAAAAACCTTCACAGTTCCTGGGCAAGGTTGGCATATATTTCAGATATTATTCAGAAAAACAAGGAAAATACATCACACCAACATGTATTTTACCCCAACTGCGGTATTTTACAAGGTCTGCTTTTAATTATGTGACCTGCCCTCAAAATAGGAATTAACGCCCCCCCCCCCCCAAAAAAAAA
>NW_017728959.1:1277767-1284652 GCF_001723915.1 Gavialis gangeticus
AAAAAACTAGCTGTATTAGTTTGTAGACAAGACAAGACTTGATTTCTGCTGTGGCCAGTAGTCTGTTTCTACTACTTGCCTGAAACATGTTTCAGAGTAAGATACAAAAAATCCTGCACTGAGCATAATCTAGAGAATGAGATTCCCATAGCAGAAAATTCTAAAGTTTGACACATCTTTATTCTAAATTGGGATAAAGTGACACAATGTCACAAGTCCTCATTTTACTAGAAACCAACTGACCACTACAGCTACCTCCATACCACCAGCTTTCACCCTAAGCTCACCATTACATCCATCATTTACAGCCAATCTCTGTTCCAACTATATCTGCTCTGATCCCACTGACCTGGATACACACTTTAGGGATGTGGAGCATGGATTCCTACACTTACTGTACAATCCTGAAATCATAGCCACTCAGATTAAGAAAGAAACTCAAACCCCACTCTGATATGCTGCAACACCAACCCCATTATTACAATACCAGAATCCCTCATCACCTACAACTGCCAGCTTGAACACCTTAGACCAGGGCTTCTCAATGTTTTCCTCAGCATGACCCCATTTAAAAAACGGATTTTTTTTGTGACCCCAAAATGATGCAGATAAGATCAACAGGTTATAAATGTGGCATTACAATATTTATGGGTTTTATATTTTTCATTTAAAACATTAAAAATCATTTTAACTTCTTTTGGATTTAAAAAACAACATTGGATATAAAACTACTAAATGCATTTATTTGACATTTATTTCAATTGCTTTAACTGTAGATTATACTTACTGTGCTGCCATACTGTTAAGTAGCCCTATGTGTCACAATTGCTAAATTGAGACATAAAAGTATATAATACAAAGAAATTATACAGGAAACTAGACTGTCATTACAGTTCACTGTTAATGTTGCTGTACTTGCTCAATACAACCATATCTCTAAGCTCCCATGAAAAATAAAGCAATAAAAACCAAAATAAAATAAAATGAATGCATCATACTCAATTACATTTTCTTTTAGCAAGAAAAACAGTAAGTGCCACACTATATTCAACAAGCTTGGGAACCGCTACCTTAGACACATCATGGCTGCCTATTGTAGAGGCCTTTAACCTCCCTGGTCGTTCCATTACTGACCTCAGAGTAGCTGTTCTTATACAACAAACTTTAAAAATCAAGTTGAACATGAAAAAATCCACAGACTGGGTTGTGCTAAGTATGGTCTCAACAGACTCTGGATTCTTATCCTATTACATGGACTAGCTTTTCTAACTCTTAAGTTCCTCAATAGGTTAACTGTTTTGTTTGTTTCTTTTGATCTCTTCAACCTACTGCCTTTCGGTATCACTCCTTGTGGATTCTGGAGCCCTGCCCTTCCAACTGTGAATCTCCCCCCACTAGCAGCCCACTTGGGTGGTTTCAGGGGGTGCCACAGCCATCGGGCGAAGCACCAGGCCCTGCACAGCTTAGGCAGGGAGGCAGGCTCCAGGAGAAAAAAAAAGATCAGGCTCCTCACCACTTTTGTTCCCCCCTCATTTGAGCCTGATTGCATGAGCTGCCACTAGGACACACAGCCCTTGAGCTGTGGGTCCTGGTGTTTCCCTCTGTGGTTGTGGTGCCTTCTGGGACCACCTGGCCCGGGTGCTAGAGGGCAGATGCCACCTGGGGGTGCCACCACCATGGAGGGAAGGACCGTAGTTCCCTGCAGCTTAGGGACTGCTCAGCCTGCCAGCAGCTCACCCCCTCCACCGTAGGAGAGGCAGGTAGGCTCTGGGGAAACAAAAAAGGATTGGGCCCTTCACCACTTTTTTTTTTTCTGGTGAAGCCTGGGGTTAGAGGGAGGTGGGTGAGCTGACGGGGGGGCCATGACTCACTGTGATGCCATGTGATGTCACAGAAGTCCCTAAATTGAAAGGGTGGGCTTTTAAATGACACAAAGACACAATTAAAAACCCACCAATTAAAAACCTATCCTTTCAGTTTAGGGAGAACTAAATCCCTGTCATGTGTACAAGCAGCCCTGTTGACAAAGCTTATTATGCTCCATCTTGAAATTGGTGGAGTTGCTTACCCTGGCTGCTCACATAGAAAAGTTCCAGACTTTCACTCTTCCACTGATAGAAATCTCTTAATTCCCAGCCTACATTTATATATCCATGTTATGTCTATGTTATACTTAGTTTTCATTATTCTTTCCTTGTCCTGATGCCTGCATACTATTGAGGTCAAATCTATGAGTCTGTCATCATCTGAAGAATCCTTCTTCTTTTTTAATTATAGATACTATGGACAGAATTCTACTTTGTTGCTAAGATGCCTAAGTAACACCTCTGCAATTTTTAGGCATCCATATAAAAAATGACATTCTACTTTGCCTCAATGAAGAGCACAAATGTTAAAACACCTAAATTCCTTATGTGGCTACAGTTTCACCCTATGCAATTACATTTCTCCTTATGAGCATGCTCATAAGTGACTTGATACTGCCCCAGTGACATCTATCTCCATTCAAACTCCATTGCCATTCAGCTTCACTGTAGCTACATGGAAATGCTGCAAATGTCTGTGTGAAGAACCGGAGAAGACTTACCCAGGGTTCTCCCCTGGCCACGAGCATAGGTCCAGCCGGAATAACACATCCATGCTACAGCAGGCGCTCCCAGTCCACCCCAGATCTGCTTTACCACCTTGTCAGGTGAGGTGGATTGGAGGGAACCAGTGGCCGGGTCAATATCCGAGACCGAGCAGGGAACTGGGGAGGAATGGTGAGTGAACGTGGAAGATGATGGGCAGGTAGGACAGTTGCCATACCCAGCCCGAGACTGAAATCCCTGGGAAAGGGCCAAGAGACCAATCTGGTCTTGTGGGCTTGGAGGAGTCCTCATTAAAAGGAAAAGGAGAGAGAGAGAGAGAGAGAGAGAGGAAAGGGATGCTCTTTCCTGGCTTGTTTTTTTTGTGCTGACTCACCACTGTGGGCAGCCAGTTAAGCTGGCGGAGAGGCAATTAGGAGGAAAGAAACAAAAAGGGAAGAAAACCCCCTCCCCCATTTGTCTGCGGTGCTGACAGTTGAGCGCCTGGGGGAAGGCAGGCAAAGAAAAAGGGGTTGTCTCAAGCCCCGACAACCGGGAAAGAGACTTGGCGTGGCTAACCAATTTTCTTTTTAATTTGTTTTCGTTCTGTTTTTCACTGGCATGGAACTCGGCAGCGTGGCTCAGCTGTCAATTGCTGTTGGGGTGGAAAGTCATCACCCCTCTCTTTTCCTTTACATTCTTAAAACATCGAAGTTGTGGCAGGTGAGAATAGAGAAGGAGAGAGATCCACCCCAACCAGACCGACAGAGAGTCATGATGCATGGGAGAGAACCGGTCAATGCCAACCAGGTGCAAGGGCATGTGCCCACATTCAGTGACCACCTGACAAGCTGGTGTATTGGCTGGGAAGGTTGAAGATGGCTGAGAGGAAACCGAGAGAATGGAAATTCCCATGGTGGTGGTGGCAGCTGGTATGGATCCTGTCCAGCAGATGCTGCACTTGGTGGGACAAGTCCTCCAGCAGCAGCAGCAGCAGCAATTGATATGGCAGTTGGCTTTGGAGGAAAGCTGGATCCAGCAACAAGCTTGGCATCAGCAGAATGTGGTTGAATTGAGAATACCGAAGATGTCGATACATGACGATACAGGGTGGGCATCCCGAAGGAGAATGTCATGGACCAAGGATCTAACTTTATGTTTGGGGTTCTGCGAAGTCTATGTGGGATGTCGTGGATTAGACACCTGCGTACAATGGTATATCACCCCTAAACCAACGTGGTAGGTGAGAAGTTTAATCAGACCTTAAAGAATATGTTGTGGTGGTGTGTGCAAACTGAACCCGAAGGTGGGACCTGATGGTTCCACTGTTGTTGTTTGCAGTGCGGGAAGCCCCACAGTCATCATTGACTTGGTGTATGGGCATCGACCGAGAGGGTTGTTGGATCTGGTAAAAGAAGGGTGGGAGGAAGGACTGAAAGGGGGTGTCAACCCCTCAGATTATGTGCAGAATATGAAGCAGCATCTGCAGAGGGCAGGGAGCTGGCATGAGAACATTTGAGGGTAGCGCAGGAGATGCAGAAAACTACGTATGATAAAAGGGCTCAGGAAAGGAGCCTCCAAGCTGGCCAGAAGGTCCTGGTGCTGCTCCCTGATACTGAGAATAAACTCCTGAAGTGCTGGTAGGGGACTTTCGAGGTGACTTGGCAAGTGGGCCCTGTAGATCATGAAGTTTTAAAGACAGGGTTCTGAAAGGAGAGACAGATTTATCATGTCAATTTGCTTAAAGAGTGGAGACAACAGGAGGGCCCGCTAGTCGATTTATCTCCATGGGGGAGGAGTTCGGTCGGGAGTTGGGGCCAGAGCCAGAACCAGGGGCTGGGGACACAGTAGTCCTGGTTGGGGCCCAATTGAGCCCTCAATGACAATGCCAGTTGGGGGTTTTGGTGAGGGAATTTCATGATGTCTTCAGCAAAATTACTGGCTGTGCGAGAGGAATAACCCACTGTATAATAACGCCTCCAGGGCAGATTGTCAGGGATGCCATACCCAGCCTGAGACTGAAGTCCCTAGGAACAGGGCAAGAGACTGATTTGGTCTTGTGGGCTCAGAGGAGTCCTCATTAAAAGGAAAAGAAGAGAGAGAGTGAAAGGAAAGGGACACTCTCTCTTGGCTTGTTTTTTTTTTTGTGCTGACTCACTGCTGCAGGCAGCTAGTTAAGCTGGCGTGGTGGCAGTTAGGAGGAGAGAAACAAAAAGGGAAGAAAAAAAACCCCATTTGCCTGTGGTGCCAACAGTTGAGCACCTGGGGGAAGGCAAGCCAAGTAAAAGGGGTTGTCTCAAGCCCTGGCAACCGGGAAGGGGATTCGGTGTGGCCAACCAATTTTCTTTTTTGTTTGTTTTTTTCATTCTGTTTTTCCCAGGCATGGAATTCGGCGGCATGACCCATCTGTCAATCGTTGTTGGGGTGGGAAGTCATCACCCCTCCCTTTTCCTTTACATCCTTAAAACATCAAAGTCGTGGAAGGAGAGAATAGAGAAAGATAGAGAGCCACCCCAACCAGACTGACGGAGGGTCAAGACGTGCTGGAGAGAACCGGTGAATGCCAACTGGGTGCAAGGGCACGCGTCCACATCTGGTGACCACCCGACAGCCTGAAACTGTAGACATCTAAAAAGCACAGCCAGTGACTGTTTGACACCAAGCTGAGGATTGTGTGGTGATGGTGCCCACCTTTTAACCTCGAGTCCAATGGCTAAAAGCCCAGGCTATCATTCTAAGCCCACTTTCTCTTGATGGCATTTGAAACCGGACCTCTAACATAGAACTAGTATCATAGAGGAGTAGGGCTAGAAGGGACCTTCAGAGGTCATCTGGTCCAACCCCCTGCCTGGGGCAGCACCATCCCTATCCAAACCATCCTATACAATCCACAGTCTAAATTCTACATAATATTACCATGAACCCTGACACAACACAGACCTAACACACTAACCTGCCACAGATAAAACAGGAGAACCATGGCAGCCAATTTCCTGATTCTATAAGAAGTTGTCAACATATGTCCAAGAGATCCTAAGTTGAGGGCCACACCCCCAGTACTGAGGAAGACAAAGCCTCCCACAGTACCAATCTGACCATGGGGTAAGATTCCTTCCTGACCCCAAATATGGCAATTGGTCTGACCCTGAAGAAGAGGAGCAAGACCCTCTGAAGCCAGGAACCTCCAGCTTTGATTCCAGGAGGATTTGCACAAGCCAGTCAAAATCCTCAGCCCTGGCTGCAGACAACAGCCAATGTCTCTGAGGGAGGCTTAAAGACACCTTGACACAGGTAGCAGAAGAGGGGTGGGGGCAACCAGCAAGGCTGAGAAGCATGGAAAATACTCATTGTAGAACATGAGCATAGATAGTTATGGCTAGACACAACCACTAGCTGTCCAATCTCTTCTTGAACACCTCCAGGAATGGAGAGTTCACAACATCCCTAGGCAGTCTATTCCATCTCCTCACTATTCTAACAGTGAATAAGTTTTTCCAGATATCCAATCTAAACTTACTTTGCTGCAATTTCAAACCATTGGTCTGTAACAAAAGAGAAAAGATGCTTTCCTTCTTTATGGGAGCCCTTCAAGTATTTGAAGACTGCTATTGTGTGCCTTCTTCAGCACCTTTTCCACAAGCTGAACATGCCTAGTTATTTCAGCCTCTCCTCATATGATTTGTTTTTCAAGCCCTGCATCATCTTTGTTGCCCACGTATGGACCCTCTCTAAGTTCCCTATGTTCTTTTTTAAATGTATAGCCCAGAACTGTACACACTACTCCAGATGAGGTCTAACAAGTGTTGTGTAACAAGGGATATAATGAATTTTGGATGTAAAAAGTGTTTTTGCATAAGAGCGAATTCACATATACAGAACCCATATAAACTGAGGGAAACCTATAGTTTTATCTAGCCACATTTCTCCAATTTGTTTATGAGATGATTGTGTAGGACCTTGTCAAAAGTCTTCCCTGCTGTGATAGAAGCCGGACTCGAGGGGATCGCCTTCAGACCTCAGGTTGGGGAGGACCGGGTTAGAGAGCTTCTGGAGGGGCTGGACGTGTTCAAGTCAGTGGGTCCGGATGCTCTCCACCCCAGGGTGTTGAGGGAGCTAGCTGGGGTTATTGCAGGGCCCCTGGCATGGCTCTATGAGCGATCGTGGTGCTTGGGCCAGGTGCCAGATGATTGGAAGGTAGCAAATGTGGTCCCCATCTTCAAGAAGGGGAAGAGGGAGGACCCGGGCAACTATAGGCCCGTCAGTCTTACCTCAATCCTGGGGAAACTCTTTGAGAAGATCATCAAGGAGCACATTTGTG
>NW_017728959.1:1289652-1290109 GCF_001723915.1 Gavialis gangeticus
ATGGAGTCGGGATACATATCCATAGCATTCCCTTCATTCACCCAAGTCGTTACTACATTTACTCAAATACAGGATGATCCTGAATATAAGACAACCTCCAATAATTAGATTCTATATATATATAATTTATAAATGTGCTACAATTTTCCAGGTATAGAATCTAATTATTGGATTTTTGTCTTGAATGTGTCCCGCTCCCACTTCTATAGCAGGGAAAATAAATCTGAGCTGTCAGGTATTCCCCTTGTCCTCTGCACCCCCAACTTGTTCCTCCTGTAGCTCCCCCCTTCCCCCCCCCCAACCATTACTATCAGATCCTGCTCACCTCTGGCTGCTCTCTCTGCCTGTCTCAGGGGTGGGGAGAGCAGGCAGGGAAATGCTAACCTGCCAGCCCAGCCATCACCATTACCACCATCACTCTTGCTGGTCTCTAGGCCAGGCTTAGCCGAGAGAAGGA
>NW_017728959.1:1295109-1299658 GCF_001723915.1 Gavialis gangeticus
GAAGTAAGCAGCAAATATGAAAAATCTGACCTTGAAATAACCACACACATACTAATTTGTATATTATCAAATTATTACAGATGCTCATAGACTTAGTTTATGCAGAATTTGCAGTTTACTTTTTCTGAAACTGCTGCGAGTTTTAGCACCGAAACTCCATAAAACACTTTTAACCAGCACTTTTGTACTTAGTTACATATTGTACAAACTATTCATTTTATATATATATAAAATATATTCATGATCCTGCTGCTGTCCTTCTCCCTGTCTCTGGGTCCAGTTGCATCACTGTCCTCTTCTTTCTCCCTGTCCACTTCCCTTCTCGGGGAGGTTTTGAACAGCCGGTAACAAGCGGCACTTTTCCAGGTGGAGTTGACTGCATCCTTTCCACCCTCTCCCACAGCTTTCCAGTAGTAGGACTGGAGTTTGCTCAGAAACATTTTAAAGTAGTCTGTTTGTTTGAGCTCAGTGTGGCTGTATACCAATAATTTCCTGCATTGCCACAGAGTGCTCCTGATGCAAGACACAAACTGGTCAAAGAGGGCTGTCTGGGATCCCTGATGTTTAGTCAGGTGTCTGTACAGTGCTGCCTCCCTTGTCATCAGCCTGACTTCTGTCACTTCCGCAAGGAGCTGGTGTATCCTTTTCCACGCTCCTTTGGCATACCAAAAGTTCTGGGAGACTTACAAGAAATGTTGGGAAGACCCCATCCTGGTACATTTTGATTCTGGGGTTGTCAAGGACACCTGAGAAAAAGTAGTCACAATTAAGATGTATATAGACTTTATTAAAGAGGAAGATCTAAGATTCTGCCTAACAATGCTCTGTGATTAAGTGGAGAATGTGGACAAAGTCCAAGACTCAGGCAGGTTATGGACTGGGGCCTGGGGAGCCCAGATACTACTCTGAGTTGACCCAGTTGGGGCAGATGGGGTACAATACCTGTCTCCAGGAGTCACCTTAGAGCCACTGAAAGGACTGGTGATTTACTATGGACAGCTGGAAGTTATGCTTGAGGTACAAGGAGGAGGTACATTTGGCAGTGGCTTGCCCATATGAGATTTGCACAATGTGCAGAGAGAAGGATCACAGGGTTGGAGAGTGTAAGAAGGAATGGAAGTGTAATTTGTGTGGACAGTCAAGTCGTGTGTTCTGCACCTATCTCAATCATTTACAAATACAGTCAAAAGAAAACAAGTGGAGGGAGCATGGCATGGGAAAATATGGTGGGGGGAGGGATCATAGGGGCACAGATGAGTGAAAAGGAAGCAGAGGGGGAGGGAGAGATGGGCCTACAAAGGAGGAGGAGTCACAAGGTAGAGAAGAGGAGAAAGGGAAAGGGAAGGGAATGGGAATGGGAAAGAAGGGAGTGCAGGATGAACAGGAAGAGGGGAAGGGGATGTAGACAGAGAACAGAGGGGAGGAGAAGAAGAGGTTGGGATGAGTGGAGTAGAGAAGATGGATGGAGGGAAAGAGTCAGAGGGAAATTGGGAGGGCACAGTAGGAGGAATACGGGAAGGTAGAATGGAAAGAAGAAGGGTTAAGGGAAAGGTTAGGGATTGGAAGAAGAGAGAGGAAGAGGAGGAAGAGAACGATGATATGGAGTGGTCTGGGGGATGCATGAAGCAGAAACCAGAGTGACAGGTTGTGGTAGAATGCCACCTCTGTCTCTCCCCAAAACTCTGCTATGTGACAATTTGGTGAATGTGGTCCCCACAGACGGCAGACATCCCATCTCTTTAGGGAACCTGAGTTGGATACATTCCTGGGGGAGAGGGGAAACCTGCTCCCTCTGCCTGCATGACTGGCATCACATACCTGGGTGAGTGGGTTATTCTCCCTATTGTTAAGCAATGCTAACCTGACTGGGAGGGGGCTAGAGATCCTGCCATTCTACCAGTCAACCAGTGATGTGTTTCACATTGGTTGGCTTGCAGGTGCTGGCTTCCATTGGACCAGGTAAATGAGGTCATAAGGTCTGTATAAGTTAAGGACTGCCCAGGAGGAGGGGTAGTAGCCATGATGAAAACTCAGAGAGAAAAGAGCTGGACCATCTGAAACTTGCTCTCTCTCCTGACACTCATGATCAATGAACTGCCTGCCTCCAGAGGGAATCTTCACCTGCCTCTGGATGATACTCATGAGTAAACTACCTGAGATCTAACTAGATATATAACTTGCAGTAACACATATGCGTGATCAAAGGCTACCCAGCCATGCCTGTTTGCTGTACCCTATACCCTATTCCAAACCTATTCCTTGTAACCAATAAAGTTCTCCTTCATACCTAGGATGGGAGACTTTTTGGGAGTGGGTCTAGATTATGCCTTGCGGTCCCCTTGGTTCGGCTAAGGGAGA
Source organism: Gavialis gangeticus (assembly GCF_001723915.1). Classification (NCBI taxonomy): domain Eukaryota; kingdom Metazoa; phylum Chordata; order Crocodylia; family Gavialidae; genus Gavialis; species Gavialis gangeticus. The sequence continues at coordinate 1,297,468 of NW_017728959.1, forward strand.
CCACTATTTGTGCTTCAAGTTCTTGAAGTGGGTTGGGTACCCTCAAGGGCTACTAGGCCTGTGTTTCCCAGAAGGCACAGAGCCAGGATCACTCCAGACCCTGGGTAATAGCAGTGTTACCCCCTCAGGCTAGCGGGTGTGCTCCAGGAAGGGGGTCAGCCAGATGTGAGGCACCCCCAGGGAGGCACTCAGAGCCTGGAAGGTGGTCAGGCACAAAGGTGGGTGGTTCAGCGCAGGAACACCCCATACTGGCCCACCACACAAGTGTTTGAGAGGAAGCAGAGATGCAGGAGGGAAGAAAAAGAGATTAATAGAGAACAGAAGTCTCCCTTCAAGTCCCCCTGACTCACTCCTTGCTCTGCATCTCTCCGGTCCATTGGGGCCTGCAGAGGGAAGCTAAAGCCATGCCAGGTTAGAGTTCTTAGAGGAAAGCAAAATACAAATTTTGTTATGTGCACTGCACATGGTGAAAGGAGAAGGAGGAGAAGGAAGAACCTAAGAGGAGAACAAAGGATTGGTCTTGAGCTTGGAATCAGAAGCAGAGTCATGGCCAGACTTAGACCTCAGTGTATAGATTGTACTTGGAGGGTGGTGGGTAAGATCTTGAATAAATATGATCATCGCACTAATATCAGTTAATGTAAGGAGCATTTGCAGCCATGAAAAATGAGCGGAGGTGAACCAGTATTTGGGCCAGATGGAGGCAGACATAATATGCCTGTGGGAATGTGGGAACTGAGGATAGAAGGAATATAAAGACTTATAGGAAGATGGAAGCACGGGCCATCTATGTTATTGGCAGTAATAAGAACAAGGCCGCACATCTAGTGGTACTAATGAAAGATCCAGAGCTGTGATTAATAAATTATCAGGATATAATTGGGGAAGACTGTTACAGGTGATCAGAGAAAAGGGAGGGGAATGGTTTAGAATACAGAACGTTTACTCACCAGCAGAGAGGGAGGCATGCTCTGTCCCCTAGAAGAACTGACAGTCCCCCTACCAGAAGTACAGCCTCCAATACTGGTTGGTGTTTTTAACTGTATTTTGGAGGAAGGGGATAGGATGGGGAGCAATGCTTCAGGATTAAAACAGTCCTTGTCAATACTGACAAGGAGGGCAGTGTAGTGATAAGGGTTAGACTTTGGAGAGAGTCCCTTACAAGGGAATGTCTTATCATGTAAGGAATTTGAACACGATCCCTGGAAAGTAAGGAGAACTCAAGATTGAGGCAGGCACAAGGTCTGTTCAAGAGGAACCCCATCCTGTGGTATCATTAAAGGTCTGTTCTCTTCCTCATTCATAGTTGTCGTTATTCACTGAGGGACCTAGATTATTACAGGCATTGGAGCATAAAGTATAGGACACGCAAAGGGCAGTGCCTGCAGTTGAGAGTAGGTTCAGGAGTGGATATGGAGGGCTGCTCATGGTCCTGCGTAGACTTAATTTTTGGGTCTGCAGACTGAAAAGATTAAGCAGCAGAGAGATTACTGGTCTTCTTCTCTGACCACTTGCTGCTGAGGTTGATGTTGGAAGTGAGAGAGCAAGGAACACGAGATAAAGGATAGTGGAAGTTAAATACAAGACTATTGGAAGATGAACAAGTGTGCAGATGGTATAGAAGTCAGTATGAAGAATGTGGAGCTTGAAAGGTATGTATACAAGCAGAATTTATACTCCAGCAGTGTTGTATCAGGGAATCTTTGACTCCTTTTTGGTGGGGTTAGAGAGGAGCTTGGAGGAAAGTGAGAGGCATCAGCTGGCGAAGGTGGGACATTGAAAGAACTATGGGAGGCAACCCAAAACTTCAAGACAGGAAATGCCCCAGGGAATGATGGGCTCCTGGCAGAATTTTACAAGACTTCGGGTGCATCTACATGTCGCTCTGCACATGATCACCAGCTATATCAGTGTAGCAGCACATTTCCTGGGTATAGCATGCCGCTACGGTGACATAGTAGTGAAATGTAACCCTGCACTGCACGCACAGTGCCTTAAGCTCCCATACTGTGCTGTGCTTTACTACTTCCTAAAGGAAGTATTAAAGCATGGTGTCATAGCAACATTGCTGTATGACATCTAAATTTGGGGGGAGGTGAGCAGGCTAGCAGGGAGAGAGAGATTGCAGAAGGATCTGGATAGGTTACAGGGGTGGGCTAACAGGAACAGGATGCGTTTCAATACGGACAAG
>NW_017728959.1:1304658-1304933 GCF_001723915.1 Gavialis gangeticus
GTCATTGAACATCTTAATTAAGGGGCGGGCAATTATTTTGGGCGGAGGGACACTTACCAAGTTTTGGGGAGCTATTGAGGGCTGCATGGGTAGCCCCACCTCTTGATAGTTGCCCAACCCCTAGTCACCATATTGAGGCTGGAAGTCCCACCTCCTAGCCCCTGATGTTTGTCATTGGAAGTCCCTCCCCTTGCCCTGGAAGTACTCCTTTTGCGGGGAAGGGTGCTGTGATCTGGAAACCAGGAAAAAGATATATATATATGTATACACCCACC
>NW_017728959.1:1309933-1311090 GCF_001723915.1 Gavialis gangeticus
AGCCCCTGCCCCACAGCTCAGGCTCTGTGGCTACCAACAACTACCCCAGCCCTTGGTAGCTGCTGGAGCCCAGGCTGCACCCAGCAGGGCTTGCAACATCCAGCTGCCTGCTGGGAGCAGCCCGGGATCCTGGCTGGCAGCAGCTCCCCAGAGCTGGGGCTGGCTGCAGCAGGGAGGCTCCAAACAGCTATGCCAGGCTCTGGCATCAGCTCCGCACTGGTGCATGCAGGTGCACCTCCGAGTGGGCGATGGGGGAAGGGCCTGGGGCAACGCAGCCCTGGTCTCTCCCCTGCTCCCAGCATGGAGGTGATGAGCCTGGTGCAGCTGTTTGTACGGGTACCTCGGGGCAGACAGTGGGGCAGCACGGGTGCTGGCAGCAGCTAGGGGTAGGTATGGACACTGATATTATAATGCTATTGTACAGGAAAAGAGAGAGGGAAAAGTTGGAGGACTGGAAGCCAATCATCTTACTGAACCTAGATTATAAAATAATGGTCAAAGTGTTAATGGATTTTTTAAAAAGTCATGGGAAATGTGGTTCATGGTGACCAGGCTTGCCCAATCCCTGGCAGAGTAGCAATTATGACACTGCTACTAATAAGAGACATAATTTGATACTGTCAAGAATGAGGATTGAGTGTGGCTCTCCTGAAACTCTATTTTAAAAAAGGGTATGACCAGTTGGAGTATGAGTTACTGTTTGGCACTCTGAACAAGCTGGGGATCTCACCAAATTTTCTAAGTTAGATCAAGACTTTATACAAAGCAGCACAGTGTAGGGTAGAAGTGAATGGCCACCTAACAGGAAGTCAAGGTTAGATCAGGCATGAGACTGGGGTGCCCCTGTAGCCACTCCTATTCCTCTGTGCCATCTCCATTGGTGCAGAGGATTAGGACAGATCATGTGATCAAGGGTGTGCCAATCCCTAGAGGAAAGGGCACCCAAGCAAAATGCTAGTTGTACATGGATGATGTTAATATCTTAGCAAGAGATGGTATGTCCCTGGAACAGGCAGTAAGATACACAAGTCCAGTCACTTCAGTCCAGTCCTGCTCCCACCCTCTCCCCACTGCTTCAGGTCCAACCCCGCTCCCCTCCTTCCCCCTACAGCCACTTCAGGTCCACCTGGCCCATGTCTGCCTACCTCCCTTCTTCT
>NW_017728959.1:1311957-1312180 GCF_001723915.1 Gavialis gangeticus
AACATCTACTGTAACTTATTTTAATTTTATTTAAAAATATTTTTTTACTGATTTCTGAATTTACAAAAAGTGTATCTAGAGGTGGCTGCGTAATAGCTTAAAACACAGTCCTACTGTGTGTTTTGTGTGGGCAGTAACAGGGTGGTGGTGGTGGTGGTGGTGGTGGTGTGTGTGTGTGTGTGTGTGCCTGTGCGTGCGTGCGTGTCTGTGGTGGCTGCTGAGA
>NW_017728959.1:1317180-1318613 GCF_001723915.1 Gavialis gangeticus
ACGGGTACCTCGGGGCAGACAGTGGGGCAGCACGGGTGCTGGCAGCAGCTAGGGGTAGGTATGGACACTGATATTATAATGCTATTGTACAGGAAAAGAGAGAGGGAAAAGTTGGAGGACTGGAAGCCAATCATCTTACTGAACCTAGATTATAAAATAATGGTCAAAGTGTTAATGGATTTTTTAAAAAGTCATGGGAAATGTGGTTCATGGTGACCAGGCTTGCCCAATCCCTGGCAGAGTAGCAATTATGACACTGCTACTAATAAGAGACATAATTTGATACTGTCAAGAATGAGGATTGAGTGTGGCTCTCCTGAAACTCTATTTTAAAAAAGGGTATGACCAGTTGGAGTATGAGTTACTGTTTGGCACTCTGAACAAGCTGGGGATCTCACCAAATTTTCTAAGTTAGATCAAGACTTTATACAAAGCAGCACAGTGTAGGGTAGAAGTGAATGGCCACCTAACAGGAAGTCAAGGTTAGATCAGGCATGAGACTGGGGTGCCCCTGTAGCCACTCCTATTCCTCTGTGCCATCTCCATTGGTGCAGAGGATTAGGACAGATCATGTGATCAAGGGTGTGCCAATCCCTAGAGGAAAGGGCACCCAAGCAAAATGCTAGTTGTACATGGATGATGTTAATATCTTAGCAAGAGATGGTATGTCCCTGGAACAGGCAGTAAGATACACAAGTCCAGTCACTTCAGTCCAGTCCTGCTCCCACCCTCTCCCCACTGCTTCAGGTCCAACCCCGCTCCCCTCCTTCCCCCTACAGCCACTTCAGGTCCACCTGGCCCATGTCTGCCTACCTCCCTTCTTCTCCCCTCCCCTCCCCTCCCCTCCCCCCTGTCTCCCCTTCCTTGCTGGTTGTTCTGGGGGACATCCAGGATGGGCTGCCACTGTGATCTCTCCCCATTCACCCTCAAGCAGGGAGGCAGGGGGCAGTCTCGCTGCTTGGATGGCTGGGGCATGTTCCCCACCACCAAAATTCCCCAGCAGTGTTTCAAACTTGGGCCCACGCAGTGCATGCTGCCCAACCAATCGCTGCCCACCCTCTTGGGGTACATGTGCAGCTGGCTAGAAGCATTACGGACAGACAGACATACAGACAGACACACAGCTAGACTAAGCCTTTTATTATATTAGTGGTCATGGGGGGCTGCAGTTAGCACACGGGTGGGCAATTATTTTGGGCGGAGGGACACTTACCAAGTTTTGGGGAGCTATTGAGGGCTGCATGGGTAGCCCCACCTCTTGATAGTTGCCCAACCCCTAGTCACCATATTGAGGCTGGAAGTCCCACCTCCTAGCCCCTGATGTTTGTCATTGGAAGTCCCTCCCCTTGCCCTGGAAGTACTCCTTTTGCGGGGAAGGGTGCTGTGATCTGGAAACCAGGAAAAAGATATATATATATGTATACACCCACCCA
>NW_017728959.1:1319018-1325241 GCF_001723915.1 Gavialis gangeticus
GGTGGTGGTGGTGGTGGTGGTGGTGGTGTGTGTGTGTGTGTGTGTGCCTGTGCGTGCGTGCGTGTCTGTGGTGGCTGCTGAGAGAGAGAGCCAGGGCTGGGCTCACAGCTCCATAGCGTGCAGCTCCAACAATTGTATGTGAGCCTCACACGATGCAGCCAGGCAGACCCCATGCCCAGGTTCTGCAGTTCTGGAACCCCACCGTGGGTCTCTGCAAGTCCCAGAGCACTTGCACGGGCTCCGTGTTTCCACCCGCCACTGCCTTTCCCTGCATTCCTTCCTGCAGGCTTTTCCACTGCTCCCTGCAGCCCCCGTGCCTCCTGCAGTACTCCCTGTGGCCCCTGCCACCTGCCGCAGCCCTGCTGTGACCCTGCTGCCTGCTGCATCCCTGCCATTCACTGTGGCTCCACCATCTGCCAGAGCACCCCACAGTTGAGCTGCTCACTGGGGCGTGCCAAGCCACTGCCACCTGCTGGGGCTCTGCTGCCCGCTGGGTCCTACCTTGGCCCAGCTGCGGCTCTGCCGCCTGCTCGGGCCTGCCACCTACCATGGCTCCACTGCCTGCCAGGTCCTGCTGGGGCCTGGCTGCAGCTCTGCCACCCACCGGGGGCTGCCTCCTGCTGTGGTTCTGCTGCCTACTGGGGCCTGCCACAACCCCACCACCTGCCGGGACCCACCATGGCTTTGCCACCTGCTGTGGCTCTGCCGCCTCCTGGGACTCGCTGCTTTCCCACTGCCTGCTGGGGCCCAGCTGTGGCTCTGCTGCCCATAGGGGCCTGCTGTGCTGCTTGCTGGGGTCCGCTGGGGCTCCGCCACCTACCTGGTCCTGCCACCCATCACGGCTCTGCCACCTGCCGGGTCCCGCTGCAGCTCTGCTGCCCACTGGCTCCCACCGCTCGTTGGGGCCTGGCTATGGCTCTGCTACCTGCTGGGGCCCACCGCCTGCTGCTGCTCTGCCACCCACCGCAACCCCATGACCTGTTGGGGCCCGCTATGGCTCTGCTGTCTGCCATAGTTCCACTGTCTCCCAGGGCCCACTGCAGCCCTGCCACCTGCTGGAGCCCTGATGCGGCTCTGCCACCCACTGGGGCCAACTGTGCTGCCTGCTGGGGCCTGCTGCGGCCCCGCTGCCTGCCTGGGAGCACCGCAGCTCCACCACCCACTGTGGCTCTGCCACCTGCTACATACCATGTGGGTCCCGCTGCTCCCCGCAGCTGCCACTTCCTGCGCTGCTCCCCACAGGCTCCCCTGGTGCTGCACCACATCCTGCAGCCCCCACCGTTCCCCACAACTGCCACTTCCCGCCACTCCCTCCATCCAATCTTATTTTCCACTCGGACAGTGGGAGGGGGAACAGCTTCAGGGGCACGGAGTCAGAAGCTGCAGAGGCTTCTGGTTGGGGGCTGAGGGTGGGAAGGGAGTGGGGGGCTGGTTGCAGCTGGGCTAGCCTTGTTGCTCAGCCACAGGCTCTTGCTGGTTCCTGCTGCTACTGGTCACCTGTCATCTTTGACAGGTGGCCATGGGCAGATATAAATTAATTTTCTGACATTTTTAAAGGCCCTGTGGGCTGGATAGAATGGGCTGTTGGGCTGGATCCAGCCCGCAAGCTGTATTTTGCCCATCCCTGAGTTATCAGCATGGCATGAAGAAACCGTGCTCTGGGCTGGCAAGACTCTGGTCAGGGATGTCCGGGGGAGTCTACTGGTGCCACAGAGCTATAGTGTGGGGTGGCCAAGAAGGATTTCCATCTCTAATCCCAGCCCCAAAGGAGTTCCTTATTCAGGTCCATATATTTAGCACAATGGCTGGAGTGCTGTCAGTTAGCACCCTGACATGGCCAAACCGTGTTTTGAGCCAGGCAAGTCTCTTGTCAGAGATATCCAGGAGAGTCCCCTGGTGGCACAAAGATGTGCTTTGTGGTAGCCTGAGGAGGATTTCTGGGTATTATCCCAGCCCCAAATCCAGTTCCTTATTTGGGTCTATGTACTTAGCACATTGTCTGGGGTGCTGTCAGCTGGCAACCTGGCAAGGCTAAACTGCGCTTTGGGCCGGGCAAGTCTCTGATCAGAGATGTCCAGGATAGTCTCCCAGTGCACAGATGCATGGCATGGGGTGGCCTAAGAAGGATTCCTAGCTATAATCCCAGCCCAAATTCCAGTTCCTTATTCAGGTCCATATACTTAGCACAATGGCTGGGGTGCTGTCAGATGGCAGCCTGGCATGGCCAAACCATGCTTTGGGTTGGGCAAGACTCTAGTCAGATGCATCTGATAGAGTCCCCTGCTCATGCAGAGGTATTCTCATGGGTGGCCTAAGAAGATTTTCTAGCCATAATCCCAGCCCAAAAGCTAGTTCCTTATTTAACCCTTACTTAGTATAGTGGGCATGGGGACTGTCAGTTGGCAGCCTGGCACAGCAAAACCATGCTTTGGGATGGGTGGGACTGTGGTCAGGTTTCTTTGGGACAGTCCCTCAGTGGCATCCACAGGAAGTTTGTGATGGCCCAAGAAGTATTTTGCCCCATCTCATCCTAATCTGACCTTCATTGAGGGCTCTGTACTTGATGTGGGACATTATTTTACAAATTAATTAGTATATGCATAGCTAATGAATTATCTCTCTCTAAGTTGTGCAATTCATTAATAACAAGTTTTTATTGGGTCTAGATTAGCTTTGAAAAAGGAACCGGGAATAAAGAGTAAGAAACTGGGAATAAGCAACCAACTTCAGCCTCATGCTGGGGTTCCTAAAAAACTGTTAATACAAAAGGTGGTGGATTCAAATTAAAATTGACAATATATTCTGTATCCTGACAACTTTTGGTTCCTAATAATACTTCTTTTCTTAGCTCATGACTACTTAGTTTCTCGAGTTGCCTTTTCTGGGAGACTTTTTTTAAAGACTTAAAATCTCAATATATTACCTGAGCTGATTTGTCATATACTACTTTACTGGCACAGCCATATAATTCTGGCAGATTTTTGCCTGCAGAAACCATGTTAGTTAAATTTTCCACGTGCTTTATCATTCTATATTTATTTATAACTTCAACCAGATTGCCAGGTACAGCTGTAAGGATTGTGGATCTAGAAATCATTTCTAGAGTATTTTCCAAATATAGAGACAACATCTGCTTCGCTGCTTGCCCACTATAATAGCTGATTTTAGTGAGATGCTGCATATTTTCAGTAATTCAACCATATGAAATTCCCTTGTAACCTAAATCTTTTTCAGCAATCAATTTATTCAAGCTCCTCTTTTAAAGGCTCTCTGATGGTCTGAGGAGAGTATCACAGACTTCCAATCATGGCAAAAGTCATGGCAGGTGACAGCAAGAGAGGTAACCCTGATAAATCAGAGTGTAGAATGCAACCAGCATGGCTGCCAGGGGGGTACCACAACTGCCTTCAAAGGTGGGGTCCCATTACCCAAAGGTAATTAGCTATGTTTGTCTGAAGTCAGGCAGAAGGCAGGGCACTGTGGCAATTTAAGACTACCTAGTTAGTCTATGAGAGTCCTGGTGGATGTTCATTTAATGGTGCCATGGGATGTGATCCCTGATCTCAACAATCACATATCCTGCGTGCTGTATGTGTACAGCAGGATGCATGAATGTTGGGATCAGGAATCAGATCCTAGCCGCATGACTGCCACTGTGGGGAGCTTGGAATGGAGGATTACCCTCTCAACTTGCCAGCGAATGTGGAGCCCAGAACCACAATCCAGGGCTCCATGCACACTGGCAAATTGAAAGTACACACTGCAGCCTTGCAGCCCCAGCACAGACTTGAAAGTGCCAGTCAAGGAGAGGTAATTTACTCTCCATATCTGACACCTACAAACCTGTGTGACCACCAGCCCTGCTTGCTGGGCTGCACACATTGGGTGTGTCCAGATGAGCACTCATGTGCCTCTTGCAGCATCTCAAATCCCTTTGAGCTGCTGCTAAAGGCACATGCGGGAACAAAAATATGTTCCCTGCACTGCAAATTTGCAGGGCGGGGTCAAAATTAGACCCCTGGGTAGCCAGGGATCAAAAAATACCCCGGGCAAGAAAAGCACAGCAAATGGAGGCTCAGGTCCTCCACAGAAATGCTTTGGTAACCAGCCATCTCTATGGCTGGCCCTTGCCCCAGTGCTGAACCACGCTGCCTGTATGTGCAGGGCAGGCAGCACGCCAGCTGCAGGGAGCTGGATTCAGGCTCTGTGCTGCGTGGCATCCTGCTGACCTGGACCACACCCATGTGATGGGGCAGTGGCGGTGTGGGTACCAGGTGGCCAGGGCTGGTCCCTGCTGCCTCCCACTGCCCCATGCTGTGTGGGGAGGGGCTCTGCCAGGAGGTCCCAGTGATCCCAACAGCTGCTACTGCTGGTGAGTGTGGGGCTTTCTTTTTTTCTTTTTTTTTTTAAATTGTCAGGATGCTGGGGCTAGGTGGGGCAGCCATTGGGGGTTTGGGGGTGAAAGCAGGGGATGGGGCCAGGTGGGGCAGCCATCAGGGGGTCTGGGGGTGCAAGTGGGGGATGGGGTCAGGTGGAGTAACCACTGGGGTGGTTTGGAGGTGCAAGTAGGGGCTCGGTGGGGCAGCAATCCAGGCGGCTGGGGGAGCAAGCGGGGGTGGAGCATGTAGGCCCTGTGGGGGCCATGTAGCCCCTGTTGGGGAGGCTGTAGCCCCTGTGAGTGGCTGTGGCCCCTATGGAGGGCAGTCCATGAACTGTGTAGGGGGGCTGCACCCTGCAGGGGGCAGAGGGCCCACCCCTCCTGAGCAGCCCTCCCACAGTTCTCCCATGATCTACACACCCCCATGGCCCCCCACATCCCTCCACAGCCATCCACATCTCTCCACCCCCCTTTCCTCCCCGCTTCTGCAAACCCAACATTCCCCCAGCACACCCTGCATGCCCAGCTGTCAGACAGGATGAGACCTGCTGGCAGGAGCTGTGGTTGCGGGGGCAGCTGTCCCCACATCCTGGTTAGTGAAGGGGTCTGGGGGAGCTGTAACTGCTGTATGATAAGAAAACCAAAGGCAAACAGCAAAACATACAGGTATTTAGAATTCATCTTATTATGATGATAGAGACTCTGGTAGGCTTCCAAATTGCTTTAATATTGTAGATATATCAATAAAACATTGCCCAACTGATCGCTGTCTCTCTGTCTTGCTCTCTCTCTATATATAGTGGTCTTTTGTTTTAATTGTGGAAGAACATGGATTTTGGGGTATGACTTTGGGATTTTTTTATCAGGGATTTTTCATTTTTCAAAGAGGGAACACCAGAATTCCTGTTAGTGAGGCAAGTGGCAGGACCCAGGCAGAGGAGTCTGCTCAAAGCTGGCACCTTGGACCCAGTTGGAGGTGGCTGACCTCCTGGCCAACTGGGGCCAGGAGGACATGCTTTGACAATTCAAAGTAGGCCATCACACTGGGAGCATCTTCCAGGTGATAGCTGCCCAGATGGCTGGGCAGGGGCACACATGGTAGTAGTGCCACAAAAGGGCCAATTCTGGTCCACAGCCAACTGGCAGCTGGCCCAGAGGGGCAGATACCTCTACTGGCTGTGCTGTCCCCATCCAGGTCTGGCAGGTGCACAGCCTTGGGGCCACATGCTGTCGCAGGTGGCATCAGGTCACAGCCAGGAACCAGCCCCCAGTGCCAGATGGCTGCAGTGGGTAGAGGGTGCAGGGAACTCTCAGTATTCCAGTGGGCACAAGGGGTAGTGTCCCCAGGTACCAATTGGCCAGGCCCCAGAAGGTCCTGAGAGCGAGTAGCCCTGACCTACAGCACAGGTGTTGGCCCCAGGCTCTAGCTCCTCCTGGCTGCTTGGCCACAGCCAGCCCCAGCTCTGGGTAGCTGTTTGCACTCTGCCTGCTGTTTGCTGTACCTGCCCAGAGCCTGGGCTGGTTCCAAACAGCTGCGCTGGGCTCATTACCTCTGTGCCAGGAGCTGGGGAGAGACCAGGGCTGCGTTGCCCCAGGCTCTTCCCCCATCGCCCACTTGGAGGTGCACCTGCATGCACCAGTGTGGAGCTGATGCCGGAGCCTGGCACAGCTGTTTGGAGCCTCCCTGCTGCAGCTGGCCCTGGCTCTGGGGAGCTGCTGCCAGCCAGGATCCTGGGCTGCTCCCAGCAGGCAACTGGGATGCTGCAAGCCCTGCTGGGAGCAGCCCGGGCTCCAGCAGCTACCCAGAACTGGGGTAGCTGCTGGCAGTCACAGAGCCTGGGCTGT
>NW_017728959.1:1330241-1335063 GCF_001723915.1 Gavialis gangeticus
TGGGGGGCAGGATCTTTGGGTGGGGGCAAGCAGGGCATCCTGCCATGTGCTCCTTGCCTGCCTGTGCAGGGCGGGCAGTATGCCAGCTGCAGGGAGCTGGATTCAGGCTCTGTGCTGTGTGACATCCTGCTGACCTGGACCACACCCGTGTGCACTGGCAGGGCATCCTGCCATGTGCTCCTTGGTCTCATTTTGTTTTTCTGCCATGCCGGCACTCCAGCACCTTCTGAGGTAGGCATTGTGATGTTTTTCGGCACCCCAACCAAAAAACATTACCTACCCCTGGTGTAGGGGGTGCATGTGGGTGCAGGCCCACCTGAGTGTGGCAGTGTACCCCCGGCGAAAAGGTGCCGCTGACATTGCTGGCAGTTGTCACTTGCCACCCCCCCACTGCCGACACCACCGGCGGCATCTGCAGGCAGTCTGCAATTGCTGTTGGCTGCCACTGCCAGTAGCGTCTGCAGATGGTCACTGACCGCTGGTCGGTTCTCGCCACCCCCTGCCGCCGACAGCACTGTGGCCGTTTGGGGGAGCTTCCTACGGGCCTCTGACATGCTCCTTCCACCAACAGTGCTGCCACCACCTGTGGGAGCTCGCTGTGCCCCTCCAGCCTCTGGGGGCACATGGTGTTCATGCCAATGTGCCTCAGGACAGGGGAAAAGGCAGCCCTGGGCTGCCTGCTCCCTTGTTTCTGCATGGCTCAGCGCAAGGGCTCCACTGCAAAGCCCCCACACTGAGGCAAGTGGAGCCCCCATTGTGAGGCACACTGTGTCCCAGCCAGTCACTCCCCACTCCCTGGGCTGCCTTCTCCCCAGCTCAAGGCACAATGCGCCCCATCCAGCTACCCCAAAGTTGGCTGGGATGCAGTGTGCCTTCAGATGGGGCTCCATGAGCCTCAGTGCGTGGGCTCTGCTGCAGAGCCCCCATGCTGAGGCACATGGAGAAAGGGGAGAAGCCAGCTCAGGGCTGCCTGCTCCCCATCTCAAGACATGGGAGCTTCACAATGCACAGAGATGGGGGAGCAGGCAGCCTTGGCAGTCCTATTCCCCCATCTCCATGTTTGTCCTGGCACACAGCACTTTGGTGTGTTTTGTGACATTTTTTTTCAGTGTTTTTTTTTTGCTACTGGGAAATCCTGGTGGCAAATTTTGCCCCAGCATGGCAAATTAGCAGCACTGCACATGGCTTACCATGCAACGTGTGTGGTTTGTTGTTCTGCAGGGAAGTTTGTGGCACCACAAACCACACACGTGCCTGCATGTCTGGATCCACCCTAGTAGATTTTCCTAGTAGAACTCCATAATCAAGGTCTGTGTGAAAGACCCGAGGAGAACAGACAAGGAGGTAATAAAAGTACCCTGATCTCCCCACCCCTAACACCAAGCCCCAATATCAGCACAGCTAAGTCCTGACATTTGTGTAAGGTCCCACAGAATTAGCCATAGAGCAGCTCCACTCTGCCACGCTGACTTCCCATTATCTCCCTGCCCCTGTACCAGCATTAAAAGGGTGGCTAATGCCAGGGGCAGCTCCATGCTCACCCTACAAGATACAGCCAGTTATTTCTGTCTTTAAGCAGCATAAATGAATTTTTGGGTCTTCAAGTCCAGCTGCTAGTGCAACCCAATCTGACTAGTTCTTGCCATCACAATTAGGAATAGTGCTTTGCAATGGAGACTGTGACTGATATGTGTAGTGAAGGCACAGGTCTGCTGGTGAAAAAGCCTGTTTACTCACTCCTTGTCTCCTACTTTGCTTCAGGCATTGAAACACTTCACAGAGGTTAAGGCAACTCAAAATCAGAGAAGCCCTGACCATTTCTAGCATTATTCAGTGACAAGACAGAACCAGTCCCTGTTAATGGAAGAATTTTTTTCTCTGAGGTGGAAGTTAGTCTGTCTATTTGGACATTAAAGATCTGCTGGCCAGTGCAGACAGCAACTGCCATGTTCTTCAAAAAAACCTCCTGGTTAAGATTAGAGAGAAGAACTAAAAATATGCTGCTTGGATCCTCTCTGTAAAGAGAAGAAAGGGAATGGGGGCTCCTTGCTCCAGAGTTTCCAGGACAGTCTCCTGTGCTCTAGGTCTAAGCTATATTCCTTGTTTGTACATGCATAGATTTGTACTAGGCTGTATTAAAACATCTTTTGTTTGAATTTGCCCAACTTACAAGCACTCCCCCCTATGTGTGACTGCTCTGTCTTCCTTATTCATTTCATTATTTCCTTCTTCATCATTGATGACCTGGCTGGCCTATAGTTACATAGGTCACTTCACTTTCCCATTGTAAGTATTGGTACACACTGGCACTTTTTCAATTCTCTTGAATTTTCCTGTCATTATTTCTGGCCACAATTTTTAGTTGGGGCAAAAAAGGTCAGTTATCTCATTAAGCACCTACCTATGTCATGTTAGGGATATCATGAAAGGTTAGGGGTTTTTTTTGCCTGTAAACACATCACAGGGAAATTAGAAGCATGTTAGTCATCAGAGCATGTGAAATACAAACACAGCCTAGATCTACAGTCTTCTTCTAAAGGTATTAAGAAATTAATTGACAGACCATTTGTCTCAGTCAGAAGTTTAGGAATTGCACAATTATTTTTTTTCTTTTGTATTTGTGAAGTATTGTTCTGTGTAATTGACTTGTGACAATTGTTCCGCCCAGGAAGAATCAAGAACTATGTGCTTCTCAACTTAATCTGGGAGAGGAGAAGCAAATACTTCCTCTTGGCTAACTTAGCTGTAGAGGTGCACTTCCTCTTGATCATGCCCAGGTCCACCCCACTGAATGCCTGGCCCAGAGTCAGGCCAGATACTATAAAACAAGACCACAGAGTTGTGCTTCTCTACCAGCTGAGCAGAGATGGCAGGTGAGATGTTGCTGTTTTTTATGTTTTGTTATTGTTTTGCTTTTTCTGATATCAAAGTTCATTTCAGGGAGGACATGAAAGCCATGTGTGGAAAGATGAGTCAGAGATGGACTGTACCTCAGCCAGAACCCCCACCACTCTTCTTTCATTTTGGTGATGAATGAGATAAATTGATAGGGTGCTCCTTTTCTTCCGGTTTTTTCTTGAACACCTCTTCCCCTTAGAATAAAAAACTAAATGCTGGGAAGTTCAGAAACTTTCTATTATATAAATTTAGGACAACTTAACCCACAACTTTGAATTTCCTTCTATCCCCTCACATTTAAAGAGTGGCTAAAGCCCAGTTTAATAGCCCTTCCAGGATTGTGTCAGTATAAATTATTCTAACATTTGATGAAAATATCAAAATTAGTGCATATTTTAATCTTCACAATTCCTTATCTGTAAAATGGAGATAATAACACCCCTTTACTTAACAGATTGCTATGAGAATAATCTGATTGTGTACTACTCAGAAAGTACTCTGGTATGTAATGAAAAAAAATCTCAGGAGGAAATCAGTTATTATGCATTCAGTGCAGGGTTAGAATGGCATGCCTTAAATAAGGCACAGGGACATACAAACATTGATGAAAGACCAAGCAAATTATCCTAGACTGTACACTTAGGGAGCATTGTTTGTCGTACGTGCTGCATGAAGTAAGGGTCCTGCAGGAAAAAAGAGCATGTGAACATGTAATTTAATTAAAGACTGTGATTACATATATGCAAAAGGAGGCTAAACTGACTTGCACAGATGATTTTGAATTGTTATTTTGTAAACTTTGCAGGATTATTAACTTTCCAAAGTCCATGTGGATACCTTTCATCGTATTCCTGTTTAGAACTCTCTCATTTTTCTTTCGTCCTTCCTGTTAGGTCTGTAACTTCTGAAATCCCTTTACATACCACTTGTTTACTCCAATCCATCCCCTACTCAGCTTGGTTAGCTGGGTCCTTTCTAACAGAACCTATTAATACAACCAAATGGAAAAATGTCTACCTAGAAATCAATGTAGGTATTACTTAAAGAATGAGATCCTGGAAGGCACTGACTGTGTAAAGTATCTAGACATCATAATGGACAAGCAATTTAGCATGAGCTTCCAGTGAAGTCCTCTGACACATGAACTGGGAAACTGTGAGGAGAAATAGGGAAGGGAATTTTATCTCTGTATATGGTATTGGCAGGGCATGGTGGGAGGGGGTTTAGGTGTCATGTTTTAGCCCCTGGGCACGTCCAGACCAGCATAAACGTGCCTCTTGCAGCATTTTAAACCCCTTTGAGATGCTGTAAGACATGGGAGACTGGTGCTTTTTGAGTGGCATGTGCCCCCTCTAACATCAGTCAGCGACTGGGGGGTCCCTCTGTACCTGTTTGCATTGAGGGGGGGTCCCCTGGGAGCTGATCTCACTGACTGGGGGGAGTCTCCAAGCAGCCAATCGCATTCACCAAAAAGTGGCTGGGCTGCTTCCAGAAGTCCCACGACCACTTCCAGAAGCAGCATGGCCACTTTTGCTGGTGGCCCCGCTCCCCAGCCAGTGCTCATGGGAGGGGCACCAGCACTCCCGCCTGCCCCCTGCCTGCTAGCTAAACAGGGAGTACAGTCTGACAGGGGTTGCATGTGCACCCCCCTGCACCCCTACACATCAACACTGCTGCAAGATGCATCTGTAGGAACAAAAAAAGTTCACGGGAGGAAAATTAGATACCTGGATATCCAGGGGTCAAAAAATACCCCAGGGGAAAAAACCTGAGGCAACCAGAGGCTCAGTGCTCCACAGGGATGCTCTGGTAACTTGCTGAAGCATGCTGCCTACCTGTGCAGGGCAAGCAGTAGTGCAGGCTGCAGGGACCTGGACCCACCTTTGTGGCAGGTAAGTAGGGGGTTAGGGGGGCTGGAGAAGGG
>NW_017728959.1:1335310-1336595 GCF_001723915.1 Gavialis gangeticus
CCCTACAACTCCCCATTTGTTCATCCCCCTGCTCCCTGTTTGCTTCCCCATCTTCCCATTCCTTCCCCCCGCTCCCCGTTCCTTCCCCCCACCCCATTCATTCCCCCTGCTTCCTGTTCATTCCCCCTGCTCCTCCTTTGTTTCCCCACCCCCGTTCATTCCCCCCACTTCCCACTCACTCTCCCACCTGGCCCCAACCTCCTGCACTCACTAGCAGTAGCAGCAGCAACTGGGACCACTTGGGGCCTCATGGCACAGACCCCCTGCCTGGGGGGGCTGCAGAGGGCAGTGAGGCTCAGCCCCAGCCACCTGCCACCCGTGCTGCCATATTGACTGGGTGGGGCCTGGCTCAGCAGGGTGCCATGCACTGTTTTACAGCTCCAGGCTGCTTGGGCTGAGCAGCGCTGAACCCCAGGTGACAGCTGTAGCACCCCAGAGCTGCCAGACAGCACACGACACCCTGCTGAGATGGGCCACACCCAGTCAATGTGGCAGCTGCAGCGTGGGTACCAGGTAGCCAGGGCCGAGACCCGCTGTCTCCTGCTGCCCTGCACCACATGGGGGGGGCTGTGCCATGAGGCCTTGAGTGGCCCTGACTGCTGCTGCTGCTGGTAAGATGCGGGTGATGTGGGAGGCTGGAGCTGGGAGGGAGAATGATGAGGGGGCAGGAACTGAGTGGGGGAGCAATCAGAAGGCTGGAGCTGACTAGGGGAATCCCTGAATCATCTCCAGCCTCCTGATTGCTGTCTCACTCATCTGCAGTTATCTGCTCATTCTCCTGCTTGTCTCCAGCCTTGGGAGGACTGGAGAAAAAGCAGAAGAATGAGCAGGGGGCTGGAGACAAGCAGAAGAATGAGCAGGAGGCTGGAAATGAGCCTGGAGACAAGCTAGGAATGTCTCCAGCTGATCTCCAGGGGCTCCTTCCCCTGCTCGGCTCCAGCCTCCCAAGGCTGAAGATAACCAGGGGAACCAGCAGGGGGCTGGAGATGAGCAGAGGGGGCGGGGCTGGAGCCAGGCAGTGGGGGGTGGGGGCTCTGGGCCCTGCAGACCCCTGTGGAGGGGCTGGGATCCTGCAGACAGGGCAGTCCATGTCCTGTGGGGGGCGGCTGTGCCCTGTGGGGGGCAGGGGACCCACCTCTCCTAAGCAGCCCCCCCAGTCTCCCCCACACCCAGAGTCCCCCCACATCTACCCATGCACTGACTGGCATCCCCTCACGTCCCTCCACACCCACCCACTAGGCCTGTGCAAAGTGGCTAGTATTCACTTCAGATTCAGATTTGGCAG
>NW_017728959.1:1337079-1341059 GCF_001723915.1 Gavialis gangeticus
TTTCTGAATATTTTCCGAGGATTTGGAGAGCTTTGAATCGATTCAGACCTTTAAATTGGTCCCTGATTTGGTTCGGATTTGGAAATATGGCCACCAAATTGGGTCAAATCTCTTCCGAACTGTATCACCACCCGAAGCTTCGCACAGCCCTACCACCCACACACCCACCCACATCCCCACACCCCTTCCTACCTCACTCCTGTAAGCCCCACATCTCACCATCACACACCCACTATGTGATAAGGAAACCAAAAGCAAACATTAAAACATAGATATTTAGGATTTATTTTATTATGATGATAGAGAAACTGGTAGGCTTCCAAATTGCTTTAACATTGTAAATATACCAATAAAACTTTGCCTATCTGATCAATCCCACCCACCCTGTCTTTTGTTCTAATTGTGGAAGAACACGGATTTTGGGATATTTTAAAAAGTGAATTTGGGATGCTGTTTCAGCAGTCCATTTGGCACAAGAGGTAGTGTCCCCAGATACTAATTGCCCAGGCCCCAGAAGGTCCTGTTTATTTGTATCTTTCATATTAACGTGGGTCTTAAGGCTCACCCAGCTAATAGCCCATTTGTGGGGCCAAATGATGGTAGATACAATTAAGTTCTTGGGACAACAAAAGCAAAAACAAGATAGGAGTGATGTGGGGGTCAAAGGGTCAAAAGTTCTCCAGAGGGGGACACCGAGCAGAGCCCCCAACACCCACCAGTCCTCAAAGGCATCCAAGGATGCTGCCCACTGGTGGTCTGCCCGGAAACATGCATGGGCAAGTGAAAGGAAAGCAGCCCCACAGTTTCTGGGCACCTTCCCAGCCAGAGGCTCCTTTCTGGTTAAGTACAGGGCTCGCTTGGCCAGGGCCAGGGCCAGGGCCAGGAGGAGGTTGACCAGGAGGTCCCGGGACTCGGTGAGGCCACGGATGCGGTGACCAAAAACAAAAATGTGGGTTGTGAAATTCAACCAAAACCTCAGGAGGAGGTTCTGGTGGTGGAGGTGGAGAGGCTGCAGCCTGGTGCACTTGAGGGTCATGTGTGCCAGGGTCTCCCTCTGCCCACAGAAGGGGCAGGACACTGGGGTGCCTGTGAAGCTTGCCACATACACACCCATGGTAACAGCTCCACGGAGGAGCCATCAGCTGAGGTCCCTAGTGGCTTGTGGGATGAGGATGGAGTACAGATTCAGCCACTGGGGTGCCCCAGCCATGCCCTCGCCAAGCAGTTTCTGTCACTTGGTGTCCCAGAAGGTCCTGAGGCCAAGTAGCTCTGAGCCGCTGGCCAGGACAGGTTTTTACACTGCTGTGGCCAGCACAGGTGCTGGCCCAGGGCTCTAGCTCCCCCTGGCTGCAGATCCAGGAGGAGCCAGGTGATTTGATTGATATGTATGAGCTTCTGGGAGAGGAAATAAAGACCTCTTTCATCTAGTGTTGAAAGGAGAGCAAGACTAAGGGCTGGAAACTGAAGAAGGAGAAAATTAGTTTAGAAGTAATGTTTGAGTGTAAACCTATTGCAGCAGTCAAGTAGGGATGCCAGCTCAAGAAAATTTTCCTTTTACTGCAAACTTTTGACTGACGACCAAACTTTTTTTTTACTATATTTGCTGTTAAAACTCTAAAATTCAGGGAATCAACCCAGTATTTATTTGTGTTCAGTTCAGGTGTACTCAATAAGTTTGGGTTCAGTTCCAGTGCAAGGCACCAAAAAGAGAAAAGTTTTGTTACTGGTTTAAACCAAAATTTCTCTCATGCATTTCAGAATAAGAAATAGGCTTTTCAAGCAGAAACATTTGAAAATCTATAATACTCATTTAGAAGTTTATACAAGTAAGGCCTCTTTTTTGCCTCCATATTCCTGAACAGGGACCGGGACATTTCCCCCACTAGAATTGTGGATGGACCCAGGGGAGGCACCACCATGCCTAGGGTCAGGGATGATGAAGTTAGGGAACTTTTGGAGGGGCTGGATGTGTTTAAATCAGTAGGTCCAGATGCTCTTCACCCGAGGGTGCTGAGGGATTTGGCAGGGGTCTGTGAGTGCTCGTGGGGCAATGGCCAGGTACCAGAGGATTGAAAAAGGGCCAATGTGATTTCCATTTACAAGAAGGGGAGAAATGAGGACCCTGGCAATTATAGGCCAGTCAGTCTTACCTCGGTCCTTGGAGACTTTTGAGAAAATTATCAAGGAGCACATCTGCAGGGGCCCAGCAGGGGAGGTAATGCTCAGGGGCAGCCAACATGGGTTCATTCAGGGCAGGTCCTGCCTGACTAACCTGGTTTCTTTTTACGATCAGGTCACAAAGTCCCTGGACGAGGGTGTCGGGGTGGATGTAGTTTTCCTGGACTTTAAGAAGGCCTTTGACATAGTTTCCCACTGTGTTCATTTTAAAAAACTAGGTGACTGTGGCATTGATGCCTACAGTCAGATGGGTGGCAAACTGGCTAGATGGTCACACCCAGACAGTGGTGGCAGACGGGTCATTTTCGACCTGGAGGGATGTGGGCAGTGGAGTCCCCAAGGGCTCAGTCCTGGGGCCTGTACTGTTCAACGTCTTTATCAGCAATCTGGATGTGGGTGTGGAAGGCATGCTGTCCAAATTCGCTGATGACACCAAGTTGTGGGGCTAGGTGGGCACGCTGGAGGGGAGGGACCGAGTCCAGCTATATCTAGACAGGTTACAGAGGTGGGTGGATGAGAATAGGATGGAATTCAATGCAGACAAGTGCAAGGTACTACATCTAGGGAGAAGGAACCAGCAACACACCTATAGACTAGGAAACACCCTTCTTGTCAACACGCTGGCAGAAAGGGATCTTGGAGTCATTGTTGATTGACTCCAGGATGAACATGAGCCGCCAATGAGAGGAAGCGGTCAGTAAGGCTAACCGCTGGTCTGGTGGCTGTTTACAAACTCACCAGGGGGGACCAGGGAGAATTGGGTGAAGCTCTGTTCCCCTGGGCACCACCAGGGGTTACTAGGAATAATGCCCACAAATTGTTAGAGAGAAGGTTCAGGCTGGACATCAGGAGACATTACTTTATGGTTAGGGCTGCCAGGCTCTGGAATGGGATCCCAAGTGAGGTGGTGCTCTCTCCTACCTTGGGGGTCTTCAAGAGGAGGCTGGACAGATATTTGGCTGGGGTGATATGACTGCAGCACCCATTCCTGCCCAGGACAGTGGGTTGGACCTGATGATTTGTTTAGGTCCCTTCTGACCCTAAGCACTGTGAAACCATGAAACTATGAAATTTGACTTCAAATTTACATAAATGCCAGGGTTTTTGTGTTGTCAAAACAATTACTTTTTCATGAACAATCTGTTTGGGTGAACTAAAATAACATCTAGTATCTGCTCTGTCATATTGGACCTCTGTGCTAGATAGAATAAATCTAAGGCCTGAAAATGCTCTTTTAACACTGACTTGTGTTGCTGGAACTGCCATTACAATTTTTTGCCAGTTGATACAATTTAAGCATGGCATTTTATTTTTGGTATTCCCAGTATTTTAAATAGTTCTTCCTTTTACTGAGATGTGGCTTATCTGTAAATTACTCAAGATATGGCCCTATATTTTGAGGGTCTCTCATTTGTTCAGATCTCTTTTTCTTTCTGGAGATTTCACAGCTTTAAGAAGAAAGTCCAATTTATCATCTGATCTTTCACTTTTGGAAATGTTTGTCTTTGTTTCTATAAATTCCTTCAGCTTCTGAGCTAAATGGGATGAGGCTTTTGCTGTTTCCAATTGGCATTTTAACCAAGCACCATAAATCATGTATTGTTAGTTGTTCATACTGAAGAATCTTTGTTGTTACATTAACAGACTTTGGTGCAATTGTCATGCTTTCAATGGCATTCCATTCTGCTTCTGTCAGATGAAGCTCATGGTTTGAGATGGACATGTCTTGAACTCTAAGAGTCACTCAAGCATGTCACAAATTGAAGGCCAGCTGGTAGGACAATCTATTATTGGGTGTTTTG
>NW_017728959.1:1341374-1342800 GCF_001723915.1 Gavialis gangeticus
TCTCCTCCTGCTAAGCAGTAACAAATATGATCTCATGGTGATAACAGAGACCTAGTGGGATTCCACCAATGACTGAACTACAGGTATAGATGGGTATACCTTGTACAGAAGGGACCGAGCTGAGAGGAAGGGCAGGGGTGTAACTCTATGTCAAGGAGCAGTACACTTCCCTACTAGCTGACATTGGCACCCAAGAAGGGCAACTTGAAACCCTCTAGGTCAAAATATGAGGAGAACGTGGTGAAGGGGATATAAGCATAGGAGTCTGTTAGAGACCTCCTAACCAGGAGGAAGAGCTTGACCACAAATTCTCTAGGGAACTAGCTGAGACTGCACATTCTCGGTGCATGGTTGTCATGGGTGATTTCAACCACCCTAGCATCTCATGGAAGGAGCATTCATCCAAATATGATCAGTCACATAGCTTCCTCACCTGCATTGACAAGCTCCGACTCAAGAACTCCACGGGCTGACAAGTGGCGAGGCGCTACTAGATCTGGTTCTGGGTAAAGGAGATCATTTAGTGAGCAATCTGAGCATCAAAGGGGAGCTCAGAAACAGTGATCAGGAGTTGATCAACTTCCTTATCCATCGCAAAGCTGGCAGATCAGTCAGCAATGCAGAAATCCTCGACTTCAGGAAAGCTGACTTCCAAAAGCTCGGAAGTTTGGTTGTCAAGGCCCTCAAAGATAAAACTGGAACAAGCACTTACCAGAGCCAGCAACAGCAAGGAGCCCTGAGATGGACCAGGACAGGAAAGTGACCAGCAGGGGGAGTGGCCAGAGAGCCCTATTAATACAGGCCCTGCCAAAGCTGTTTGGTGGGAAGCAGTTGAGGAGCACCTGGAGAACTGCTGAACTACTGGCCAGACTTTGTGAGCCCCCAAGAAGGCCTAACCTGGAAGGTAGCTGCCCTGGGTGCTTGCCTGCCCTCCCGCTGGGAGGGGGAGGGGAGTAGCCATTCGTGTGGGTTAAAGGGATAGTGTACTCACAAGTGGGAGAAGTACGCCTCGCTGGCCAACATCTTGAGGGGCCACAGCTACAACATGATGGTCAATGCAGTCATTGTGGGAATGCTTGGAGTCTAGGATCTGGGAGAGCATCCTGCATACCTGCCGCATCTCCCACTACTACGCCAAGCAGATGCACTGCCTCGTGGTGTCCAACACCATCCGCTGGTCCTATAACATCTACGTGAAGCACATCACAGGCCACCGCCAGTACTCCGACCCCACCAGACGGACTGTCGCTGGACCAGACCCAGAGGGGACTGCCTGAACCCCCCTCCACACCAGGTGGACTTCACTTCAAGAGGATTCTTCAGCAATGGACTACCCCGCTCCACCTGAAGAAGACCCCCGCGATGAGACTCTGTATGGACTGAGACACTTTTTTTGACCTACTTCCTTCACCATTGTGGACCATTG
>NW_017728959.1:1343016-1344790 GCF_001723915.1 Gavialis gangeticus
CCCCCTCTCCCCGCAACCCCGGGCTAACATTGTATTTTCTGTAACCTAGTTGCGTTCCCCTCTTCACCCCCATCCCTCTAATGTTAGTCCCTTGCTTGGGCGATTTGTATTTCCCTACCGGCTTTTGTCATCTTTTTGGATTCACAATCCTAAACATCTACTAATAAAATTCAATCTGTTTTTTTTCTGTTTAGTGCTATTCAATTGCCCAGAAGGGGAAAGTTTAGGTTATTGCAGGGGGCTTTTCTTTTGGCTAACAGTTTATGACTGGTGGCTTGGGTTTGGGACTAAAAGGGGTGGTTTCAAGATCCCACTGGTGCCCAAGGGGCATTTATCAGCTCTGAGCACTGCTGGGGACAGGCTCAAGGCATCATGGGAAAGCAGTAGCCCAGGAGCAGGGTGCAGCATGGGGGCCAATGAGCCTGGAGCCCCAAGCAGGGCAGACAAGGTTTGCAGTGGGCCAAGACAAGGCTGGGAATCAAACATCAGATCCGGTGCAGTGGGCCTAGGCTGTGGGACTGTGGCCAGAAGGGCCGAGTCCCAACAAATGCACCCAGGTGCCCCAGATGTTAGCTAGCCTATGGACCAGAGACTGGGACCTAGTTCAGAAAACTCTGAGGCAGCCTCCCTTAGATGCAGAACACAACATCAAGTCATGGCAAGAGAGAAAGGGGAGATACCTTCAGAGATATAAACTGAGTTGGGGCTGGGCAGCCACCAGGGGGGTGTTGCAATCACCTCTCCTCCCCTTCCCTCCCCAGGATAGTGCCTCATTACACATTGTTCCTCAGAGCATGAGCTTGTAGAGTAACAATTGTGGGCCACTTGCTAAGCAAACCGAGTCCCTCTGTGTCTTTGACCAACTGTCCTCATTCTTTAGCTCTTCACCAGCCTGCAGACTTCATCAGTTCTGGTTCCATATTTTCTCCTTGAGTTCTGATAATGATACTCAAGGCAGTCCACAGGTGTCAATCTCTTTGAGCAATGTGTGAAACACACAGGTCTTTTGCCTCTTTCATTGTTAATAACCCAGGTATATTTGTGTTTCTTTCCAGGAGTGAAGCCATGTATCATCATTTTAGGATTCCTCGTGACCCTGAGCCTGGTTCAAGCATGTGGTTCCTCCTCAGATGGTATTGCCCCCTTTCTTCTGTTGCTGATGCTCTGTTTTATGGGCATAATGTTTTGAGTGTGGATCCATGGGTATATCAGTGTAAGCCTCTCAACCAGACTATGATGCCTCTCTCCATCCAAAGTACAGCATATATTTAAGGAATATGCTTTTGCTGTGAATTTTCAAGAAGCTTAGGGCTCTTTTACACATGCTTCAGAGGTGTGGCACTTTACACATGCTCCAGGGGTGTGGTTGAAGTCACTCATGATAACCATGCACCGAGAGCAGGCAGCCTCAGCTAGTTCCCTAGAGAATTTGTGGTCAAGCTTTTCCTCCTGGTTAGGAGGTCTGTAACTTAAAGATCCCCAGGGTAGGAGCCATCACCACTTCCCTTGGAAGTTGGTTCCAGATCCTAGCCGCCCTCACTGTGAAGTAGTGCCTTTGGATGTCTAATCTAAACCTGCCCTCTAGCAACTTATGGCCGTTATTCCTTGTTACTCTGGGAGGAGCTCGGGGGAACAAGGTCTCTCCCAAGCCCCACTGGTCCCCCCTAGTAAGTTTATAAATGGCCACCAGGTCCCCCCTCAGCCTTCTCTTGCGAAGGCTGAACAGGTTAAGGTCCTGTAGCCTCTCCTTATAGGGTCTGCCCTGCTTTCCCTG
>NW_017728959.1:1345011-1347804 GCF_001723915.1 Gavialis gangeticus
TGGATGCAGGACAAGGTACAGTTAGCCCTACTGACCATGTTCTTGCATTGTTGGCCCATGTTCATCTTGGAGTCAAAAATGCTGATGGGAACTTACCACAAGGATAGGTTAGTGCAGCTCATCTGAATAAGATATATAGTAGTGCCCACTGAGAGCAGTTCCCCCAAGCAGTTCACTCAGATTCCCTCTGTCGCTTCCTTCCACTTGTGGCTGCCAACACTGTCCCGGGTGAGCAAGCAGGAAAGGGGAGCCTGCCTGCCCAGCTGCCACTGCTGCCGCTTTCTGGGCTGGGCAGGTAGCCACAAGTAAGATGGCAGACACAGGGGGCACAGGTGAGCTGCAAGGGCAGAGGAAGAAGTGGGGAGCCTCAGGGGAATAGGGGAATCCTGAGGGACGGGTTTAGTTCTAGGGGTGGAGAAAACAGGGGGAGCCTTGAGAGGCAGGGGGAAGCCTGGAAGGGACGGGAGGGGCAGGGTGGGGTGGGGCGGGGGATTCTTATCTTTTAGTCCTCAAGTCCCTTGCTAGCTTGAACATGTGACTGCTCCAAACTAGAGCTAGCATAAACACTGATCAGCATTTGAACAGCTCAAAGAGCAATGTTTAAAAAGGACCTCAATTACTTGATCTGGATTTCAGGTTAAATTGTAAACTCAAAGGGTGCATCCACATGAGCATGCACATGAGCTTTGTGGAACCTCAAAGGCTTTGGAGGTACTGCAAAATGCACCCCATATATGTGATTTGGTTCTCCGCACTGCATGTTTGCAGCATAGAGCCAAATTTAGATACCGGGAAATCCCGGTATTAAAAAAAAAAGCACACCAAAAAATAGTGGCACGGCGCATGTGGCAGCAACGTGTGCCACCTGAAACCAGAGCCTGGCCAGCAAGAGCCACGCTTCAGCTGCCAGCCAGCATCCACATGCCCAGATTACCTCCTGGAGCCCAAAGAGACACCCAGGACCCCGGGTAAGGCTGTTGGGGCCAGCCCAGGAGCTGGCTCCAGCCTCCCCTACCCAATCCAGGGCAATTTGCTCCATGCCAGAGCACGTATGGAGGTGCATTCCCTGAGGACAACTAACAATGACACACATATGTGATGGTGCTATTTGTCCCCAGAGAAACACACGTGCACTTGTCTGGGCACACCAAAAGTGGTTATGAGAGACTTCAGAAGCTCAACAACCAGAAGGCAAATGATCTCCCAGCACAGAAACTATAAACCTCTTCTGAGGTTTTGACTTGGCTTCTGACTGTTGAACCCTTGGGACTGGAAATACTGGGTGGTATACTGGCTAGTAGCAGAGGCTGAAGCTGAGAAGAGCTGCTCTGGGTCTTGGCTTGCTGGGCTTTCAGATCTCAGGAAATTCCAAGCATGGGTGTTGTGAGAAGAGAGGAAAATCAAGAAGAGACAGTGAAGTATGAGGCCCTCCCCTGAAATTCCAGCCTGTTAAGATTCTTCCCTGAGTGCATCCCAGTCCTCTCAAGAAACCAGAGAGCCAAGTGCTCTGTGAACTGAACATACCTCCTCCTCTCTTTTTTTTAAAACTAGTGAGCCTTATTAGGTCTTATATTTATCACTTACCACTGAACAGCCATTCAAATGGAATATTTAGAGTATTAATCCAAACTCAGGCGTGGCTTTAAGTGCCCAAGGGGTAATCTTGTAGATTGAAAGCGTGAGGTAAGAAAAACTATTTTCCTTTCTGTGCAGTGAGTCGTCCTCATGTTCTGAACATTCTTCTCTTTGGACTAGATATCCCAGAGGCACTGTCAGCTCCAACCATTCTGAGTAGTGTTAATGAAGCCAAGCAGCTGGTGGATGCAGCATATAAGCATGCACGGGAAAGGTGAGTTTGTTACCCATACAAAGGATACAGTTTTATAACAAAATGAGGGAAATGGAGATGTTATTTAGGGAGAACAATGCACATGCACCCCCTGAGAGCACTAGTGCATCCCCTGACAGCCAGCGCTCCCCACTTAGGTGATGGGCAGGGGAGCCAGGCAGGAGTACTGGTGCCCCCCTGCGAGTGCTGACTCGGGAGTGGGGGCACCAGGAGAAGTGCCACTGGCACTTCCACTGGCACTTCTGGCAAGACTGACTGTGGCGGGGACTCCCCCCCACCCCCAGTCGCTGACTGGCCACTCGGGGGCGGGCACATGCCAACCCTGACACAGGAGGCACCAGTCACCCATGCTTCTGAGTCTGCCCTTGAGGTGGCTTGATTAACTCAGCAGGGCTAGGTTCACGTTTCCTTAAAAGCCTGTCGGTTTGGATCATGTGGTTCCTGAGATCAGTGAGGTGCATTTCTCCCTTGATATTAACGGGGAAAGCAGGAGGCAGGGCATGTTAGTAAGAGGAATTTAGAACCCTCTTCCCTTAATCTGACAAAGTTCAGGAAAGCTAATCCTCTAGCACAGAACATGGTCATATGTAGGTTGTTACCAGATTTGCCCGCTACTTTGGGGCATGCTCATTTATTAGGGCTACGGTCCTGGTAATTCTATTAATGTGCTGCTTGTGTTACTTATGTTTCTATACGGAGCTGTATCTCTCCCCCTGCAAGCCCTCACCCCCAATGGAGTTATCTTGCAGGACTCAGTTCAGTGGGGCTGGGTTCATCCAGTCCCCAAATCAGTCTCTCTCTCTCTCTCTCTCACACTAACGTCACACGCCTGACCTGATCAGCATGGACAGGCTGACACCTTCATATGCCAAGAATCAGTTCATCAGAGCAACAATAACTACAGTCAGACACAAGCACACAGTTAAACAGAATACCTCTGAATC
>NW_017728959.1:1348890-1349167 GCF_001723915.1 Gavialis gangeticus
GTGGAGAGGACTTCCACCAGTCGTCTCGGGAAAAATATGACAACACTTGTGGACAGAGCTCCAATGGGCTGGACTCTGTGATGAACCCTGTACCATTGTTCAAATGTCATCCATACCCCCCTGACTCGGTCTATTGCCTCAGCATTCCCTAACCTGGCAACCGAGTTGAAGCCAATTAAGTTTAAATAGGCCTCCCATAGTGGGACCGGGGAATGTACGGCCCAAGATGCCGAGTAAACTTACTTCTGCTTAGAGGTGTGTGTGTGTGTGTGGGGGG
>NW_017728959.1:1350123-1353123 GCF_001723915.1 Gavialis gangeticus
GTCTGATAAATGCTGAGCTGGGTGTGTGGGTTGATTAGCATTTGGAGCACAGATTCCCCATCATGCTGTGCTCCCCTGCTTCGCTGATCCCAGAATTCACTGCAGTTTCTGCTTCAAGTTTTCTGTTCTCCATCTCTCATGTAAATGAATGGTCGTCTGGTCCCATCTCAGTTGCAAATGGGACCTAGGGCAGTTGTTTCACTTTTGTCACCCTTATCTGGAGGGTTTTAGGTGTGTCTCTCACTGCATTTTAATCAGTTTCTGTTTAGGTAGAGGAGGGGAGGGGAAGGATTCTTTGTGAGTCAGACAGTTTGCGTCCTGTGTCAGGGTTCCCCAAGAACATGGAGCTGACTGGTAACAAGGTCTACTCCTCCACTGACAGCAAGTCAAGGGCCTGGCTGGGCTCTGTGTTGACAGGACAGTAGCTGGTCCAATGGGTGTGCTGGGGCTGCCCAATCCAGCCCCTGCTACCTGTGTACATGACATTGAGTGGCACCAGTCTCCACAATTGTCTGAGAGCTATGCAAAGACAAAGTTTTGCAAGGGCAAAACTGGGAGGCTCAATGGGGCCAGGAGTCCCAGCTGAGAAAGCTGGGGGAGGGGGACAATGGAGCCAGGGGTAAGAGGGGCCACTCTGACCTCAAACATGGAATTCCCACATGGGTGTTTTGGGTACCAACTGGTCCCAAAGATCCTGGACAGCTAGCGGGGGTGGCAGAGCAGAGCCTTTGGACAGCCCTTCATACAGGGTCACATTCTTGTGGGGAGTCTTCCCTTCTTGGGTCCCACTTCCTCCCTTCCCTCTGCTATCTCTCTGGCTGTTCCTGGGCATTGCCACCCCCTTGTGGGCTTGGGAAGCTCTTTTTTGACATCACTGTGGGTTCTCGCCTTGGAAAAGAAAGGCAGCTACTTGGTGACCACCACCAAACTTGGCCTGACAACACTAGGGTTCAGTCCACCTGGTGTCCATATGAAGGACTGAAGGGCCCATGTAACCCTCACAATGGGGCCATAAAATTTCTGCTGGCAGATGTATGAGGGGCTGAAAGTGCTCTGGGGCCTTTTATACATTCTGTGGCAGCTGGTAATATTTTGTTAATTAGCAGGTGGTCAGAGCAGTGTGCTCCATGAATATGACGAATTATGGAGAAGTAGCAGTGATGTGTGGGAGTGCCCAAGGCAGAAGAGTATTCATGGAGCACATTCACTTGAGCATTTCCTAACTCCTAAGGGCTTAGCTATGTGACTGTAACCTTGAAAATCCTTGCCTGAGGTCGGGAGCAGAGAGGGCTATAGGCAGAGAGATCGCTGAGATACTTGAATGTTCTCATGAGAATCTAGGCTTAAACCTTTGTCTTTTGAATTTTCTGAAGGCAATTAATTCATATGTAACAGGCTAGCATAGGCTGGTAGCAGGTTGCACACATCACATTGTAGCAGCCTGTGGGTT
Organism: Gavialis gangeticus; assembly: GCF_001723915.1. NCBI lineage: Eukaryota > Metazoa > Chordata > Crocodylia > Gavialidae > Gavialis > Gavialis gangeticus. The sequence goes on from NW_017728959.1 coordinate 1,351,574, forward strand.
TCCAGGGGCTACAGCCTAGCTGTAGGCAGTAGGACTTGATTGCATGTCTGCCCAGCTGGGCCAGCTGATAGGAATAGTTAGTTGGCACACAGGAAAGTTAAAAGGCTCCCAGGGAAAGGAGCTAGAGAGAGAGCTACCAGGCTAGTGGCTGGAATACTGGGCTAGGGTATGATTTCAGGGTCTGGGGAAAGACCCCAACTGAGAGAGAAAGAGAGATGTAGGATTAGACTGGGGGGGAGTTGCCAGGCTAGCAGCTGCAACACTGGACCAATGAATGTTCTTGGGATTTGGGAAGAGACCCAGAAGAGGTCAGGTTGGAAGCAGCAGTACCACACCAGGGAATTCACTCTAAAGGAAGAGAAGGAAGACTTTTGGGCTGAGAGAGCAGCAGAGAGCTGGAGTCATCTTCTCAGGGTCTGGGAGAAGGCCCAGGACTGAGGTAATCCTGGATGGGCTATGTATATATTTGTTTACAGACTTGAAGATTTATGTTCTGGTATTTCGTGTGAAGTAAGTGTGCCCAGGAAAATAAAAAAATGAGTTGAGTTGTAAAGACTGTCTGAGCTGAGCATGCTCCAGCCTGGTAAATCACAGTCTTACTTTATGTTCAAAATATTCTGTAGTGGTAGGCACAACAGTACTGTGGCCTAAGCCAGTGGCCTTTTTGGTTCTTGTTACACTTGGGCAAATATAACAGGGATTAGAGGATTAGGGAATGAAGCAATACTTATGTGAGCAGCTACTATCTAGGTACCTATGTGGCCAGCAGCATTTTCATCCCCCGTGAGACAGGGAAATGCTATCTCTATTTTACAGAGAGGACCAGAGCACAGAGAAGATCATGTGAAATGGGAAACTGGACTCTGAGTTTACAAATGGTCTCTGACCATTGTGCAGTTCAGTTGATGAGCCTGTTCTGACAGTCTTTTCTAGAAGGCTGATAAATTCATACATTTCCTGCTGGCTTTGAGAGAATTCTTTTGCTGCACAAGCACTCTAGCAATTCTCCAGCAAGGATATCTATTTATTATTTCCTGCCTACATTTTAGTTATGCCTAAAATGTCCTCTCCAACTTTTCTCAAAAATCACCGTGACTGAGAAAAGAGATAGCTAGAGCACAACTGAAAGAAGGTGTAATGGAAACTCTTCCTCATACCTAGATTAGAACAATTATTTGAGTGACAGCTAAATAGAGCATGACTGGACCAGCTGGAATAATGCAGCTGCTGTTTAAAAAAGCCTCATACAAGAGGCTGCTAATCAAGCTACAGTAAATTCTGTGGTATATTAGAACTAGATCCAAGGTGGAATACAGTGTAGGAACAATGGATCAGTTTTCAAAATGGTGGCAAGTTGGCAATGAGAACCACAGAATTCTGTATTACATCTGGAATTAAATCCAATTTTACCTTATCACACCCAAGTGACATGTTTCATAGTTTCATAGTTTTTAGGGTCAGAAGGGACCTGAGCAGATCATTGAGTCCGACCCCCTTCCATGGCAGGAAAGAGTACTGGGGTCAAACGACCCCAGCAAGGTGTACATCTA
>NW_017728959.1:1353856-1356347 GCF_001723915.1 Gavialis gangeticus
AATGAACCCGTGTTGGTTGCCCCTAAGCATAATCTCCCCTGCTGGCCCCTCGTGGATATGCGCCAGAATAATTTTCTCAAAAAGCTTGCCCAGGATTGAGGTAAGACTAACTGGCCTATAGTTTCCCAGGTCCTCCTTCCTCCCCTTTTTGAAGATGGGAACCACATTGGCCCTCTTCCAGTCCTCTGGCAACATGTTATTTTGCTTCACATCTGCAATTTTTGCTGCTTGCACATATTTTGTATTCTGTTTTCATCTGTGGCAGAATATAATCCTCTAGGAATAAAGTGGTGGTGGAGAAAGCCCCCCCTACCTTTGGACTTACCTAAGAACTCTTGTCCAAGCAATGGAGACAAAAGTTTTTACATCACCTACATTTAGATGGATTTAGAACCTGCACCTTCCCTTTCCCAGCAGAGTACTCTGACCACCAGGCAGGACAGCAGGGCAGCGCAGCCCACCCCAAGGTGCCTGTGCAGTTGCCGCCAGCACAGAGCTGTGCAGCCCAGCGCAGCTGTTTGCAGCCTGCCCACTGCTTGCTGCAGCTGCCAAGAGCCTGGGCTCCAAACAGCTGCACCAGGCTCATCACCTCCGTGCCAGGAGTGGGAGAGAGACCAGGGCTGCACTGCCTCAGGCCCCACCGCCTGTTCCGAGGCATGCCTGCATGCACCGGCGCAGAGCTGATGTCAGAGCCAGGCACAGCTGTTTGGAGCCTCCTGGCTGCAGCTGGCCCTGGCTCTGGGGAGCTGCTGCCAGCTGGGATCCCTGCAGCTACCCAGAGCTGGGGTAGCTGCTGGCAGCCACAGAGCCCAGGCTGTGAGGCAGGGCCTTTGGGTGGGGGGCAAGGGGCAGCAGGGATGTGGGGCAGGGGCTTTGGGTGGGGGCCACAGGGCACAAGCAGGGAATTCTGCCATGTACCCCTTGCCCTCATTTTGTTATTCTACCATGCCGGCACTCCGGCACCTTCTGAGGTAGGCATTGTGGTGTTTTTTGGCACTCCGGCCAAACAAGCTGCCTACCCCTGTTCTAACCCTTCTTTTGAAGCTGGTCCACTGCACAGCCAGGACGGAAAGATGTGATACGAAAAAGATATAACCCAGGTAGAGTATGCTGCCCATGCCATTAGGGAGTTTGGCCCTGTTTCCATGGCTTTTCTCCACCTTGCATTTCATATTGTGTAAAGTATATTACAGCTGGATAATTTCTGACCTCTTAGGGACAGAACCTAAAGCCCCTTCCCCTGCGGAGCAGCATAAATCTCACCACTTTAAAACATTTTACATATTAAATTTAATATTTCAGAATATCAGTAGTGATTGCCCAAACTGTCATATATGTGAACAGAATTCTGCATATTGCAATGTTGGAAGTGCATATAGAAAGCACTAAATGTTTGCCAAGAATGGGCCAAAGGATGTTATCCCCAATACAGAAAAATCCTGGAAACCCAGAGGATGCTGGTTCGAGCAATGAATATGACCTGGTTTGAAGCTGGGGCTCAGCTCATAACTTATGTGGAAAGTTTGTTCAAGCCAAGCACAAGAGTACAGGTCTCCTTTTAGGGAGCTGAGCTGCAGGTTACTGTAACTGAGGTGCCACTTCATGAGTTCCTTTCTTCTCAGATCAAAGCAGGCATTGGAGGAAAACAAAGTCAATCCATCCAATTTCCTAAAACATTTAACAGAGCCAGTGGCAGGGACCAGATCAGCAATTCGATCTGCTGATTACATGGAAACTACCCTGAGTCTCCTGAAAAAGAAGCTACAGCAGAATATGAAGAGACCGTTCAATGTCACAGGTAATGTGTGTACAGAACTGTAAATAGTTACATTATGTGGCAATTCTGCTCTAGGGTAGTACATGAAGTATCTACAATACCAGGAAGCCAGGTGTACAAAGCCCCTTCCTGACAAAACATGTGAACAGCCAGCAGAATTGCAGATGCAGGGAATGGAGCCGATCTGTTAGTTTAAAAGTCCCTAGACTGTCCCAGCAGAATTGATCCCAGCAGATTATTTGCTGCTTCATTTCCCACTTCATGTTAAGCATCCCAGACGATACAACTCTTACCATTTCCAGGAGAAGTCTGCTCCCTGCCCTGTGCTGGTTTATGAGGTGCTAAGTTATGTCCAGTTTAAGAGGCCCCATATGATAAAAATAATCCACGAAATCCTTGAAAATGGATTTTCATGAAATTTTAAGGTGAATTATTGTTATTTCTGCAGATTTATGAACTCAATAAGAATAATAACTGTGGAGCCATATATATGTATATTTTTGTCATATTTGAATGAAAATGTCCATGTTTAGAGAGACATTTTTCCATATCTCCTTGATCTCCTTTATCTACCAACTGATTATTATAAAACTTGACATTGAGTCAGGTTTTTTTTCTTATTTAGAGGCCCCTCATATTGAGGCCCTAAACTGTAGCCTAAGTAGCTTAAACCTAAATCTGGCACTATCCGTGCCCTCCTAGCTTCCCTATTAA
>NW_017728959.1:1361347-1362112 GCF_001723915.1 Gavialis gangeticus
GCCATATATATGTATATTTTTGTCATATTTGAATGAAAATGTCCATGTTTAGAGAGACATTTTTCCATATCTCCTTGATCTCCTTTATCTACCAACTGATTATTATAAAACTTGACATTGAGTCAGGTTTTTTTTCTTATTTAGAGGCCCCTCATATTGAGGCCCTAAACTGTAGCCTAAGTAGCTTAAGCCTAAATCTGGCACTATCCGTGCCCTCCTGGCTTCCCTATTAGGAAGGCAGGCTTAAACTGAGGAGGAAACGTAGGCACGTTATAGCCATTTCAGGTACTTAAGCCTCAGGTTCACATCCTCAAAGCCACCTCACAGCTGCTGCCTGACCCTGAAGAGCTCTAAATTCCCCACTGTTTACTGCTGGTAAGGATCAGGGGGTGGTGGTGAAGTGGTAATCACACACCCCTTTTGATTCCTGGTCCACTCAAAGTTTAAAACTAACTGCCTGGCAGTGGCAGCAACATTTCTATTCAGGCAGCAGTGAAAGCATCAACTGATTTCATGGCTCATTGTAATCTATCTGGTTCTTTCTAAGCTCTTCATTCTGCAGGACACTCCTTTATTTTTAGTGGTCTTGATGTTCCACTAATCAAGCTATTCTTGCTTCTGCAGTTTTCCTATTACCCACTTCTGTTAATGTAGCTCCTAATCCACAGTCTTAAAAGCTGTTTTTAACCCTAGCTAAAAAGTCAACTACAATACAAGCACCATGATCGCTCACAGAGCCATGCCAGGGGCCCTGCAATAACCCCA
>NW_017728959.1:1362123-1367794 GCF_001723915.1 Gavialis gangeticus
ACTAGATGATCTTCTCAGGTCCCTTCCGACCCTATAGAAACTATGAAACTATGAAACTTCCCTGGTTAGAAAGACCTTGGTGATTGGACCCCTCCAGGATCTGAAGAACAACTTGTAACTTGTAACTGCTGGCAAGATCCATTTAATTCAGTCCTGTATCTCTACTCTTAAGTCTGATGCAGTAACTTGTGACTTTCAGTGTTGCATGTCAAACAGTTCTCTTTCTAGTTTTGCTCTATTTAGTATCGCTCCTGGTGAGATCGGGATGGCTTTACACTGTGTGTCCTGTGGCAGCATGTACAATGCCACACAAGATGCTGTGGTGTTCATTATCCCCACAGCTTTTAAGTGAGTCTTTCCACAGGGACTTGGATAACAAAGGGATTTATATTCACTTTTCCAAAGCAATTTGGGGCCCCGGCTGGTACAGTGCAACAGCCTGGACACGGACACACACAGGCACACACGGACACACGTGCACACACACACACATGCACACAGAGTCTTGCAGCAACAATCCCTTGCAGCATTCCCTTCTGGAGTGGCCCACTAGGTAGCATTTGGTTGTGATAATCTTAACCCATGTTAGATTTCATCCTGGTCCCTAACTCTTAAGTAAACAGGTTAATATCTATCCATTCATGTCTCTGGCTTTCTGCATACCACAGTCCTTTTGGGTTTTCAGATTGCCAGCGTCCCCTGACTGGCTTAGTCCCAAATCAGGGATTTTTTTCCAAAATAATAATAATTAACATTTTTAAGGTGACCAATTTCTAAAAGAACAATGATTGGGTGAAATAAACTGAGCAGAAAAAGTTAGGGGAAATTTGTTCTTCTTTGGAAACTGACAGCTTGTACAATTTCTACCATTTTCATTGCTTGACAATGAATACATACATTTTCAACACAGTCCAATGATTTGTTTTTCTAAGGAAGGAGAAATGAAACCTACAGGTAAAAGGCGTATGCTATCACTACCCTGTCCATTTAAGCTAATGGGGCTGATCAGCTCTGAATGTCTCAGTGATTCAGCCAATATTCCACATAACATGCAAGCCAGCTGAAGTCCACCTCAGTGCATGGCTCAACCAGCTGGCAGGGACAGAGAGGAGATCAAAGGTGACACTGAACAAATACTGCTTGCCCAGCTCTTCAAACATATCATTTGCAATCATGACATTGTGCAAGGATCTGTGTCTGCTTTTATCTCTATCTCTCCATCTCCCTGCCTTCTCCTTGGCTTCAGACTGACTCAGCTAACTATGTCTCTCTCCCTCTTCACTCAGAATTTTTAGGTCTGTCCTAAGTTTTGGTTCTGGTTTATTTAGTTAGGGGTGTAGTTTTCAAAGGGGATGTTGGCATAAAGATGCCTTATACAGGCTTGAACTACTGATATAACTGTGCTCACACTTAAGGGAATCAGGGTGCTTTGACCCTGATGGTATGGTGTAGGAATACACTACTTTTGTAGACAAACAAGACATGAGAATCATAGAGAAGGAAGCCTCGAAATGACCTGCATAGGTAATCTAGTCCGGCCCTCTTTCCGAGGCAGGATCATCCCTTTCCAAACCGTCCTATAAAAGTCCATTTTCTAGACTCTTTGGAAAACTACACAGTCAACCCTGACACAATATCAGACGTAACACCCTAACCCGCCACAGGTAAAGCAGGGTGGGGACCATAGCGGCCAATGTTCTGCTACTGTAAGGATTGTTACTATATGCTCAAGAAATCCCAGGAAAAGGAGGAAAGGAAACTGCCCCCACAGTCCATACCACTCTGGTCATAGGGTAAGATTCCTTCTTGATCCCAAATGTGGTGACTGGCTGGAGCAGAGGGGCAAGACCCTCTAGCCAGGAATCTCTGGGTTTAAGTCCCAGCAGGAGCATAGAAAGACACACCATCCCCGACTCATTTGAGGACCAGGAGCACAGGTCTGGAAAGGACCGTCAGGTCATAAGGCCTATCCCCTGCAAGCAACCATGTAATGGATGTTAAGTGGAGACACATAGGTAGGTATTCTGAATTCAAGTGGAAGGCAGGGTAGATTTACCCCTCATAGACTAAGTACATTAGAAATATAGCATAAGTTTTCATGCGCTGGAGCTCATTCAACATCTGAGGAAGTGAGCTCCAGCTCATGAAAGCTCATACTGTACATCTCTAATTGAGGTGGTCTATAAGATGCAAATCTACCTTGCATTCTAGAGATGTGAAGTGCCAAAGGGTTCACAAGACCATCCACCCCAGTCCCTCTCACACGCAACAGCGCACAAAGAACCAACTAACTGCCCATGACAGAATTCGGATTTCCAGTGCCAAAAATCAGAGATTCAAAACACTGTAGCCTGAGATGGGAAGGCTTAAGAGGCACAAGCACATCACCAGTGCCTGTTGAGACTTGGTGGTGAAGAGGCAAGAAGCCTGGGGACAGAAGGAGGGCAAGCAAGCAACAGCCTGACTTTGTGACCCAGAAATGTGGATGCTGCCCTGGCAAGGGGAAGCGAGTCCTGCTTTCACTGTTATGTATGCATTTTGCATTGCAGTCATTGGGAAACTGGCCCCTGTTGGGGGCAGAGCAACTTCTGCACAGCATGCTCCACCTGCTTGGAATTGCCTCCTGTGAAGCTTGACCAGCAGCCCAGACTGCACTGTTTGGAAAGCCTTTGAGCAGCAACCCCCGGGACAGCACTGCTTCATGCAAGAGAGACCTCTTAGGAGACAAGACACAGAATCCCCAACAGGAAGGAACATGGGCCTCTGTTTTGAGAGACAAACAAGAAAAAAGCAACCCCAGGAGATCCGCAGGAGCAAACCACAAAATCTATGCTTTTCCTTTCAGAAAGAAAGCTCCCACATGTACAATACTCACTATCCAACAGCCAACAACCCCTTACCCATCAGGACACCCCTGTCATTACTAATCAGCCCACTTTCCTCTGCCAAATCCCTCCTGATACTGTACTTTGAGAGCATGGATCACACGTCCAGCTTACACAGGAGGGTGGGGTGAGTGGGCCAAGGACTGACGATCCATTTGTTTTCAGGCTGCTTTTCAACTGCAGGCCAAAGCCCCTTCCTTCTTGCCTTTCCACTGAGCCAGATCCGGACTCCTGTTTCTATAGTGCAACCCAGAATAGCACTGTCTTCCAGTGCTCTGACCCCAGCACTGTTTAAATCAGTGGAGGCAGCCTTTTTCGTAGGTTTGCCACAAATTAACTCCCCACCCTTCTCCTAGTGCCACTACAATCCCCTTTCCCTGCCACGTCTGCCTTTCTGCCTTGTGCTCCCTACCTGAGCTGCTGCTCTGCTTTCTGCTCCCTGTCCTATCTGCCACTGTGCTGCCTGCCCCCTCCCTGACCTGCCATGTGCCATACACAGAGCCTGCCTGTGCCATGTGTCCATCCCTGGCGTAAATGATGGATTTTACAGTAAGGGGGGATTGGGACCATGGGCCAGAACCCTTTTGCTCTCCCCTTTCAAGGGCTGTGACCACCTTCCTGGCCCAGCCAGGCTCCGTCTTGCTTGCTTTCCTTTTGGTCCCATGGAACTTTTCTCCTTGGCTGCCAATTGTTTAAGAGAAAGGTTGGAGACACAAAGAAAAGAGAAAGAGGAGATGGGTAGAAGGTGCTTGCACCCTTGTCTGCTCCCTAGCTGAGGACTAGGGTAGCATCTTGGGACAAAGGAGATGTGGGTTCAAACCCCATACCTAAAAGGAAGTTGGGGGATTTCTCAAATCCTCTCTTCTTATCACGTTGCCTTTTGCTCAGCATATTGAATGCTGATCTCCTACTCCAGGCCACAAATGGCTTTCTGAACTGTAAGCCCCTGGTTAACACAGCAGTGCTGCTCAGCACTGAGAGGTAGTGAAGGAGTGATGCAGAGTTTAGCTGCCTTGTGATGCCAGCAAACCCCTCTATTACATTCGGAAACTCTGTTTCTGCCTAACGGAGATTTATGTTTATTGTAACTGGAACCGGGGGCTTTTTTTTTAATATACAAAATGCTTTTTATATAGCAGAAAGCTTGTAAAAATGTCAACCCCTTAGAAATTTGATGCTGAACCATTCCATGATTTTTCTGCTTCTTTGAAATCATTGCTGAAGTGTAGGGTGGTTTTTCAGCTGCTCTTTCACGAGAATGAAAGCCCTGCTTATTGAGACATGAATCTGTGCCTCCCTTATTTCTCCAGCCAGAGGGGAGGATGAACTGTTGCCACTAGAGGACAGTGGTCGATAGTAAGGATGGGGAAGCTGGTGGCTCTGCTGCTTCCTCTTCCGCCGGGATAGTGGGGCTGAGCTTCCCAGGTCAGAGTGCTGCATCTGGACCCACCCAGAGCCTAGGCTGAAAGGCTGCTCTCCCAGCAGGGTCGGTGCCAGGGAGAGAGCCCTATATATGCCCCCACAGTGCCCAGCCCAACGGGGACTTTCTCCAGGGGCTGGAACCAGCCCCCCAGGGCAGCCCTGGGCTCTGCCAACACCAGCTCCTGAGCCGGAGACTCCAGGTAATGGGGAGAGACCTTGTGGGAAGCGCTGGGGACAGGCAGGACAGGGGCTCTTTGCACACAGGGCCCCTCTGCACCCATCTCTGCTCCCTGGGGTCTGCAAGTCCCAGAGCTGCTGCCCTCACTAATGCACACTGGCTCTGGGCTTGGGTTGTGCTGGCAGGCGCTGATTCAGCTACAAGAGAGTGCCCACCCCTGGGAACAGGACAGTGACCAACTCTCACAGCCAAAGGGGACGGAGGAGAGAGACTGAGAAAGGGACATATGGGAAGGGGCAGCTGGAGCAGTCAGTGGGCACGGAGGTGACTGGCTTCCCAGCCCACTTCCCTGCTGCCTCCCCAAGCAGAGTCACTGTCCTGTGAGCAAGGCAAGGAGCAGAAGGGAAAAGCCCATCCCTGCCCCTGCCTGGTCCCTGCACTCCTGAGAAACCGGACTGCCTATGGGGACAGAGATCAGGGGAACATCCCTCAGCTGGGCTCCTTGTATTCTGCTGTCTGTAACATGTTGATCACAATAGTATTCGTGGAGGGAAGGAAGGGTTAAAACTGTCTTGGTGGGTTTAAACCTGCTGAGAGAGGTTGTGACTACACTGGAATAAAGTGTCTGAGCACTTTCCCAGCATGGCAGACTCCAGAGAGCCCCTCTGTAGGGACAGAGCTGCAGGGACCCAGGTTGTGACATGGACTCCTGAGACCTCCCAAATCCCCTTCGCAGCCTGGCAGGCCGCAGAGCAGCACCCATGCTCTGCCCCCATGTGCCATCCCCCGGGGTACAGGCGGTGATGGACAAGGCACAAGGGGCAGATTTTGTGGGCAGCACAGGGGAGCTCATCCCAGAAGCTGAGGATGCTGTGCCCATGTCAATAATTAGAGGTGTCAGGCAAGCTATGAGCGATGGCTAGCAGGAATGTGTTGTCTTTGGGAGAGGGGAGAAATCTCTTCTCCATCATCCCATAGTAGTGTAGCAGAGAAGCAGCTCAGCCTTTTCCTGGAATTTACAGTTAGGGGTTGCAGAGGCTCTAGGAATACATTGTCCTCCCAGAAAGCTAAAAATAGCCAGTGCATAACCAGGACATCCCTTCCAGAGCATCTGGGTCCTCTGAGTCCCTGCAACTCCAGAGCAGCTCAGGGGCATGGAGAGGTTGAGCTCTGTCCATTCTTTTAT
>NW_017728959.1:1372794-1381173 GCF_001723915.1 Gavialis gangeticus
TCCTGGAATTTACAGTTAGGGGTTGCAGAGGCTCTAGGAATACATTGTCCTCCCAGAAAGCTAAAAATAGCCAGTGCATAACCAGGACATCCCTTCCAGAGCATCTGGGTCCTCTGAGTCCCTGCAACTCCAGAGCAGCTCAGGGGCATGGAGAGGTTGAGCTCTGTCCATCAGTGCAAGGGGCATTTGCTATTGCAGCACCTTCCTGATGGAGCCTGGTTTACACGACAGTCTTCAAAAAGCCACTGTATGGGGAGAAGGTGGGGGTTGAATGAGCAGGCTGAAGACAGAGGTCACAACTTCACAGGATGCTGCAGGAGGAGCTGGGCTGTACGGTCTGTGCCACAGCTGGTGGGACTCTGGCTGGGGCAGCTGGTGCTGAAAGGGGTGCTCTTGCAGCTCCAGGTGCTGGTGACCTTCGCGGTGGTGCCTGTGTTTTTCACCATGGAGCCGTGTGTCCTGCTAGACGCTCACCAAAAAGCGCTGTACCGGGACGTCATGCAGGAGAGCTATGACACCTTGATGTCGCTAGGTAAGAACAACACTTCCCTCAGGATGAGGAGCTTCAGGGTCACTCAAGCACCTAGCTCAGCCTCTGCTCCAGGTCCCGGTGACATTTATTTCAAGAGGATCAGCCCTGTCACCCCTGGGCTGTGGCTGGGAGAGGCCCTCCCCTCCATCCACCTTCCAATGAAGAACACAACACGGCTGCTGCCTGCTCATGCCTGGGGGTCCCTGTGTGACACAAGACCTCTGATTATGTGCCTCCATTTGGGAGCCTTATCTGGGGCTGCCTTCCCACTTAGGCAAGGCCTGTCCTCTCTGCGCAGTAGTTTATTGTTCCAGCTCTCCCTGGCTCACTGAAAACTCGTTCACTTGGTTTGTCACTGTGTCGCCTGCTGTGCATAGCCCATGTCCACTCCACCTCCCTAAGGATCTGGGCTGCTATGCTACATAGTTGATGTGATGTGTTTATTATCACTTACAGGGCTATCTCTTCTACCTAAAGTAGGCAGCATGGATGCTGTTAGCTTGACGGGATCCGGTTCAGTCCTTGGTGGGGGTACAACATTTAACCAGCCTCTGCATCCTAGCATGGTGAGAGGTGACCCAGGGAAGGCGGTACTAGGCAAGTGTCCTGGGGCAGAAGTGGCTTGCTTGGATGTGCCTATTTTCTCACATTGAACCCAGCCAGAAAGGCCGATGAAGATGCGGCAGGATGGGCTCACTACTGTGATACCACTTCTCTGATTTTCCTCCACTGTAGAATTCCCCATCCTGAAATCAGATGTGATCTCCCGGCTGGAACGAGGGGAAAAGCCACATGTCCTGGGTTCCTGGAGCTCCCTGGAACGGGATATCACGAACGCATCCCATGGAGGTGAGGGATCAGTGTTGCTGCCTCAGGTGTACACCGCTGGGAATCCCAGCGAGGCCCCATGAGTGTCCTCCATGTCTACCCCGTTTCTCCCAATTCAGGCCTGTTCCCAGCAGGTGTAGCATCCTCATGGCAGATGTCACTCAGGGCTTCTCTCCCCATCCTCACTGGCTGGATGCTCATTTCTCTGGAGTTTCTGGTTGAGATGTGGATGCAGTATAAGTGCTCTCCGCTGGGGCAGGATTTGGTAGAGCTCCTGTTTTTTTCCATCTTCCAAGCAGTTATTTGCATTTGTGATGCCTTTTCCCACCCCTTCCCTGGGGTTCCCTCCCACACTCCAGCCCAGGGAATGACTAGCTTGGGTTCATAGAAATCATAAAATCATAGAAAATGAGGGCTGGAAGGGACCTCAGGACATCATCTAGTCCAACCCCCTGATCAAAGCAGGACCAGCCCCACCTAGATCATCCCAGCCAAAGCTTTCTCTAGCTGGGTCTTGAAAACCTCCAAGGATGGAGCGCCCACCCCCTCTCTGGGTAAGAGAGGCAGTTTGTAGGAGGCAGTATAGTATAGATAAATGGGCTGGGGAGCTCGGGCTCTACTCCCAACTCTGTTATAGGCCTTCTAGGTGACCCGGGAAAAGTCACTTCACCTCAGTGCTATCCTCCCTCTCTTGGCAGGTGAGGATGGGGTGAGTGAGAGCGAAGAGGAGAATCCCCAACAGGAGGAAGGTCCTGAGCAGGTGGACGCAGCAGGGGCAGCATCTGGAGCATCTGGAGCAGCTGAAGGGGATGTTTCCCAGGAGCCAAATAAGGAGAAGCCCGAGGGGCCAGGGAAGCAGCAGCGAGATGCCTTGGGGAGACGCCGGGGCAAGCCTGTCCTGCAGGAGGACGGCTCTAGGAAGCCGATGGCTGTCCCAGCACGGCAGAGGCCGCAGCAGGCCGGGAAGCCCTACGAGTGCGAGGACTGTGGTAAAAGCTTCATCTGGAGCTCGCACCTGGAGCGGCACCGGCGTGTTCACACAGGTGAGCGCCCCTTCCGGTGCCCTGAGTGTGGGGAGCGCTTCACCCAGAGCTCCCATCTGCGGCAACACCAGCTGGGCCATGGCGGCGAGCGCCCTTACAAGTGCGGTGACTGCGGCAAACGCTTTGCTGACCTCCCGGCCCTGGCTGCTCACCGCAGCATCCACCTGGAGGAGAAGCCCTACCGGTGCAGCCACTGTGGCAAGGGCTTTGCCTGGAGCTCCCACCTGGAGCGGCACCGGCGCATCCACACAGGCGAGAGGCCGTTCCGCTGCGGGGACTGTGGCGAGGGCTTTGCCCAGAGCGCTCACCTGGCCAAGCACCGGCGCACCCACACAGGCGAGCGCCCCTACCGCTGCCTGCTCTGTGGCAAGGGCTTTGTCGACAGCTCCGACCTGACACGGCACAAGCGCACCCACGCAGCTCCAGTTGGGGCTGCTGCCAAGAACCGCAAACGCCGCACACCCGGGCACTGCTCCCCTCAGGCCGGCTCAGAGCCCCAGAAAGCCCTCCAGAAAGAGGAAGCCTTTGGGGAAGCCTCAAAGCCACCCCAGCATTGCTGCGCCGCTGGGAAGGGCCGCCACTGTCCGGACTGCAAGCCGGGGCCCGAGCCCAGCGAGACCCCACAGGCCGGCCCGGAGCAGAAGCCCTTCCCCTGCGGGCACTGTGGAAAGAGCTTTGCCTGGAGCTCCCACCTGGAGCGGCACCGGCGCATCCACACAGGCGAGAAGCCCTTCAAGTGCGGGGAGTGCGGGGAGGGCTTCAGCCAGAGCTCCCACCTCACCAAGCACCGGCGCACCCACACGGGCGAGCGCCCCTACCGCTGCCCCCGCTGCGGCAAGGGCTTCATCGAGAGCTCTGACCTGGCCCGGCACCAGCGCACCCACACTGGGGAGCGCCCCTACTCCTGCCCCCGGTGTGGCAAGAGCTTCAGCGTCAGCTCGGCACTGGCCAAGCACCAGCGGGTGCATGCCATCACCCAGCCCTGAGCACTTGTAGTGGAAACCCCCTGCCCCCCAACTCTGCCACCACCAGCCATGCCTGTTCCCTCCCCAAGGAGCAGGGAGGCAGACCCATCCCTTCCACCCACTGCCACCTTTTTGAAGCAAGTGGCTCGCACAATGACCCAACCAGAGGGCCAGTATCTACGACTGGTTAGACCATGGGGATTTCCATTCCAGGGGCCATCCCGCTGCCTTTTGGGAACCCACCCGTTTATCCGAGAGCTGAACGAAAGGAAAGAAGTCTGAATTCTCCCACCAAAAACAAACTTCCAAGGGAAAAGAAAGTTTTCCATCTTAGGTCCACCTAAACATTTGGTTCGGGATTCCCGTTGGACTATTTTGCTCCACTCTTTGCCTCTTTGAAGCAAGAAATTTATGTTATAATTTATAGTATAATGTAAAATAAATTTCGATGCAGTGGGTTGAAATGCTCTGTTCTGAAAGGGTGTAGACGTAACTCCCCAGGTGCTTTGTTTTGAGCATTTTGTTCCCAAATGAAATTTCACCCAAATTGAGCCCCTCACGCAGAACATTGTGATCCCTACACCATGGCGCTTTGCAGGAGAAAAGCTTTCTATTACAAAACTGTTGCCTGGCTCTCCTCCTGGCTGGCTCTGGACCAGCCTTTTTTGGCACATGAGTTGGCATAAATGCCTCATGCTACATCCGTCTAGGGCTGCGTGCGTTGTGTAGGAGGTGCTTTGTTGCAGGCTTTCAACACATTTTGGAAATCAATCCAGCCCCATCCTCTTAGGGTGTAGGAGAAAGGAAGGAGCAAAGGGGCCCAGAAGACAGATTTAAGAGTCTAAGACACCAGAGCCAGGCCTAGGCAAAGAGGCCTGGTCTCCACACAGGAATCCCTAACCAGTTTTGAAGTTAAGCTGATGCAGTACCCTCCTGCACCCCATGTCTGCAGAGCAGCCTGGAGAGACAACCAGCTGGGTCTGAATCACACTCCAGATCACAAAGGACAGGACATCTCCCACCCTAAACACTGGGCTTTGCTTATTGTTGGTGCCAAGGGAATGGATCCAGGGGGCAGGTTTCTATCAAACACTTCAAAGGAGGATAGGGAAGGCTTGCATGTCACATTCATTCAGTCCCTTCCTTTCTAGCCGCTCAGCGTCATGACTCCTACCCCCCGGTATATGGCTCCTACCCCACACTGTCTCCATGTTAGCCACTGTGTCACATTTTTATCAGTGCCCCTCATTAGTCTTTGTGCATCCCAGTGACATCTCCCTCTTAAGCCTCTGGATGTCACGCTTCTCCCCAGATTTCTAGCTCTTCTGTATTGATCCCTGTTAGCAGAGTGACTGTTCCAATTTTAGAAGTCGGGGATGTTTCTTAGGAGTCTGTCTTGGCACAACCGCTGGGTGAATCCCAGAGTCTGAGCAGCTATAAATGAATGTGTGGAAGAATGTTAGTCCCTGACTTGAAAGCTACTGTAGAAGAGCAGGTGAAAATGTGAGAGGTGGGTGATAGGGGCTGGGAATCTGCAGGGCTTGCTGGTAAAAGCCAGAGATTTGAGGCTGAGAACTGTGAACTCACTATGCCAAGGACCAGAGAGACAGGAAACACCTGTCTTACAAGTGTCAGATGCATCTCTACCTGATTGGTGCGGGCTTCCCAGTGAGCTCTCAGAAAGGATCCAAAAGGCTGAGAGGGCTCCATCTCAGGCAAGACCTGAACCCAGGCTAAATTTCTTAATTGGAGGCAGGTGAAGATGAGGGTCCTGACACCCCTCAGGGCTTTCTTTCTGTCTGCACAATGTGCTGAATGTTTGTAACCAACCTGGTGCTTTCCTCATAGTCACAGGTCCTGAAAATGGCCTGTGGGTGTCTCTGCCAGAAGCTGAGATGTATAGGGTACGTTGGCTGTACCCTCTGCCACCCTGCCCATAAGCACCTGCTTCACTAAACCTTCCCACATAAACATCAGAGGAGCATCCCCTGTGGGCAGATAAAATGCTTGACTGGTTGCACAGATACTGACATTGCAGCAGCATTTCCCCTGCCTGTTAGGGTAGCTGCTATCAGCCAAGGGATTAACACTGGGGGCCTTTGTACACACCTTTTTTTTTCCCCTTTCTTGCACTGCAATGGCATGACTGTTTGCACAAGCAGGTTTTCTGGATGATTTAAAGGTCTTTCTGGTGCATTAAAGCAAAACTCCTTGGGCATAGTTTAGCTTGGCTCGTTGGGAATTAAAGCGTTGCATCCATGGATTTGTTGCATGTAAACACGAAGGCACTCAAAGACGTTAAATGAGCCTCTTTGTCCACCAGATGGCTCTGTGACTTTTTTGTAGTTGACCCTTTTGAATGGCTTCCACTTTCAAATTGCTTTCCCCCTTTTTTTTTCTTGTCACCGGCTTCTGGTCCTACAGCTGCGTGGCAGAGCACAGGTTGGGGGGGCCCCAGCCAGTGGTACATCACTGGACTATCCTGCTCTCCTGCATCACTGGCCAGGGACTGGGTTTAATTTGTTTGAAAACCAAATGTGTACAAACACTGGTAAATGCTCCAAAGCTTTATTCATTTGAAAACCTAGTGCGTGAAGACACTGATGCAACACTTCAAAATAAACAAGTTTAAATTTTATAAACCTATTTAATTTAATGAGGATTAAACCCTGTAGTGTATACAGGCACCCTGGGACAGCAACTACCCTCAGCAGGTGTCTTTTCCACTTGTAAAGGGAGCTTCTTGTGACTTTGAAAGGGGCTCACTGAGTCTTGTCCCTGTGTCTGTCTTTTCCCTGGGACCTGTCCTTCCCTCTTGCCTTTGGAAATACTGGTGACTGTAGAACCCACTCAGCAGCAAGGTGTTGGGTTTTATCTGAAGCGGAGGCTGCTGGACTGAGCCTAGGGCTTTGGTCTGCTTGGAGAAAGTTTGGTTTTGATTTCTTTTTTTAGTAAATGTTCTTCCACAGTAGAAAACACACTGCATCTGGAAGCCTTTCACTGTAAGTGTCTGTGCATGGGAGCTGGCCCTGAGCGAGTCCTGCTGCACAACACACTATTCCAAATCCGTTTGATCATTTGGTCTAGTAGCAACCGCAACTACAGCCAGTTTGCCTTTGGGCAGTGACCACTTGTCCAATGGGTTCAGTCCCTGCTCCCCAGTGCCCACCCTGAGTCTCATCAGGCTCTTTCTCTTTCATGTGTCACCAGTAGGAACAAAGGCTTGGAAGGTCAAACTCTTCTTTTTACAACCCCCGTGCACTCCAAGTCACCTCTGTGTTCAGCATAGCAACCTTGATGAACCATTGCCATCACTTCTCCATTTTTTTATTCACTAGATTTCCTTTCTTAAAGAAACAAGGGAGAAAATATGCACATAAGAAACCGAAAATTTTGGAAATAAATTTTAATTTTGCCACTTGGGGGTCAAAATATTTATTTTCTATTTTTTCCTTCCCATTGGTTTTCTTTTCTTCTCCATTTTAGTGGGAAAAAACCCATCACTGTGTACTAACAGAAACTTTTTTGATGTAAAGAGTTCTTCTCCCTGATTTTCAAAGGGCTGTGGATGACTGTCTCAGGACCAGCTTGACCAAACCAGTGAAGAGCCCCAGCCCAGGTGACTGCATCAGCAGGCAGACCTGCCCTTTTGAAAGAGTGGGATTTATGTCCAGTAAGAATATTGTTTATCCATCGCTTTGACATCTTGGTGCATCCCAAAAGCCAATGACTTCTCTGTAGTGAGCTGTGGGTCCTTTACTATTGTACCAACATCAATTTGTGCTAGAATGGCTTAAATGGATGAACATGGCTAGAGCAGTGGGTTGGACTAGATTACCTCCTGAGGTCCCTTCCAGCCCTATTTGTTTCTGATTCCATGTACAGGCAGATGGCGAATGCATCTGAAAGCATACAAACTATGCTTAGAAAAATGCTGGGTATTAAAGGTATGCAAATACTGAGACTAAGCTATGCAAAATGTGGGTATTAAATCATGTTATTATATATGAGATATTGTATTATATATTAGATATTATATCATAATATATAAGTATATTATATATTATAGTATATGCTATATATTATATTATATAATATATCAGAACAATTCTGGTCATTAAATGTATGCAAATACTGAGATTAAGCTGTGCAAATGCTGATATTTGTCTAGGAGTCCAGCAGCATATCTGACCCAGCAGGTGTGTGTCATTGGGTCATTAACAGAATGCTGTTTGGAGAAGGGGCAGCGGTGGGCAGCCATACCACCCTGCAGAGGTGGAGTCCCATAAGGTGGCAGCAGGGCAAACTTGCAGTGTAAGCAGCAACTTGCACAATTAATTTGCTTGAACTTTAACAAAGGTCTCCCTCCAGCACAGACACCACTGGGGGAGCAGTGGATGCTTAGTACAGATTCTGCAGTGCTTGAGTCAGTGAGTACAAGTCAGGTGTCATGGGGACAGGCAGTAGTAAAAAGCCATGGACATGGATACAGAGTGCCCTCACTGGATAGGGAACAGCTAGGAGTACAGCATCAGTGCCTAGCACTGCAACCAAGATGGGGGTTGTCCCTGTGGCGGGCGCAGGGATCCCACCTCAGGAAAACAGCTGGGTATTCGTATCCCACCGCTATTTCCACCACATGAGGTGGGCCAATAGAGGGCGCTTCTGTGTTGAGCCGCCCACCTCCCGGCACCCGACCACCTTCCAGGCTCCGAATGCCTCCCTAGGGGCGCCTTATGTCTGGCCGACCCCTCTCCTGGAGCACACTCACTAGTCTGGGGGTAACGTGCCGCCACCACCCCAAGAGTGGACTGTCTCGGCCCTGTGTCCTCAGGGAAACACAGGCCTAATAGTCCTATGGGTACTCGACCCAATACAGGCACTTGGGGCTCTTCCCCAAGTCCGGGGGCAAAAAGGAAAGTCTCTCTTAGTCTGCAGACCTAAGGGGTCTCTTAGGCATAATTTAGACCCACCCCTCAATAAGTCTCCCACACCAGTCAAAAAGGAGAAC
>NW_017728959.1:1381189-1384883 GCF_001723915.1 Gavialis gangeticus
TGTTTATGCTCCTCCGAGTCCCCCCCTCATGGCTCCAGCCTCACCTCATGGCCGGAGAGACTGCCTCCTTCCCCGTCCTAACTTATATAGCCCCTGTGACCTCATTCACCTGGTCCAGAGGAGGTCAGCCCCAGTTGGCTGTCATCCAACCAATTTGAAATGCATCACCTGTTACTGGGCAGATTCCAGCTCCCCAGGTAGATGCCCCTCACCCAGGTACCAGTCACGTAGGCAGAGGGAGAAGGTTTCCCCCCTCCCTCAGGAATGCAGCCAGCTCCAGTTCCCTAAAGAGACAGGCTGAGGGTGTGGTCCCCTGTGCGCTGGGCCCATCCTAATTGAATGGTCACAGCACAGAGATTTAAATCACAGTGTCACAGGGCAGAGATTTTTGGGGAGAAACCAAGGTGGCTTTTTGCCACAGTCCCTGCCTGGAACTAGGGACAGGGTTGGGGTGTCACTCTGGCATCCCAACTCTCCCTCATGCTCCATGAGCTCCAAGAGAGGATCTGGACCCAGGCCCCAGGTATGTATTTGCAGTAGGATCTGGGCATTCACCTGCAGGAAGGGAGGAGAGGACAGTGAGACAGGAGGGAACGAGAAAAGGGCCACAGTGAGACCCAGGTTATGGGGGAGGGAACTGGCAGTCCTTGACTGGGGGCACAGCTGGGGTGGCCAGAAGGGAGAGAGCCACCTCCAGCCACTGTGGACTGTGACCTTGATGTACCACCAGAAGATGGCAGTGACACTTCGGGGGAGCAGTGGGGCAAGGAACAGATTTTACTAGGTGTAGAGGGAGCTCCTGGGCACCCGCAGCAGGGGGACAGAGGTGGTGGTGGGGAGGGGGGAACACGCCTGTTCTGGGGAATCCTGTAGAGTAACATGTGGGTTTAGCTGGGGACTGCAGCACAGCTAAGCTGTAACACTAGCTTGATCAGGGGGCATCAAAACCGGGTTTGGGAACAGGTCCTGGTTGGGTTTTGCTGAGCAGTCTTGGCAAAGGTGACCCTGAGCAGGGGGCTCTGGCATAGGAGCAGCCTCGGCAGGGGACACAGAGGTCTCTTTGTGGGAGTCTGGAGCTGGCCAACATGGGTGCTCTGCCTGTCTTTAGGGAAGAGCATTGTCTGAAAGTGGTGTATGGCATGTGAGGACTGCCACCGGTGGGTGGGGCTGGCTCATAGGTTTCCATTGAAAGCATCTTGCATGAAGGAGGAAAAACAGTCATGAAAAATATATTTTCCACAGAAAATTTCAAGCCTTCCAAAACAAATACATGCAACAAAAAAGGAATGGCCCAAATTCAAAACACTTCACATTGGAAGTGCGGCGAGAAGGCCTTGTGAGAACTGTGCCTCTGCTGTCGCACACTCCTGGTCTCCCCCCTGCAGACTGTATCTCCCATGACTTACAGCTCACCAGGAGAGGAGCCCGGATTCCACCATGGGAGATGTAATTTGGCCTGAAGAGGACCAAAGCACAGGAGTCCCAGGACAATCCATTCATGATAAACTGCTACTGCATTTCCAAATCAAAGTATTTTGAGTTTTCTCCAAATTTTCCAAAGAAGGAAAATGTCCATTTTATGATGCTCTCTGTTCCCCATCTCCCCCTGCTTCCCTTCTCCCTGCCAAGGGGACATCTGAAGCATGAAGCAGCATGGAGTTCAAGGGACGGGTGGATCTAGCCTCCATGGAAGCACTGAAATTTGGAGAAAACTCAAAATATTTTGATCTGGAAATGCCTTAGCAATGTATTGTGGGACTTACAGCTCCAGGAGCCTGGTGCTCCTGGGCTTTCCTTCCTTTGGAAAATTTTGAGAAACTGGAGAAGCTCAAAATACTGTCCATGAAGTGTCCAGGCCTCATTATCCAGTCAGCATCTTGCAGCAAGGGAGCTTCTCCACTGTCTCTCTGCTGCTCTTCTCCCTTAGTAGAGCCTTCCTTCCCCGTTCCCTTATCAGGATTTTCCCAGCCATAACTCCCATACTGGCCTGCATGACCTTCAGTTTACTCTTCATACTACAGTCAGCAGTACAACGGTTAATGTTGATATCAAAGCATCATCATTGGGCTTCAGAGTGGACACCTCTGGTAACATTTGCTCGCACCTTCCAGAATGATGGTCTCAGGCTCCCTACAAATTCAGGCAGAGTCACTCACATTCATGGCAGCTCCCACTTTGAGGAGCGTCCCTGTGTCAATCGTATTCAATTTGTGTCCTAAACTTCCTTTTTTTCTTTAAAGTAAAGTTGAGGATCTCCCCAGACCTGTGGGGCATCCCCAAACAAGCTAGATGTGAACCATGGGCTCTGTGCTGAGCCCCACAGAGCCACAGACCTTCAAACAAGCTCAGCCCAGAAACCTCTGGGGACACTGCAAAATTCCAGAAGAAGCGAAAGAGTCGGAGCAGCAAAACCTTGTTGGATATCAATGGGATTAAAAGGTTTGATTCTAATAGGAACCTCATCCTGGAACTTTTTCTAGAAAAAGGCCATTTTCTTGAGAAGCCTAAGTAGGAATTTGTCACCCTAGGCAGATGTGGTGGGTGGTGGGGTGGTGAAAGGAGGGAGCTGAGTGCTGGCCAATTGCCTCTGGGTTGCTGCTGCTCTCATTCGGGCACCCCCTCTCAGTCAGTGCCTGGAGCTGGTGCTCTGCTTATTCACCCCTACTTGCCCTACTGGTTCTCTTCGTTCCTCTGAACCCAACTGAACTTCAGAGCAGGTTCTCGCTAGGGTGGCCATCATAGAGGACAGTCTGGTTGTCCTCTGTCCTCTGTTGATACGAAACCAGATGCCTTTATGTCCTCTATTTTTCTCTTCAAGAGAAAAATAGAGGATATAAAGACATCCGGTTTCGTATCAACAGGGGACAGAGGACAGAGTAGCAGAAAACGGGACTGTCCTCTATGATGGCCACACTAGTTCTCATTTATGACAGCTGTTTCCCCTCCCTGGAGTTTCTCCTTTGCTGTTCTGCCTGGCATGTACATGTGAGCTGCTCCACTCCTTTCATTCGGGACTGTTTTCCAAATGTGGGGGGAAATGGCTGTTGGTTGGGGTTTTTTTTAAGGGGGGGCAGGAATTTGGGTGGGGTTCACAATTTATTCTGATTTTTGGCAGCTCAACTCTAAGAAATTCCCAAAACATTTAGATTAAGACATGAGACTATGGAGAAAATGTCCAGATTTTTTTTATCAAACTGAATGTTTGGACTTTTAAAAAGAATTGTTTAGAATTGGTACTTTTAATCCTTTGAATGGATATTTCACCTTAAAATCCTTCAGTGACGTGTGAGGTAAAAACAAATATATTTCAAAATGTTGTGCTTTTGTTTCTTTTACAGAAGCCTTTTTTCCATCTGCTACTTAGCTCTGCTGGGCTTGCTTCCCTTCCAGAGGCCTGAGGAAGGTACAGTGGGCATGTCTACGCATGCTTTTACATGTGCCTAAACTTACTGTGCATTGCATAATGCACATTAAGGCAATTTAGCATGTGTATACATGTGCAGATGCTAAGGCACATTAACGATCTGCGCAGACCAATTTGGAACTAAAGTTAGTCCCAAGTCAGTCAACATACACAGTGTTAATGCGCCTTAGTACATCTACATGTGCATTAAGGCGCTTTAGACATTTGCGCCTAAATGTCACACCTGCCTTTTCAGGTATCAAATTTAGGCGCAAATAGCTTAACATCACC
>NW_017728959.1:1389883-1415359 GCF_001723915.1 Gavialis gangeticus
CTTTTTTCCATCTGCTACTTAGCTCTGCTGGGCTTGCTTCCCTTCCAGAGGCCTGAGGAAGGTACAGTGGGCATGTCTACGCATGCTTTTACATGTGCCTAAACTTACTGTGCATTGCATAATGCACATTAAGGCAATTTAGCATGTGTATACATGTGCAGATGCTAAGGCACATTAACGATCTGCGCAGACCAATTTGGAACTAAAGTTAGTCCCAAGTCAGTCAACATACACAGTGTTAATGCGCCTTAGTACATCTACATGTGCATTAAGGCGCTTTAGACATTTGCGCCTAAATGTCACACCTGCCTTTTCAGGTATCAAATTTAGGCGCAAATAGCTTAACATCACCATTTTTAAGGAACATTAAGGGCCCGCATATGTAGATGCATGCCCTTAATGTGCCTTAACTAGGGCTAAAGTGCCTTAAATCAGCATGTGTAGACATGCCCAGTGATACCCCAAAGCTTGCTTGTATCTATCTCAACCACGCAGTTGGTCCAATAAAAGATATCACTCACAAGAATTCTTGCCTTTTTATTGTTTCTAATCAGCATTTTGGAAAGAAAAGTTTTGTTCCAAAATGCTCCTCCAGAGAATTAAAGATTTTAGGAGAAATGGACAGTTTCCTGTAGAACAGAATGAGATGTTGATGATTTTCAAAATATTTTCATTTTGGAAATTTTCTGCATGGTCCTAGATTTGAAAGTTTAGCTTCACTTGGAAAATCTGGCCAGTATTTATAGAGTTGAACTGAGCTAATTAGAGCAGGGGTGTTCAGCCTCGGGCCTATGGGCCAGATCCAACTCAAAATGCCATGTGATCTGGCCTGTGAGACTTCCCAGGGGTCCAGAAATTTGAACCTGAAGGAGTGTTGGCACCTCTCCCCTGCTGCCAGATTTCCAGATCCATGGGAAGCCCTGGGCCCTGCATGCTGCTGGATGGGGTGCTGAATCCCAGTGCCCAGGCCTGGGAAGGGGAGGACAGTGCTGGTCCCTAGGACCCAATCCCAGTGTAGGAGTCTGGGAAAGGGCAGTGGTGGGTCTCCTGGGGCTCAATCCTGGCAGAAGGGGGGCAAGAGGAGGCACTGCCACCCAAGTGCAGTCCTCCAACATCCCAGGATGCATTGTCCCCACCCTCCTGTTCTGTCCAGACAAACTTTCCACTCTGTGAATTCTACTGCTCAGAGAATAGTTCTGGCATCAAGCCAATTCCACCTCCCACCCCAGGGGTATGACCTTCCCACCCCCAGGGGTGCAGCCCCATGCAAACAGCTTGCAGAGCACATGCCAGCTAGCCAGGTTGCAGGGGATGGGTGGTCCAGGAGTGGGCTCTTGGATGGGTGGGAAGGGAATGTGGTAGGGGGCTGGATTGGGTCCCCATGAGCTGGAGCTCCTTTCCCAGGGCAGGGGCAGTAGCTCCCCCAAAAGCACCTTCCCTCAGTGCTCCCACCTCCTGGAAGCATGACCAGCTGCCCCCAATCCCCACATCCCAATGCCAAATCCCAATTTACTGAAACATGAGACCTTCATTGAATTACTTCCTCTTTGTTTCTTTTGATTTTTTTTAACTTCTTTTTATTTGATCCTTCAGTGGCTGACTTCCTCCATTTCACCACTCTTTCCCCTCCACATTTTCTTTCCACTTCCCATTTCATTACCCACCCCCTTCCCATTAACTCTCCACCTCCCAGCTTCATCTTCCTACACATCTCCTTTCCCATCTCCCATCTCTCACACACCTCCACCCAGAGCAGGGGTAGAAGCTGGTCCTGGCTCGCCGAGTGTCTCACGCCAAGTCCAAGCTGTGCAGGTGGGGCACAGTCAGAGAAGGTTTTTAGCCTTAAGGTGTGACTGCTCCAAACTCAAGCTAGCACTAGCACCCATCTATATTTGAGCAACTCAAAGTACAACGTGTAACAAGGCCCTTAGGCAGCAAAAGGTAGAATAGGATTTGGCCCTAGGTACTTACAAATTGACTGTTTAATAATTTACTCTAGAAGCTTCCCACAGTTAAGCTGACTGCTCTATAATTCTCTAGAGCCCCCTTTTCCCTCTTTTTATAACTTGGTCTTATGTTTGCCCTTCTCCAGTCCTCAGTGACTTCTTCCATCCTCCACCAGCCCTCCAACATAAGCACTAATGTTCAGAGATTATTACTTCAGCTATTTCTTAAGCACCAAAGGATACATTTCATCAGGCCCTGGCCATATGAATCCATATAACATCCTTAAATAGTCTTTTAACTCTTCTTCCCGTGTGTTCTTGCCCCCTTATTGTTCAAGCTGGTTGTGGTAAGTGTCTGGTCACACTTAGGCTTCTGTGTACAGAAAAAAAGGCACTGTCCACTTCAGCTTTCTCCGCAAAACTATTTCATAGTTTCATAGTTTCTAGGGTCGGAAGGGACCTGAGCAGATCATCTAGTCCGACCCCCTGCCATGGCAGGAAGAGCACTGGGGTCAAATGACCCCAGCAAGGTGGTCATCCAACCTCCTCTTAAAAACCCCCAGGGTGGGAGCCTGCACCACCTCACTTGGAAGCTGGTTCCAGACCCTAGCCGCCCTGACCGTGAAGTAGCGCCTCCTGATGTCCAACTTAAACCTTCCCTCCGCCAGCTTGTGACCATTGTTCCTGGTCACTCCTTGCGGCGCTCGGGGGAACAGGGACTCCCCCAGCGCCTGCTGATCCCCCCTAACCAGTTTATAACAGGCCACAAGATCCCCCCTCAGCCTTCTCTTTTGAAGGCTGAACAGGTTCAGGTCCCGCAACCTTTCCTCATAGGACCTACCCTGCTGTCCCTTGATCATACGAGTGGCCCTCCTCTGGACCCTCTCGATGCTGTCCACATCCCTCTTAAAGTGCGGCGCCCAGAACTGGACGCAGTACTCCAGCTGCGGCCTGACCAGTGCCGCATAGAGGGGGAGGATCACCTCCTTGGACCTGCTCGAGATGCATCTGTGGATGCACGACAAGGTGCAGTTGGCCTTCCTAGCCGCCTCCCCACATTGCCGACTCATGTTCATCTTGGAGTCAATAATGACTCCCAGATCCTTTTCCACCTCTGTGCTGAGCTTCCATATAATAGTCTCCGTGGGGACAAGAGGGGAGTTCAAGAGCTCCTCCCCCATTCAATAATGGACCTGAAGGAAAAGTCTGCACCTTGTTGGACTATGGCAGGGAGTAGCTCTGTGAAAAACTGCCCACACCCATTCACTCCCACTCTGCGTGTGAAAAATGCTGAGTTTGAACTAACTGCCATTAGAGTGATGCATCCTGGCTCAGAGCTGTTCGAATGGCAATTGTCCTGCCCTGGGTGCAAATCAAAAAAAGACTGCATTTCCATTAGTGTTGGGAGAACTCAAAGGGGGTGGGTAGTGGGGCAGGGATGGATCCAGAGGGGATGCAGTGGTGCAGTTGCACCCTCCTTTGACTGTCACACTAGAGCTCTTGGTATGTAGCGTCTGCCTGTAGCCCCTGTTTTTGCAGAGCTCTGGATCACTTGCTCCCTCCTTTTCCTTGCTGCTGAATTCAGCAGCGAAGGGGAGGGAGGGAAGGGGAGGGTGGGCAGTAGCAGCATTCAGCCCTTGGGTTCTGGAGCCATATGAGAGCAGGGCTCCCACCCTGATCAGCTTTTGAGCTCAGCGATCATTGCTCATGAGGAGCTTTGGCAGGAGCTCACGCTGACTGGGCAGAGAGCTCAGAGCTCACTGCACATGGGGATCACAGCCAAGGTGGGAGGCTGCACCCCCCAGCCCCATTCCTGGATCTGCTACTGGTGGTGGGAGAGGGCATGTTTTCATGAAAGTGCCCCCTTGCAAGGTCCAAGGTAGCATAAAGTGTCCTTCATCCCTCTCACCTAACTGGTGCCCTAGCACAGGGCAGGACAGCAGTTTAATCTCCTAAAATGGGAATGAGGGAGACTAACCCCAATCTGAAACTTAACTGAGTGAAATGTAATGGTTTGTGACATGCAGGAGTTCAGCATAGAAGATACAATAGTCCCTCCAGGCCCTAAAACCTATGAAGCAATGAAAAACATCAGGAAATATTTTCAAACCGTCTTGTATAAATTGATAAGTGGCTTTTGAACAGATCTAACTCTAAAGGAACATCAGCAGAAAAATCTAATGCTTGTCAAAATTGCCCCCAAATTTGGTTTCCTCATTCTCCGCTCCCAGTTAGGACCAGCCCAGCCCCACTTGGAGTCAGTGCAGCAATCTGCCCCGCTGGCGCTGCCCCCGGGTTCCTTTGTGATACGACTCTGCTGGGGACGCATATCAGTCCCCTCCCCAGCGTTACACCCCAGACACATTTCTAGCCCTGTTCTTTGGGGAGTGTTTTTTTAATAAAAAATATAATCATGTCTATACATGCAGTTACTTGGTCATACAGCTCAACAGCAAGACAAAACATTTCACCAGCATTTCCATTTCCATGCTTACATGTCCAGCCCTGTCCTGAGGGAGGAAAGTCAAGATGAATTCAGCTGAGAGTTTCAAAGGCAAGGGAGTGACATGGAAGGCAATAGGGGCCTAGTTACCATGAGCAAAAGAGGTGTTTAGTGCCATGGCTTGTCATGTCAGGCTTTGGCTCAGGGCTCCACAGGTGCCCTTGGATTCCTCTTCTGCTCCTTGATGCCTTGCCCCTGGCCACTGGCAGGGGTGCGCTGTTGATAACCAATTGCACAAGAGTGAGACTTGTCCTCAGTACCCTGAGCTCAGAGCACAGTGCTAAACAGTGCTGGCCTGGGTACACCCACTTGGTTTGCAGATAAGATGTCTGCCACATGTCAAACCTCGGTGTAATCATGACTCACTTATCTCTGCTCAATTCAGACCTCACCCCATGTCCTCCCAAGCTTCATTCTACACTTGATTGTGCAGGGTAAGCCAAGCTCCTTCACAGTTACAACGGTCAGATTTGGTACTTGCAGCATATCTGATCCTCAGTGTGCCTGCTCCAACCGCAGCCTTGATTTTGCTCACAAACACTCCCACCCCAACACATTCATGTCTCCTGTGTGCACACAGAAACGCAGTAACCAGCATCAAGTCCCTACTGTGCTGGTGCTGCACAGACAGACCGGGACCCCTTACTTTGGGCACCAAACAGACCCACAGGGCAAACTTCTATATTGCTGCTAAAAAGACTCTGATTTAGCCTCTGCTTTTCCCAGGCTAACAGGTTGGGATCAAGGAGGCATTGTACGTCACCTCCACAGACATGCAGTTCTCCTGCATTTTCAGTGGGGAGCTGCTGAACCCCGAGAGGCACGTTTTACTTTGCCCTGCAGCATAGAAATCATAGAAAATTAGGGTTGGAAGGGACCTCAGGCATAACACAGTTCTCCCATTCATTTCAATGTGTAGTACTTAGATACCTCAAGAGACAGGTCCTCTGTGGCCCAGGAGGTGCCTGGCTCTCCAGCCACTTCAATGAAGAGCTTTAACCTGGCCTCTGGTCAGAATTTCAGTGGCCCCGATGGCCTAAGACAGGCATTGCAGCACAGACATCTCTGTGGCCAACTGTATTTGCTTCCATATATATAGTTTGATCCCTCCACCATGACTCGGCTCATAGTTAGGGCACTTGCCCAACATGTGGAAGACCTTGCTTCTAGGCTCCTCTCAGCCTTGAGAATCTGAACCCAAACCTCCTACAACCTAGCAGATCACCTTACTTACTAAACTGGGGGGGGGGGGGGCAGACATGACTGTGAGCATCCTCTGCTAGAAGTTGGTCCACTGAGCAGTCAAGAGGGAAAGAGTCATGGAGCCAGAAAGAAAGAGAACAAAAAGGAGCCTACTCTGTGGCCCAAAGAAGAGGGCCCTGATTGGTTTCCAGCCTCTGTTCCCAAGGCTGCTTGTGCCTTTTGTTCAAGAACTCATTCATACCCGATGCATCATTTACTCTAATGTACATGGGCCATTGTGTTACTGTACAACCTAACACTAGTCTGGACTGTGCTTTAGTGGGTTGGCGGCAGGACTTGGCCCAACAGAGTTGCATCACAGTGAGTGCAAGGCAATTCTGGTCAAACGTGAACAAGATGTTCAGAAAACAAGCTCATCCCAAGTCATTAGGGCACCCACTCTGCCTGTCTGTGTGAGGGGGGGAGCGGTGAAAGGAGCTATGGGAGAAGGGTAGTTTTTGGAGGGGGTTGACTGGTCCCCTATAAGGAGGGGGAAGGCAAGTGGCAGAGGACTAGAGAAGGCTGAGTACTGTACATGTGCAGGCTTTATTCTTCTGAAAGGAAAGCCTATGTCATGGGTGCAGCCTGGACGTGGGAGGATGGGGGCATGATGCTACAATGACAACAAAAGAGGAGCCAGAGTCCAGAGCCAAGGGTCATTTGCAGGAGTCCATAACTGAAAGGTCGAGGCAGAGGGAGCAGGCAGGAATGAGACAGGGGATGCAGGCAGGAATCAGGATCTTTGGGAACAGACAAAACCTGTCCTGATGCAAACCCACGGAGCAAGGCAGCAGCGTGCCAAACAGCTGAGGGCACTCTGGCAGCGAGCCACCAGGCCCATGCAGGCTCTCAGGACCAGCTGGGGCTTGTCTGGGCAGTGAGCAGACAGGCTCCTGACGTTACCTACACCCACTTTAAAGGCACCTGCAGGTGGTTAAGCACATGAGTTCTCAAGATGTGCACAGTGGGCAGCCATGGCCATATCTGGGCCACGTACATCTTCCCTGCCCCACTATGACTGGTCAACCAGGACATGCTTTTCCCATTCTCCAAGTGTTTTGTTGTGTGCCTGTGGGACAGGAAATCTATTCCTTTTGTGAGCTTCAGTAGGCAGGGTGCAGAGCATTCCCGTAGCTCACCAGGGACAGGCCTTAGAGGCCCTGAGGATATAGCTGGGATCAGAGCAAGCACTGGAGCTGGCCTTAGAGGCTCTAGGGCTGATGTGGACCTGAGGGGCTCCAGGGCCAGAGTCAGACTAAACCCAGGAGCTAGAGCTGGATTCAAGAGTCAGGGTTCCTAGGAGCAGCGCTGGCCCAGGAGCCAGAATGGGGGGTCCGGAGAGCAGAGCTGCCCCAGGAGCTGGAGCTACAATCGGCACCAGCACTGTGGCAAGGAACTGGAGCTGGACTGAGGAGCGCCAGGAGCAGAGTGGGCCCAGGAACTGGAGCCAGAGTCAGGAGTCAAGTGGGGATGGAGTCAGAGCTCAAGTGAGATTTGGAGGATCCCAGAGCTAAACAGTAACAGGAGCCTGAGCAGGATTTGGAGACACAAAGGGCAGGGCCAGCACCAGATTTGGAGACTCTGGGAGGGAAACCAGATTCAGGGGCTCCAGGAACAGAGTGGGCATAGGAGCCAGAGCGGGGGCTAGATTTGGAGGGTCTGAGAGAGCTAGACAGGGTGGGCTCTAGATACGGTGGGAACAAACTAGAGCTGCAGGTAGCACTGGAGCCAGGACTGACTTGGGAGATTTCAGGAATGAGGCTGGAGCAGGAGCAGGCTTCAGGCAATCCATGAGCAGGGTGGGAACAGGAGGCTGAGCCAGATTCAGAGGCTCTGGGAACCAGATGGGAGCTGGAAATGAAGCAGGCTTTGGATGCTCTGGGAGCAGAGTGAGAACAAGGGTCACATCCAGAGCTGGATTTGGAGTTGCCCAGCACAGAACCGGACCAAGAGCCTGAGCCAGAGCAGGGTTCAAAGGCTTTGGGAACCAGACAGGAGCTGAATCTGAAGTCAGAGCACGCCTTGGATACCCCAGGAACAGAGCAGAAAGTGGAGCCGGAGCCAGAGTAGGCAGAGGCACAGGGAACTGGGCTGTAACCAGAGCAAACCTCCGGTGCTCCAGGAACAGGGCTGGAGCAGGCTGGGGGCCCTGCCACAGCCTTTGCAGGACTATCTCAGATGACCTTGTCCAGTGGCGATCACACATCTTTGCTGGGGCCTGGATGAATCATCCAAATTTTCCAGGAGGGGCTTTGACATCTCCGGCCAAGGGGTTAAAGCCGGAGGAGTTTGCTGCATTTGAATCATTCTCATCTTGTCCACATAACACACATGTGCCACATAACAACTGGAACATACCAGCCGCTGCTCTTCTGAACGGTTCTAGCTCTTCCTGTTTGCACACCCCAGGAAGCCAGAAGCCAGAGCCAAAGGCTGGAGGCAGAAGGAGCAAGAAGGAATCAGGAGCACTGGGAACAGACAGCGTGGAGCCTGCCTCAGGACCAGCCTGCAGAGCACTGCGGTTGCTGTTGCTTATACGCAGCAGTCATGGGTGGATCTAGGATTTTGAGAAGGTGTGGCACCACATAGATACATCATCACATAGAACACAACACAACACAACACATTTTCTCCACTTAAAGAGAAACTAGAAACTTTACTAATATGCTAGGGGACTAGCACTATATTCCTCAAAGTCAAAGCAGAAACAAATATAACTATTAGAATGTGCACTAATTTGCTAAAGTATATAGTAAGGTAAAAAAACACAACAAACTAGGCAAAAAATAGTCAAAAATGTATTATCTCATTAATCTTGTAGCCATTATAGTTAAATCTCTAATTCTCATACATCAAACAAAACCTGTCAGGTATCCAGGTTGTAGCCATAGTGGTCTAGAGGCAAAAGGAATCAGAACTCATGGCAGAGGTGATATCTTTTAATTTATTAGACCAACTAGATATTTGCAAGATATTTGCAAGCTTTCAGGCATGGGCACCCTTGTTCAGGCATAGGAGAGAGCAACGATTATAAAAGTAAAAGATTATAAAAGATTCTACCTAGGAGAATTTTTACAATCTTTGCTCTCCCCTATGCCTCAGTAAGGGTGCTGTGCCCCAAAATTTGCAAATAAAGAATTGCTTATGCAAATATTGAGTTGGTCTTATACACTGGTTCGCAACCTTTTTTGTACCCAGACCCATTTGTAAACATCAGTGGCCACTCCCAACCCAGTGCCCCTCACTCCCAACGCGCTGCCCCGCACCCACAGGTCCCAGCCCCAGTTTGCGGGGCAAGGGATGAGTGTGTGGGGCATGGGGGCCCCCAAGCAGCCTCTTTCATTGGACGTAAGCTGGAAACTGAACATATGTGAAAAGCCATGGCTTCCCATATTTTTCTTCTTTAAAGGAGAATCCACTTTTAAAATTTGTTTGCAACCCTTTCATATATTCTTGTGATCCACTTTTAGGTTGAGAAACACTGGTCTAATAAAAGATATCACTTCTGCCACGAGTTCTGATTCCTTAAAAAAAAATCTAGCCTACTTGAGCATCTTGACAGTACCTCCAGTACTTCGCTGTCAACCATTTCTGCACCTGAGTGAATATTACCACACCTGAGTTACAGTTTTTAGCTAGAGCCAAAAACAGTCTGCTGGGCTGTGAAATAGAAGAGAAGTAGTAGCAGGAGTGGCTAACAGACAGCAATGTTGCAGAAGAAATGATAGTTTGAATAATAATGAAACATAAGACCATTAGAAAGGCTAGAGAGTCATTAATGCCTCTGGAGTGGAGAGAGATTAGCAGGGATCAGGGAGAAGATAATGAGCCCTGAAGTCAATTGAGTCTTTTTGCACTGCCTGAATAGAAATGCGCTGCCTCCCCCAAGCAGCTGGTTTGAAAGTTTGGGGAGAACAGGAATCAAAGGGGGGTGGAGCACAACTGCGTGGTACCACCTCTCCTGGATCCACCCATGACAGCAGCCGTGCCAAATATTGAAACTGGGGCCAGCTGCTGGCACTCGGGAGGGCAGCAACCAGGCTCATCCAGGCTGTCAGAACCAGCTGAGGCTTGTCTGAATAGTAAGCAGGCAGACCTGTGACTGAGGCTTGTCTGGGCAGTGAGCAAACAGATTGCTAAAAGTCTGAGAATTTAGCGATTGCTACTAACAAGCCACCAGGCTTTTCTTTTTCAGGGAGTGAGGAGACGGCTGATCAAGAAATGGCTTCCTAGCTGAAGCAGTTTTGCCCTCTGCCACCATCACAGTTTTAGGCGCACCACGGCCCCTTCTCCTGTCTCTCCTGAGTGTACCCTACCAAGGTAAGTTAACACGTTACGTTTTTAGCTCTATAGACGTTTCGGCACGGCAAAAAGTCACTGGCTATATAGTCACGCCTGGTTTAACTTATCAGAAATGACAGCTCCACCAAAAAAATGGCAAACGCACAACAAAGAAGTTCCTCTCTGAATCGGCAATTTGTCTGTACTTCCACGTTTGTTCTCATGCTCAAGCTCCACTTCTTTTTGCTCCAGATGAGCAGGCTCGTCAGCATCTGGACACGCAGTTTACGCTATGGTTGTGCAGTGCTGCAGTATCCCCAGAAATTCATAGCATTAAGAATGAACATGTGAATGTAGCTTTGTAATGATAGTGGGAATTATGGATTAGGCACTAAAGTTATCAGAGTGCATTGTCTGGGGGGGACAGAAGAAGGCTGAAGGGGAGTGGAGAAATAGCGAGCCACATGGACTAAGCCAGCTGCTCATATGTATGTATATAGCTGTTATGAGTTAATTAAAGAGACTAAAGTTAATGTAAGCGTCCAGTGTCCTTCTAAGTGTGTGCGTTATAAATATCATATGATGTCAGAAATAAAACTGAATGTATGAGAAGACTGAGAAAATGGGTTGGCTCAAGCCTTCAGGAATGTGAGTGTTTGTAGGAAATGCAGCAGAGAACTGGACAAAACGGGAGCATTTGAGCTGTATTGCATTGCACATAAGTGGTACAGACAAGAATAATGAAAGGCTGGAAACTGCTTTGTTTTTCAGTGTGGCAAGTCAGGAAGCAATAGAGATGTTTAATACTCTTCAGTTTCAGAATTCAGCAGAGAAAGAAAATGCAGGTCTTCATGAGTATGCTTGAGGCACACTGTGCACCGAGGGAAAAATGGGACATAGGAGACACCTATGTTTTTCACCACAAGCCAGGCAAATGGGGAAAATACAAAGTAATGTACAACAGGGTTAAAACCGGCAGCACAAACTTGTGAATTTTGGGCACTGTGCAACTTCCCAAGTAAGAGTTGTATTGCATGAAGTATTCTTACAGATTCACTGTGGGCCAGATTGTTATGGGAGACTGGAAAGGACTGCAGACATATGTCAAGCAAAGGAAATGATGAAATGATGGCAAAACAACTGAAAGGACTGGGTGAAGCAGAAAATGCATGTGCATAGGTTGCTATACAAACCTGTATTTAATACAAAATCAGAAATAAAGCCATGGACTGAAAGATGTCCTGCTACTAATAAAGGCCTGAAACCAAAATAAATGAAAAAAGAGCAATCAGAGATTGAGAGCTGTTGCTGGGATTGGTGGGAGGGTTTGCTCATCTGTAAGGTTGGGCAAGAAGGTGGTGGTCAGGCTTTGAGAAGCCAGTTTTTGGGTCTTGGGGGGTTCTTTGGGCGATCCTAACTGAGGGTTGTTTGTGTGTTGTAAGCTGCTCTGGATAGGGTGGGATAGACATCAAAATAATAAATAAATACATTTAAAATGTGCCTACATCAATGCAGTAAGAGACTGACCTACATATAAGTAACAATGTCATAGCTGTAGCAAAGACCATCATTTCACCAAAATGTGCAAATCCACAAAGCCGCAGACTAAAAAAAAATCACCCTTAAAGAAACAGATGAAGAAGATTGATTTCCAGATGTGCTGAGAATTCAGCCCAGTCAGGAGAAGCGGAAAGTGGATCTGCTCGTTACGGACTACAAAATAGCAAGTTTTAAAGTTGGCAAGAACATAAAAAGTGCCCTACTGAGTCAGACCAATGTTTTCGCCCAGCCACCTGCCTCCAGTAGTGGCAGAAATGGATGCTATACAAGGAGAACATTGAACTGGATATCTCTAGAGTGATTTATCCCTGGCATCCACCATTTACTGGGTTAGAGATGTCGGAGGAAACATCTCTAAACATTGTGTTCAATAGCCATTGATCTATCATCCACAGATTTATCCCATCCCATTTTGAACCTGGCTCTGCTATCTGCCTCTGCCACCTCTTGTGACAATGATTTCCAAAAGTTTACTACGTGTTGCATAAAAAAGTACTTTGTTTTGTGAATTTTAAATCTGTCACCTACTAATTTCAGCAGGTGCCCCTAGTTCTAGTATTCTCGGATTTGGTGAATACCAGTTCCCTTTTCACTTGGTTCACACGCTTGAAGATTTTATAGACCTCTACCATATCTCCACCCAGCTTTCCCCTTTCCAAACTGAAGAATCCCAGCTTTTTTTGTCTTCCCAGGTCTGGCAACTCCTCTATGCCCCTGGCCATATTGGCTGCCCTTGGTGGTGCTGGCCCCGGCTCCCCCACCCCCTGTCCAGTCCTCTGCGCAGCTTTGGAATCATGGTGGCGCTCCCCCACGCTTGGAGCACAATGATTGGCTGTTTCTGTCAGCCAATCAAAGCGCGAAATAAAGCGTTATGGCCAGACAGACATTAGGCTTTTATAATATTAGAATGACTTTTGGAAGTTGAGTCCAATGGCCCCCCTTCGTTTTGACAAAAATAAACTAGTTTCTGGCAAGTTTCAACCTGTCATTGATCATTTGTAATTTGCTTAAGTCTAGTAGGAGATGCTGGGAGTTCTGCCAACCCATGGCTGACATCTTTTCCCAATATCTTTTTCTAAAGTTATTTCTTCATCTGTTTGTGGCTGAAGAAGATGTGACAAGTTTTCCTCTTTATTCCAGTTTTCTCCTTGAATTGGCCACGCATTTCTAAGAAAGTATTACCTGGCCCTCTGAGGCTTTTATCTTGGTATCAGGAAGGATCATAATCTTTTGCAGGGATGGCAGCAACTGCAGCTCAAGTGTCTATTTTGAACTTAGGGGTGTTCGTTGTAGCTGTTTTGGTCTAAGGACACGGGCAGACAAGGTTCTTTGGGTAAATCTGATATCTTTTATTAGACCAACTCAAATAGTTGGAAAAAATCTTTTTTTTGCAAGCTTTTGGGTACAACCATCCTTCTTCAGGCAGAGGAAGCATCTCGTCTGCCTGAAGGATGCTTCCTCTGCCTGAAGAAGGGTGTTTGTACCCAAAAGCTTGCAAAAAAGAATTTTTCCAACTATTTGAGTTGGTCTAATAAAAGATATCAGATTTACCCAAAGAACCTGTTTTGAACTTAATAATTTGACCAAGTTGTTGATTCTTTTATTGAGACTATAGTTTCTACTAGCATAGGCCCATTGTCATCTGATGCTGCTTCCCACTCCTGAAAATAGTTTAGAGGTACTCAACTAAATTCAGTAGACGTACCTAGTGAAGGGGAAGGCACACAGAACATCATCTGCAGCCTGTCCAATGGCAAAGGTGAGAGCATTTCCTTGGTATTCCTATGT
Organism: Gavialis gangeticus; assembly: GCF_001723915.1. Classification (NCBI taxonomy): domain Eukaryota; kingdom Metazoa; phylum Chordata; order Crocodylia; family Gavialidae; genus Gavialis; species Gavialis gangeticus. The sequence goes on from NW_017728959.1 coordinate 1,403,204, forward strand.
TCTTTCTGCTAAGCCTGAAACCAGATTTGCTCAACCCTTTGGATCCGGCAAGGCCAGCTGCCGGCATTCCTACAGTCAAACCTCCGTAGCACAGCCATCTGTGTTATAGCCTCCATAGCTGCTGTGGGCTTTCAGCCTGTCTCCTCCCTGCTGCAATGCACACAGTCTCTCCTTGACTATATCTTTACTCTGGCAGTTCTGGGGGCTCCTCTTTCTCTCCTTTTTTTTGTTTCTTTGTTTGTTTGTTCCTAGAGAGAGGGATCAGGTCCCCTTCTAACACCATACAGTGTGAGAGAGATGGGCATATGCAGCCATAGCATGGGTTGTAATCCAGCTCCCCCCAGGGACTGTCCCACCTTTATTACAGTCCCCATAGTACAGCCTGTCTAGTGGGTGTGGAGGACCAGGACTGCAATTATTCCACATACAGAAGAAACAGAAGGGATCTGATGAAAACAAACAGGGCTGCTCAAGAGAGGAATGAAGAGGAGAAATAAATTGAACCTGTATCAGCATCTCAATCAGGAAAGCAAGAAATAACAGATGAGTCTACTGAACATACAGAATTTCAAATAGACAATTCAAATCCAAATGAAAAAATGGACACTGACACTCCTGTTACCACCTCTAGAGGTAAGAGTAATAAGGAAACCTACTGATGGCCAGGAAATGGTATTTAGAGATTTGCTTTTGGGAATTAGCTTATAGGTAAAGTAGTTGTGCATTCGGACAATGGTCCAGGGCAATGGAAAGGGTTAATTGATTTCTAAAAACCTGTTTGTGACAAAAGTTTCCTTCAAAGCCCACTGTTTCTGACACAGGCAAGCAGCAAGCACACACACAAGCTGGGAAATTGAAGACATGTACCACACTGTTCCATAACAGAGATAAGAGACTCTGTCACATTGGCTTGGTCATAGTGGCCATCTGCAGAGCCCTTGGGATTTCTAGTTTTGGTAGATAGATCAAATTAGGAGTCCCAGAAAGAACCAGATTAAGATGAATGCATGTGATGGGTCTGTGGAAAAAAAAAGAAATATGTTGACAGGGCAGAATGTGGACAGTAGGACATCCACAGAGAGACCAATCAATGATGCCCAGAGATGAAGTCATCATCATACAGGAAAAAAAGAATACAAAAGGAGGGATTTCAGAGCAGCAAAGTGTCCCTGAGAGGGGAACCCGAGGCCACCATGGACAGTGGGCATATCATCAACCCGTCTCACCCGCCCCACTGGGGGAGAGTGGGTCTAGGCCTCTGACCTCCAGGCTGCTGACACCTGACATTCAAGAAAGAACCTCAGGGTGAAGCTTGCATAGTGGCCAGATGTACCTTGACTCTGATGACAGCTCTAGGACTGTTAGACATAGAATTGTTTGCATTATTCTTATCTGCTATCATGTATATCCACAACATTTGCCTATTAAGGTCATGGTGAAACTGTGGGTTTGGGTCCACCTGGAACAAGGTGTCTCAGACATAAATCCAGTGCCAACACCTACTACATAGAGAAACTAATTGTTTTGATTCTGAGACATTCAAACCCTGGGGAAAAGGGAGGTGTAGTGATGGTAGAAACTGTGAAGTGAGAACCAAAGTTCCTGAGCACACTGCATGCAGGGACAGAAGAAGGCTGGAGGTAAGATGGCAAACAGGTAGAGAGCTACATGGGCTAGGCCCATTGCTTATGTATTTACAAGCTGTTATAAGTTAACTAGGAGACTAAAGCTAATAGAAGTGTCCTATGTCCTCCTTCATGCATGCTTCACAGGTACTGTAATTTCTTGCATACCACACACATCGGAATAAGACATGGACCTTGTTTTTGAAAGGTGGAATGCAGAAAAAAGATTGTTCCTTGAGAATACGAGAACAACAGTACTTCCACAGAGAAACATAGGCAGGGGACAGGGAAAGAGGCAAAAAACTGTGGTTGATTTGTTAGTCCTGTAACTGCAAGATGCTGCAGGCTATGCTGGCTGAGCTAAACTGCCCAGCCCTTCTTCCCTACTTGAGCTGAGCTGGGCAGAAAGCCAGTATTACTTGCCAGATTAGCTAAAGAATGATTGCTGGATGGGCTCATGGGGCACTGGGGCATGCACAGGCAGCTCCCAGCCCAGATCCTTTGCCCTGTACTGTATCAATCCCTTGCAGATTTGGGAGGACTCCCTCTCCTCCTGCCTCTGGATCTCATGGAGCTGTCCCTTGTTCTGGGGAACCTGCTTATTCTGATCCTGACTGGGCTGCTAATGTACTACTACAGTGCCACGTTCAGGTACTACACCAAGGTGACTGTGCTTGATGGATACCTCATCGCCATTTCCATCGTCTCCCTGCCATTCTTTGTCGCTCATGGACGTACTGTGGAAAATATGAGGTGGGTAGACTGGATGTCGTCCATCTGCTTTGCAGCTGAGAAACCAAGAGAAGTCACCCTGGCCCAGGGGACATAATGCTGCAGCGAGAATGCAGTCAGATCATAGTCCTGGGGGTGGCCCATGGCAATGCTATGCGAGAGGGGATGTCATGGTGTTGTGGTCCTGGGGATTCCTGGTAGTTTTAATATAAAAGAAAGGGATGTGGTCTTGTCCCAACACTGGAGTGTCCTGGGGTCAGTATTATAGCAGAGAAGTTGGGACCTCCCAAGGCCTGGAATATAGCAGAAGGAAGCAATGATTTCTTTCTGGTTGGTGTTTCAAAAGGCCGTGAAGGAGTGAGGGGACTCTGCCCAGTTGCAGTGAGGCAAGGCAGTAGCATTGTCAGCTTGCTTCTGAGCTTCTGTATGCCAGGAGTCAGGATAGATGTTGTCCGTGTCTCTTAGCCCTGCCCCGTCTCAGCCAGCTCTCTCTCTTTCTCGCTTCTATCTTTCACTGCAGAATTATACGTACCGTGATGTGTCCCATCAGATACTTGCTTGGCATCAAGGTCAAGGTGCAGGGGAAGGAGAACCTGGACATTGAGGGGCCCTATGTGATTGTTGCAAATCACCAGAGCAACGTGGACTTTATTGGTAGGTCAGCTGTGAGTGATGTGACATGCTTTATGGGAGCTCCTGGCTCCTGCATTCCCTACCCTCTTCCTGCCAGGAATACAATAGGGCCAAGCAGGGGGAGCCCCAGACTACCAATGCTGACTCCTTCTCCGCTCCAATACCAGTGATGTTTGAGGCACTGCCAGAGCGCTGCGTGACTGTTGCCAAGAAAGAGATTCTCTACATGGGGACATTTGGCCTGTGCTGTTGGCTCTCCAAGTTCATCTTCATTGACCGCCGTAAGACAGACCGTGCCATCAGTGTCATGTCAAAGGTGGCGCAGACCATGCACCAGGAGGACGTAAGTAGGGCCAGGGACCGAGCTGGGTGTGCCTGAGTGTAAGGTCATATGCCCACTCCCCACCTCATCTTGTAGTGGCCCACTGGGGGATAACCACTCACTATTTCTTCCAGGTGGGGAATTTCCCTTTCCAGGCAGAAGACCAGGTGTTCAAAGCTGCAGGTTCTTGTCCCAGGGTGGGCAGGTGCACAGCCATGGTACAGGACAGGCATGCTTATTTGAGGCCCCACAAGCCCCCTCCTCCAACAAACAGACACTAGCTGTGGGCTCTCACTCTGGCCATTTGCCCATTGGTACCTTACCACCATCTTTGCCTGACTAGCTTGGGGGCAGAGAGCCATGGTCAGGATAAGCTCTGTGACTGCCAAAACAAAGGCCTCGGGGCCAGACCTTGGCTCAAGGTGTCCATGTGCCTTGATTGACTGCCATGTCAACCCCTGCTCCATGCTGGGCCAGGATTTCACTCAAGGCTATGGCCTCTCCCATGTTGGGGTCACTTGGAAGGGCTGTTCCCAGGGGGAGAAAGGTTTTGATGACAAATCCCTGCTCAGCTTTACTACAGGGTGCTAAATGTATCAGTAACCGCCACCTCCCACAACACCTGGCATGGCTGTCTGGGGACACCCCACTGTCCCCATTGAATCTACCTGGAGACATATGGAGCATGACATAGGTGGTCCAGCCAACCTGGGCCCCTGCACCTGCATCGTCCTATGCCCTGGGGCTGCCTGGCCGTGGGATTGTCACAGCAGCAGGCAGGTGCAGGCCTGTGGACAGAACGGTTTCATCCAGGTGCTCTCCTGTTCCAGTTGCGAGTTTGGGTGTTCCCTGAAGGCACCAGGAGCTATGGTACCACCATGCTCCCCTTCAAACATGGGGCCTTCCACCTGGCTGTGCAGGCCCAGGTAAGTGAGCCCTCTTTCCCCTCCATGGGTTGCTGGTTCCCTCCCCTGCATCCTGTTTCATTGTGCCTCCCATCTTTCCCAGGTGCCTGTGGTCCCCGTGGTGTTATCATCCTACAGCACCTTCTTCAACAGAGAGAAGAAGAGGTTCACAACAGGTGAGTGTGGGCACTGGGGAGTGACCCTGGCATGAACGTCCCCACCCAGGGGCTTGAGAGCCCCCTTCCCTTCGCTTCTCTTCCCCTTGTGTCTCACTACCCCCACCCCGGCACAATGTCCCCACAGGTGAATGCACCATCCAGATCCTGCCACATGTGCGGACCCAGGAGCTGGGCCCAGATGATGTCCCAAGGCTGACAGAGTGTGTGCGGCAGACCATGCTCACCACCTTCCAGAAGACGTTGGAGGATGCTAGGGAACATACATGAGCCAGAGGATGACATCTACACCCTGCACTCAGCTCCTGATGATGACAGACCCCCACACTCACACCTAACTCCTAACAGTGACTCGCTGTCCCAGCATCATCCAGTTGGGATGCAGGAGGATTGGGACTGCTCTCAGTATCTCTGCTTATCTGAAATGTATGGGTCTTTAGAGCACAGCAGGCCTCCTGAATTCCCCTCACTCACCCCACTGGAAATCGGTGGAGCTGCTTTACCCTCTCTGCTCCACCTGGATTGGCCCCTGGTGTCCCTGGGAGAACACAACAGCCCCCTCTACACCCCAGAGCCACTTCCAGCCCTGTCCCAAGGGAGGAGAGGCAAGATGAATTTGGCTGGGAATTTCAGGACCCCTAAGGAAGCAACATAAAAATCCAGTAGGAGCATGGTTACCACGATCACAAGGGAAAATGCAGTAGGAGCTCAGTTACCATAAGCAAAAGGGATGTTTAGTGTGAGGCCTGATCCAAAGCAGCTTCAACAAACTTTGTTCCAGTGTCGTCTAATGCCTCTTTCACTCCCTGGGCACACTGACAGGGGTGCACCATGATAACCCATTAAACAAGGGTGGGACTTATTCTGAGCACCCAGGCTCAGTGCTGAGCTCAATCTGGCCTCTTCACTCTAGCTCCTTTATTCCAGCTGTGAAGAAATTGTGACCTGCTCATCTAGCTGGTTTGCAGCTCAGCATCATAGCATCACAGGCTGGAAGTGTCCAGATTGTCTAACAGGATTTCCTGTTCCCAAACCATCCCCAGCCTCTTCTTGAAAATCTCCTGTGTAGAAAAGTGCATTGCTGCCCTGGGCAGCTTCTTCCATTGTCCTACTGCTCTGGTAGTTAGGGGTCTGTTCCTGAGAGTCAACCTAATCTGCTTTGCAGCAGTCTAAATTCACAGCATCATGTCCTACCCTCTGCCATGACAGAAACAATTTTCTGCCTCTGCTTTATAGCAGTCTTACAAAAAATCAAATACCATTCTTGGTTCCTTTTTTCCCAGCTAAGTATGCCCAGGTCCTTCAATCTTTCCTCGTGCAGCCTGTAGTCACCCTAACTCACTTCTAAAGCTCACCTCAGGATCCTCTCTAGTTTCACTAGGACTTTCTCAAAGTGGAATTATAGATTATATTGATGTGCTGCCTTTCATTCACAGAGAAAATAACTTATTCGTAACCCTTCAGCCAGGTCCACGATGGCAGTAGCAAGGGCTGAGTTCTGTTTTAGGGGTTTTACACAATTTTTTTTTCTTGGCTTGAGCCCCCATGCAGAAATCTGGGAAAATAAAAGCTACCTGGTTGTTTCAGCATGAGCAGGCTTCAACACTCACAAGCAGTACTCAACTACAACAGGGTTTATTGAAGGGACAGGCAAACAGGACAAACACACCATCTTGGGAAACTCTTCCTAGGCAGTGGCTCACCTCCACCAACTGTTAACAGCTGATCACAGTCAAGTGACCCAGAGGTCTGTCTTAGTCTCATACAGAATGAACTTGGGAGCCAGAGTAGATGCTAGCCCAAGCTTTCCATCTGGGTGCTCACAGGCATGCAGCTCCCTGCTGTAACTCATGGTGCTTCACAGAAAGCACCATGAATTACAGCAACCCCTCTTCCTCCCCAAGCCAACAGACATTTGCTGTTGGCTTGGGGGGCAGGAAGGGAATTGAGCTCCACTTTGGAGCTGATCCAGCATCTGCAGCCTCTCTCCCCTAGCCTCTCCCCTACCTCCTATCTCTGGTGCTGTCTACAAGGTGGGAGGGGAGGGAGCTCTGATCTGGGGTTTGCACAATCTGTGCTGAAGGGGGGTGGGCAGATAGATTGTAGGCCCCCTGAGGTGGGAGGCTCCAATCTACCCCCCTCCCTCCAGCACAGGCTGGGCAAACTCCAGACCAGAGCTCCCTTCCCTCCTTTATTTCCCTCCCATCCTTCAGACAGCACTGGCAGCGGGGCTGGATTGCATCAACCCATCCCTGATAGGCACAGGGACTGACAGAAGTTAATGAAGGTGCTCTGCTTTGGAGCACTTTCAGCTGTATCCTCATTAAATGAGGGTTATTCTGTTGTGTGACCAGGCAGTTTTAAATCTCGCTGTAGCCATGCACTTCTGTCAGGGCATGGCTGTAGAGCACTTTCAAGCGGCCAATTGTGCAGCAAATATCAATTCTGTCAGCACCCTTTGTGTCTGCACTGCTGAGTGGCACTGACCTACCACTGCCCTCATCACTTCTCACTGCCACTGGGGGCACTGCTCTGCCAGCTGTTGTTCCTCACTATTATTACCATTTGTCAAGGATGCTAGGGGGGCTGCTTTGCTACTACACTTTCTTATACTGCAATTAAACTCAAGGATCTCATCACTTCCAGAAAAGAGGCCAGCTGAGGCAGTGCCACACAGGGACAACCTAGGCACGTAGGGAGCCAGCCAAGGTAGTGCAGGACTCCTCTGACCACAGGGGCTGGCTGAGGTAGCATGAGACCTGACCAAGGCATGGGCAGGGCCCAAACCTGGCACACAGGGCTCAATCCAGACCACGGACCACACAACAGACCAGCCCCAAGCCAGCTATCTGGCCCACACGACCAAATGGCTAAGCACCACTGCATCACAAAAATCACCAGTGCTCTTCCCTGTAAATCTTGGAAATTTTATCACAGGCCAAATCAGCCAAATCGGTTCCGGGTTATATTAACTGGGCAGAGCTCAATCATTCAAGTCTGTGTGGGCGCTGCCACTGGCAAGTATCCTTCAGCCTGGGGCTTCAGATATTGCCAAATCCATGGCAGGCATCCTACACACAAACCTGAAGCCAAGAGGCCTTGGGGTTCAGATGATCCCTGGTCTTGCTTGCCTTCAGCCAAAAGGTTGAAGGAGTAAGCTGGAGAGAAAACCCAAGAACAATCCCCCATTACCATAAATTGTGTAGCCACTGAGACTCTCTCAGGGGGGCCTACCTACAGTGCAATGGACACACCTCCACCCTCAACTACACTGAGTCATTCAAGGCCAATAACAAGGGGATCTTTGCTGCCAGGTCAGTAAAACCAACTGAGGCACAAAAACCCACTTTTTTTTTGCAAAATTTTTATCTGCATCAATAATCTGCCAGCTTGTCTTGGGACTGCTGTAGTTCACCTGACAGTCTAAAATATACTTCAAACCATCCAGCAAAGAACTTCCCCAGCTTCTTTTGTGGCATCTGAGGTCCCTCCATTTTTGACCTCCACAGCAGCCAGGGTGAGTGTGCTTACCCCACAGTAACCTTTACCCAGTTTTATCTTACACTACAGTACCAGTACCCTTATAATAAACCTTACAATCCTAGATGGCAGAGCCAGTGCACAGACACCTGACTTGTCTGACCTTTTATATTTAAACCATCAAACAAAAAACATAGTCAAAATGAGCACAAAGAGTTCCCATTCCTGTCACCTCTGCAAAGCAGTGGGAAGAGTATCTTGGCTACACGTTTTAGGGAAATGGGGGATTGCTCTTCTGATCAGAACGTAAGGCCTGTTCTCCTGCCCTCTGATCATGCGCGTGGCTCTCCTCTGCACTCTCTCAAGCTTCTCCACATCCATTTTAAACTGTGGAGCCCAGAATTGGATGCGGTACTCCAGCTGCGGCCTCACCAAGGCTGAGTACGGTGGGAAGATAACATCCTGGGATTTGTTTGAGAAGCATCTATGTATGCAAGCCAGAGTTTTGCTCGCTTTGCCAGGTGCAGCATTGCATTGGTGGCTCATATTCTTGTGGTCAATCGTGACCCCCAACCCCTTTCAGCCATGGTGCTAGCAAGCGTAGCACTGCTGAGCCTATAAGCATGCTGCAGGGTTTTTTTCCCCAAGGTGGAGTACCTTGCATTTTTTGGTGTTGAATGCCATCAGGTTTTCATCCACTCATTTTCTGAGCCTGTCAAGGTTGTCCTGCATCACCATCCTATCCTCAGGTGTGGACTCTCTACCCCAAAGTTTGGCATCATCGGTGAACTTGGCTAGTCTACTTCTGATACCAATGTCTACATCATTAATAAAGATGTTAAAGAGTATAGGCCCAAGGACAAAGCCTTGGGGGACCCCACTGGTCACAGCACACCACGATGATTTACTTCCATCTATTACCACTCTCTGGGTCCAACCTCAGAGCCAATTCCCCAGCCATCGGACTGTGATGTAGCCGAGGCCACAGTTGGCCAATTTTTCCATGAGGAGGTCATGGGACACCAGATCGAAGGTTTTTTTAAAATCAAGATATATGACGTCAAGGTATGTTCCCCCAGCCCATCACCTTGAACTTGATGTCAAGGAGATATCAGAGGGTTCCTTGGAACGTGAGAATCCCAAGATGCAATGAAAGCCTCCACAAACCTACAGTAAGAGGCAGGAGCTTTGTGGGAGGAAGACTGCAACCCAAAGCATCCCGTTGTTCCGCATGGTCTAGTAAACATTTCTTCTCAGCGGGGGACCCCAGGGAAGCTACAGTAAAGGATACAAGGCAGGTTAAGGAGGGTGACCATAATGCCTTATCAGTGAGACCAGAGGCAGACAAGGATCCTGACACACACATCATGCCAGCAAGCAGTTTCTTTGCTCCAGTTAAAGGGAGCTCCTGGGAGCCCCTGGATGTACATGTGTAATGAGTCAGTTTGGTCTCTGGACCCCCCCAGCTGTCTCAAGGGCCTACATGTTCCCACCCCACAATACTTGTTTCCTGTTGAGGGGTACGTGGGTGGGGAGGTCCAGGGGAGCACTGGGCTCAGCTGGGTTTGAAGTGCAGCAGCAGCCTGTGCTGGGCTCTGGGCTCCAAGCTGAGACAAAGGTTCGTCTGGGCTCTGACTGCAGAGCAATATAGTGAAACCGAGATGTGGGGAGAGCAGCAGGCACATGGGGCAATGGGGAAGGGGCAGTGCTGTCTCTGGAGCAGAAATGTTACATGACACTTGAGCTCCCTTAGTGGCAGTGACCAAGGGGAAGGGCAGTGGCACTGGCTCCGCTGATGGAGGGTGACCACCCATCCCTAACTGGGTGGGAAAGTCCTGGAATGGGAACCTCAAGTCCCAGTCCTGGACTGCACAACTCTGGGACATTTGTCCTGGATTCACAGCATTGTGCAGCAATCTGCTGGAAACAGTGGGTTTCCCCTTGCGGGCAGACAGCATGCCAGCATCAAGGGGCTGCTTGGGGCTTCCAGGAGCAGGATGCAGGGGATGCCACATGCATGTGCATGCCCACACATATGCATGTGGCCAGGAAATACAGCCAGGCAGCATGAAGAGCAGCTCCCTGTAGGTAAGTCTAGGGGTCAGGGGGGTGGACAGATTGAGGCCCCCACAGTGAGGGAGGAAGTGGGGCAGGGGCTGCAGGTGCTGCCCAGCTAGGGTGGTGCATGGAGTGGGACACAGCCATGGGTGGCTCAACCAGGGGGCAGGAGGCATGGAGGGCATCTCCCCACTGCTGAGTGAACCCCCCAGGATGGGTGGGGGGGCATGTTCCCCCCCTCCCCAGATCTGTGTGCAGGGTGGGGATGGATGTGGGCTGCCCACTGCAGGCTCAGGGCTCTCTGCCCTGCTGCCCTCCCCCCAGGAGTCCCACACCATTATAGAGATATGCCCCCTGCCCACCCAGCAGCAGTATGGACAGCAGCAGTGTACAGTTGTGCCCCCTGCTGCTGCTGGATGGGCAGGGAGTGCACGGCCGGTACGGGGCTCCTCGGGGGAGGGCAGCAGGGCAGGGAGCCCCGAGCCCACAGCGGCTCTGCTCTGGCTGTGCGGCAGGGGGGGTGGGGGACCAGGGTGCGGGAAGAAGGGCATGCGTTGCAGCTTTACATTTTTACAAGGTGGTCACCCTAACCGACAGCAACATGGTGATGGCTTGTTCGATCCTGCAGCTGCCTGTTTGTACCCATCCCGCCCCAGGGTTAGCGGGGCTAACTTGGTGCCCCAGTCTCCCCACTTTGTTACTCCACAGTCGGAGGGATGGTTGCTGGGTGGGTAGCGGGGTATCCAAGAGCTGCAGAAGCCAACAGCAGGTAGCCCTTTTTGGCCCTTTCCCATCCAAGCTCCTCAGCTAGGGCAGGATTGGGCCACTGGGTTGCTCAGCCCAGCCCTGAGCCTTGGGACTCCCAGCCCTTCCCCCACAGAGAGGACCCCTCCTCCCCTGAGCTGCCCGCCAGGATCCAGTCCATCCGCCCCTCTCAGCTGGGGCAGGAGCAGCCCCCTGGGCACCCACCAGGCCCTGCTCTCCTCCGTCCTGGCCTGCCTGGCTGGGTGGTCTCCTTTTGCGCTCTCCCCTGGAGCCACCCGATCTCCCCCCAACGCACGTGGCCTTGGCCTTGGCCTTGCCTGGGACTCCTTCTGAATGGGGCTCTGTGAGGCAGCACCTGCTGCTGTAGCAACCGTCTCCATGGAGAGACAGACGCAGACATGAGCCGGTCTGGAGCCAGGAGCAGCGCAGGCTCCAGGGCGGGGGGCAGGATCCCTGGGCTCTGCTGACCTCAGTGGAGCCAGCGGCTCAGGGCAGCGCCTGTCACTGGGCACCGACAGCCTGGGCACGTGCCCCAAGCCCTGCACGCAGGAGCAGGGAGCGTCTCAGAGAGGGAGCAGGGTGAGCTAGTGCCAGCCCCGCATCCCCACTGCTGCCACCGCAGGTGAGCCCCATGGACCCAGGCAAGCTGGCGTACCCTGTCCCTGCTCGTCTGGATCAGACCCACAGGCCCAGCCAGCCCAGCATGTCCTTCCACACTGTTCCCCCCCGTCAGCCTGGCTGGTCTCCCCCCCAGCTCTGTATCAGACCTCTGCTCCCTGATACGATGCCAGCTTGTTCCTGGCAGGGGCAAGGAGCAAGCAAGAGCCCCAGTGCCCCCTGCAGCAGTAAGTGCTGACCTAGCTCTCCCTCCCTCTCTCTCTGCAGTGCTGCCATGGGGCCCCCGGCAGAGCTGTTGCGGGGCCGTGCTGGCCCAGAGGCCTGGCGCAAGGCAGCCAAGGCCACGGTACAGGCAGCGCAGGATCTGCACAAGGGCTGCGCTCAGGAGGCCTTGTCCCTGTGGCGCCCACCAGGCCAGCCCAAGGAGCTGCCCCATGAGCGCTGGGCACGGCTCCAGAGCTGGCACTTCAAGCTGGATGTGACAGATACTGGTGAGACCTTGGAGAAGCCGCCCGAGGGGCCAGGTGTGACACTGTGGAAGAGCAAGACCAAACCGCCCCCGTGGGTTAGCCAGCTGCCCCTGCCCTGCTTCCGGGACTTCTGCACCAGCACCAGCAACCGCCTGGCCCACCGCTACTGCAGCACCGTGAGGCTGATGGTGAGCCGGCTGCGCCAGGCTCTCAGTGAGGTCAGCCAGCAGGCCAAGCACCTGGTGATGGAGCGCAAGCATCTCGACACCGTGCTGGCCAAGGTCCGCACCGCCCTGCTCACCAACCGGCAGAGCGCGACTGTGCGTGGGTACCGCCCGCAGACCGAGCAGGTGAGAACCCCATTCTCCATCA
>NW_017728959.1:1420359-1423856 GCF_001723915.1 Gavialis gangeticus
CCATCCTCCCCCAGCCCCACCCCCATAGGCCCCCAGTGCCCATGAGCCCAAGCCTCCAATCCCTAGGCAGCCCCCAGCTCACATGTACCCTGCTTCCCTATGGCAAGGATGCCAGCTACACACCAAACATGTGAGACCCCCTTGTGGTCTCCAGTTCTGATGTGCCCCCTTCCTCCAGGGCCCCCCCAGCCATCACAGCACATCTGTCTGGGACAGCAGCCATATGCTGAGCAGTGGCCCATTTTCCCATGCTCACTCAGCCCATGCACCCCCATGCCCTGCAGCACAACTCTGTGGGGGCACTGACCGGAGAGCAGGCAGGTGATGTGCCCAAGTGCCTTCCAACTGCCAGGTGGCCCCATGCCCCACAGCACTGCTCTGTATTGCTCCACACCCTCATGTAGTTGGGGAGGACCCTCTCTGTGCCCTGTGGCAAATCGCTAGCATTGCTGGGAGCTGAATGTTAACCTGCCCCATGTTTCTGCTCCTGCCCTGCCCATCTGCCCTTGGCCCTGTCCCTTGTTCCCTGCTGCTGCCAGGCCCCAGACCAGGTAGATGCCCTGCTGCAGTGGGAGCGCAAGGAGCTGCAGAAGCTGAAGGTCAGGCTGGAGGGGGATATGGCCATGTCAGAGAAACACCTCCAGGTGAGGCAGGGGCTGGGCTCTGGGGGGCACAGCACATGCAGGTGGCCTGTGAAAGGTGCTGGCACAGGGCGGGATGGGACACTGGTTCTGTAGGTGTTTGCCGTAGAGCGCTGTGTGTGTCAGGGGTGCAGCAGCGGGTACTGCTCTGTCCATCTGCCTAGTCTGCAGGTACCCGCCCTGCAGTGTGGTGCTCTGGGTGTAAGGGGTGTCAGGGAGGGTGCTGATCCAGGAAAACAGACCTTATGATGATAGACTGAGAGCCACGGGGCTCTGTAGCCTGGAAAAGCGCAGGTTCAGGGGTGATCTGATGGCCACCTATAAGTTTATCAGGGGTGACCACCAGTACCTGGGGGAACGTTTGTTCACCAGAGTGCCCCAAGGGATGACGAGGTTGAATGGTTATAAACTACTACAAGACCGTTTCAGCCTGGACATAAGGAAGAATTTCTTTACTGTCCGAGCCCCCAAGGTCTGGAACAGCCTGCCACCGGAGGTGGTTCAAGCACCTACATTGAACACCTTCAAGAGCAAATTGGATGCTTATCTTGCTGGGATCCTATGACCCCAGCTGACTTCCTGCCCTTTGGGCAGGGGGCTGGACTCGATGATCTTCTGAGGTCCCTTCCAGCCCTAACGTCTATGAAATCTATGAAATCCTCTGTCTCTCCAGCACAAGTTAGGCAGCACCAGTGCTCCCTGGTGTGTGTGTTTGGTGGGAAGAGAGTGCTGGCCCATCTATCTGTCTGTGGCATCAGTTCTCCCTGAGGTGTTGCATGCATGTGAGTGGTGACACCATGGATACTGGCCTGTCCATCTGTCTGTCCAGCTGGCACAGGGTGGTGTAGCTTCCTTGCTTCTTGGGTGGCTATGTGCATGAACAACAGGTGTTGGGGTGGACACTGTTCCAGTTGGCAGGCACTGGATAGATACTGGCATTCCTGTGGGTACACTGTGCATGCATGTGTGTGTTGGATGTACTCTGTGAGACACTCTGGGTGAGACTGTGGCAGTAGTGGGCACTGACTTATCCCTCTGCCAGATGCAGAGTCCAAAACTGCTCCTCATCACAGTTTGACTTTGCTGTCCCTGCATGTGGGGGCATTCTGGGGACAGACAGTGACTCCGGCTGTAGCTTCTGCTTTCACTCTGTGCATGATGGGCCCCAGGACCCGCTCCCTGGTGCACCTGGGGCTGAAGGAGATCAACCAAAGGGGCAAAATGTGCTCAGAAGAGGGTGCGGGGGAGAGGGCAAGGGAAAGAGGAGGCAGGTGGGTGAGAAAAGGCAGGAGATGGGGATAGAAAGAGAGAATGGTATTGTCAGGCAGTGGCAGAAGGAGAAACTTTGGGTTAGGGTGAGGTAGACGGGATAAAAGTTACCCCAGTGGAGGAGACCACCCGCAGGGGTTGCCAGACTGCCCCCTCCACAGGGCTGTGGGGTTAAAGGTCCAGGGCACCCCAGTGCCCAATGATGGCAGCTTTTTCTCTGGAAGTCAGAAGAATGTAACCCGTTTGCCCAGATCCTCATAGAAGCTCAAAGATTTGTCTTATCTGCTACTCTGAGTGCACAGGCTGTCGACTTAGCTGTAACTTGGTTTCGACCCATTTAATTCTGTATTCTTAAAGTTATTTTCATTCTTGTCCTTAGGGCCCCATTATTTACCCTGGCTAACACTGGGCAGGCCAATGTAATTTTTTTGCTATTTCATTGATGTACTTTATTGTTGCCAAACCTTTTGGCCTGGTGGGCCTGATGAGTTGGTACAGATTCAGTCTGTGGGCCAGATCTGGCCTATGGACTGCACAGGGCTGGGGCCACATCCTGGAGGCCATATCATATCCACAGCCTCAGCCCCAGCCCCAGCCCCACATGTGCCAGATCAGGCCTGCCAGTGCACCTCCAACCCTGACCCACACACACCAAACTGGGTCAGTTGCCCTGCCTCCAGCCCCACACACAGCAACTAAACCCCAGGCATGGGGACACTTCAGCTGGGCCGACAGGGCTTGGAAATATGGTGCTGGGGGAGCAGTGGCAATGTTAGCTTCCAGACCCTTGGGGAGCCCCGTGGGCTAGATCACATTGCTCCATGGGCTGGATCTGGCACACAAGCCAGGGGCTGAGCACTTCCAATGTATCTAATAGCAAATAATAATGGAAAACTTGAATTGATGTCAGCATCTTAAAAAATCCACCCTTACACTTTCCTCAGTTAGGACTCTGTCTCTGTCTCTAGCACCTGCATTGGCCTTCAGAGGTCCTGGCAGCAGACAGCAGCCACTGCCACCAGGCCACCAAAGCGTGTGCACACCTGCTTGTTTCCAGTGGCCTCACACAGTTCCACTGCCATGGCTGTGGCCTCCACAGAGTGAAGTGCCCTGTGGGGGGACACTGGCTGATGGTGGCACCAGGCAGAAGCAGGAGCCTCAACCCATCCAGCAGAGGCTGGGGAGGTTGGCTTCCAAAGGGGCCCTAAGCTTGGACACAGTCAGTTTTACCAGCAGAACTTGAACTGTACCCACAATACATGGTAGCACAGGTGAGGCCTCCAATCTTTTCCAGAACTGTGTTAGTCTTTGCCCCCTAGCATTAGCTTCTTGTTTGTGAGCCAATGACTTCAAAGCTGCCTAATTGCCTGGATTGCCATCCGAACGATTTCTGTTTCTCTTGATCTGCCAGACAGGATTGCTTGCTCAATCATTGTTTTGCTCTTCTCTCTGACACCCCCAGGCTTAATATCGTGGAAACTTCTACCGGTTTTTCAGGTATTGGGCTACCACCACACAGGAATACTCGCATTTCAGAATAAGAGCAGGTTTTGTTCCAGTATAGACCTTTCTAAATTAAAAGTTTAA
>NW_017728959.1:1428856-1437425 GCF_001723915.1 Gavialis gangeticus
GTTTTGCTCTTCTCTCTGACACCCCCAGGCTTAATATCGTGGAAACTTCTACCGGTTTTTCAGGTATTGGGCTACCACCACACAGGAATACTTGCATTTCAGAATAAGAGCAGGTTTTGTTCCAGTATAGACCTTTCTAAATTAAAAGTTTAAAAAAGACACTGTAATATGTGTCCATGTGGCCTGTTATACTGGTAGGAATTAACTGTTTTAAACACTCACCAGGTGCAAACAGAAGAGCAGCTCCCCCTTGCAACTCATAGTGCTTTGTGGTTTTTTTATGTCATCCCTTGTATCTGGAAACTGCTTTCCAAATACAGAGGTAATTATCCTCTCCTATCTAAAAACCCTCCCCCAGTACACATTTTCACTGTAATTTTTACTAACTTAGTTTATACATATATTTGCCACCTATACACATGCACATACACCATCAGTGGAAGTACTTGTACTATAAACAGGTAAGCAGTTGTTTAACCTTATGGAGTTGAAGCCTTAGTTTGCAAACTGATGCTGAAACAACTGATTCACTGTTACCTCTACCTAAAATGTGCCTTCCTCCCACCTTCTGTGACAGACTGAATGTCCAGTGGTACGTCACTTTATCCTGTTATAAAAAAGGCCTCCTTTTTTAATTCTCCATCCTGCAGATGCTACAGCACATGCTTTTCATTTCTCCCAGCTACGCTTGCATTGAGCCAAATACTTTGTGCTTGGCTGAGGCATCCAGTTTCAATCTGAAGAGATGAAGAGATAGAAAATTCACGCTCTCCTTTGGAGCTAGTTCCAAGGATTAATTATCCTCATTGCAAAAAATGTGCTCCTTTTTCTAATTTGGTCAGGGGTGATCTTGCCTTGAGCAGGGAGCTGGACTAGATGATCCATATTTTCCTTTGATCTTGTGTTACTACGTTCCTAATTTGTACTTGTCTGGCTTTGATGTTCACACCCTGAGAACTTGTTCTGCAGCCTCTACTTTTTGTTTCCCTCCTGTCATTGCACACTCACCTTCTTCTGATGAACTAAGCCCATTGAGCTGCTTCAGTCCCTCAGTATAAGAAGGTCTCTTCAGCCCACAAATCAGTTAGATTTAGAGCAGCTTAGAGGGGGCACCACGGTGGTGACTCCCTAGGGAGTGGGCAGCGATCCGATCCAGCTTTGGATCCAGCCGCTTCGGACAGCCGCGTTCTGATTGGGAGCCCGGGACCAGGTTTCCACCTTGATCCGGCCGAAGCAGCTCCCAAACTTTGGAGCCGCCTCGAGATGCGGCCATAGGGTATAAAGGGGAATCAATTAAATATCTATAACTTTGTTGTTTCCTGTCCGATTTGGATGAAACTTGCAGGGAGGGTAGCCTCTGCTGAAAGCACGAAACCTGCCAAGCTTCAAGAATATCGGTGCAGGGGTTTGGGAGAAACTGTACCCCAAATTCTTGAAAGCCAAACTCATGTCGCTTGTGTGTGTTACACCACAGGGGGGTGAAAACTGCAGGGCTGGCAGCTCTTACTGAGGCCACAAGGCCTGACAGGCTGTTTCAAGAAGATCGGTGTAGGGGTTTGGGGGAAACTGCACCTACATGTGCAGTTGTAACATCTAGATGTGACATAAGTTTTGCTTTCAAGAATTTGGGGTACAGATCCACCCCCCCAAACCCCTGCACTGATCTTCTTGAAACTTGGCAGGCTTCATCCTCTCTGCAGAGTCTACCGCCCCTGAAAATTTCATCCATACCGGACAGAAACCAACGAAGTTATAGATAGTTTATTGTTTCCCCATCATACCCTATGGCGGGATCTCTGAGGCGGCTTGGAAGCGCTTCGGGAAGCCGAACGCGGCGGCGCAGAGCAGCTCTCCCGGTTCGTGCACCTGTTGAGTGACCCTGAGGTTATAGCACTTTATTTTTTTTTGCCTTTGTGTTGCTGCAGTCCAGTCTGAATTTAGGCATTTTGATCTTTTTGTAACACTTATTAGACTGTTACATGTTTTTGATCTGTTTACTTTAGAAACAACATGACCAGTTAAGCAATCCTTTTTGTTTAAGCAACGCCACCTATGACGTGTAGTTTGTAGATGACTGTACACTGCTTTGGTGAGCCGTTATGACGTAAGGGAGTATTTTATTTGATTTTGTTTGTTTTTGGTTAGGGACGATAGGATGTTAGCCAGAGTAGGGTTGAATTGTTTTGTTAAGCCACTAGATTGGGGGTGATATGGTGTGGTGCAGGCTTTGTTGGTTTTTAGAAGGTTACATGCATGATGAAATAGCTGAGATTTAAAACTTGCTTCCTGCTCAGTGTGTAGAGACTGAGGTACACCGTGGTAGCACACAACATTTTGAATAAGCACCTTGGCCACAGTTCGAGCCTTTTGGTTAGGGGGAGGGTATGCTTTTGCTCACTTGGAAAAATAATTACCCACTACTAAAACATGCTTGGTTTTACATGGTGTAATGGACAGGGGACCCAGGATATTTATTGCTATTTTTTTCAAAGGTTATTTAGTCTGCGTGGAGACCATGGGGGTCCTGGGATTATTTTTTAATGTTGGGGGGGGGCACCACACATCTTGCATGATCTGCAGCAGTTTTTAACAGATTTTTTTAGCCTAACCAGAAACACTGAAACTGGACCCTATAAGAGACCTTGTTAAGGCCCATCTGTATTTTAGTATTGGAATTATGCAGAGCTTGCAGATTTTTGTACCACTATTTGAATAACTTTCAGGGTTGGGGCAGATTTTGGAAGTTTTTGCACCAGTGGTTTTTGCTTAATGCTTAGCTTAGGACATACAACCCAGTACTTTTTTTAAGCACAGATGATGTTGCCCTTTTTTAGAGAACTTTTTAGTATTGATTTTTTTTTTTTTACTTTATTAGTTTTTTAATGTTAGTATTTTTTGCTGCCATGTTGTACACCTAATTATTAACCTTTTGGCTTTTATTTATCTATTTAGTATTTGGGGTTGGCTTACCTCTGGTTGTTTTGACTCTAGGTAGTGGCTGTATTTTTACTACTTCAACTTTAGGTTTAATTTTTACTATGTGAGGTGTAAGGGATGCGGAATTAGCATTTTGGTGCTGTTTTTTTAGGGCAAACAATGATTTGGTACTTGATTCTTAGCCAGCTGTTTTAATCATTTAGCCAGTTCTTTGTCTTCTTGCAAATTCTGTAGCCATCAGAGAGCACTGTGGTCTGTTTGTAATGTGAAGCACTTTCCTAGAAGGAAGTGTTGAAAATGTTTGCTAAAGATCATCACAGCAAGCAATTTATTTTAGTTTATTTTTTTGTAGTTGCATATTGGCACTTAGCTTTGTTTGAGGCTTGACTTGCATAGGCTAGTACCTTTTTTGGGCTTTCTTTAACTTGTGACAAAGCAGCTTCAATTTACCTGCATTAGTGTTTAATGAGAAGGGCAACTGAGGGTCTGGATAAATTAAGACAGGGGATGACATTACAGTAATTGCTGCTTTAGCTTTATAAAGGCATTTTAATATTTCCTCATTTAGATTAACTTTGACTTACTGTAGAGCTTATGTAAGGATCTTGCAATGGTAGCAAAATTTACCACAATATATTTATAATAGGAGGCTAAACCCAAGAAGCTGCACAGTTTTGTTATATTTCGAGGTACTAGCCAGGCCACAGCCTGCACCTCCTCTGGATTTGGGCTTACCCCTGTTTGTGGAGGTTACATGTTTTAAAAAATTTATTTTCTTGCAGAAAAGCTGACAGTTGGTGGGTTTAATTTTAAAGTTGGCTTTTTTTAGTGTTTAAAACACTACTCTTAGTTTTTGCAAATGCTTTAAAAAAGTTTGTCCTATTCAATTATATTACTTTTCTAGGTACACTAGATGGGATGTTTCTTGTAAATTCACTAACATGATATTTATTAGTTTTTTAAATGAACTAGGAGCATTGCATAATCCAAAAGGCACAACATTAAACTTCAAAAGTTTCTTCTTAGTTCAGAAAACTGTTTTAACTTTATTTTTGGGTGCATATTTCACCTGCCAGTACTCGCTAGCTAGATTAAGGATGAAGAACCATTGAACTTTGGCCAGGAGGTTTACTGTGCTATTAATTTGAGGTAAGGGGTAGGCATTTTTAACAGTAACATCATTCAGGTTATGATCATTTACATGGACCTGCACACCTTGCCTTTTCTTTTGCATTAACACCACAGGGGCAGCCTATGGGCTGACAGAGGGCCTGATGATGTCTTTTTTCTCCATCTTTTGCAACTGCTGATTGAATTTTTGCTGGAAATGGATGGGTGCATTTGAGGTCCCTGTTTGACAGGTTTGGCATTGCCAGTATCAGTTCAGTGCTTTGTTAAGCCTGTATCCCTTAGGTTGCGGTTTTTAAGGCTGAGTACGTTTGTATAGTTCAGTAGGACTTTCTGCACTGCCCCCACTTAGGCTTTGCACGGAAGTTATAAAAGCACCTTGATCACCCTGTAATTTTTGTGCTTTATACCAAGCACTTGAAGATATAGTGCCACTGAAACCTAATACATGTGCAGCTCCTATTCATGGGTATTCAGTGCCTCCACAGAGGCCAAGTAGCAGGGGATGCGGTCACCTGCTTTGTAAGCTGGCCAGGGCTCCAGAAGCTCCTGGCTGGCTGTCAGTGGGGGGGCTCTGCACCCCCAGAGCTGGTGCCAGCAGGCATTGGGGACCCTCTCCAGGGGGGGGATGGGGAAGAACCAGCCAGGGCCCCCCAGCCCCAATTGCTGACTTAACAGCTCCCTCCGTTCCCCCATGGAGGCAGCCAGCTGCAGGGGGGAAGGAGGAGTCTCCTTGAACTGTCTGCCTCCTGCCTGTGGCAGACCAGGGGCATGGCACTTAACCCTCTCCAGGGAACTCCTATCCCATTCCTTAAGGCATTCTAATTTAAAGCAGTACATTTACTACCTGATTTAACAAGGGTTAATTTTTTGCACTCGGACATTTTTAAAAGCGCTCTACAGCTGTGCATGCGTGTTATACCACAGCTGTAAAGCACATTCAGGGGCCAGATCATACCAAAAAGTCAACTCTGTCTGTGCCCACAGCATGCCAGTTTTTCTGCATTTCATTGAAGGTTATTGCCTGGCTTTTACAGCAAAAAACCTTTTTGATTTGGGGTTCTCCTGCAGGACAGCCACACCTGTTTAAATGTTCCAGTCACAGTGCCCTGATGCACGATCTGTGGCTTTGTTGATGTGTTAACAACACACACTGGGCTTTTACCCATGACAGTTTTCACTAGGAGCCCCAATGTGTTAGTGAGCTTAGTTTTAAATAATTAGCCCTCCTCTTCTTCACAGCACCATTTTTTTTTAGTTTGCCAGTGATTATTGTATTGTTAGATTTTTTTATCATCACTTTACATGCCAAGCACATGTCGTCAAGCTGAACTACAGCCTATCAGAGCCACGTAATTACAGCTTTCCACTTGTGCAGTCATCTTGGTGTCATGTACCCCAAGTAGAACTGTACCAGAGAACACAGGATGAGCCACTTGGGGTTTCCAACTTCATATATGGGGTCTTGGTTCACAGGACAATGGCCAAAAAGAAAGAACAAGACCAGGTCAATATGCAGTATCACATCACAGTATTAGAACAGTGACAGTATTACTAGCAAGGCTAATAACGATCCTGCAAATGCACACATTTAACACCTTAAGTTTTCATTCCACCTTTGGAGGTGTACCCTACAAACCGGCCTTAGTCCCACAGTTGCTAGGTACAGGTCTCCAGGTCAGGAACCATGGTTTTAGTCCCAAATCTGGCTGCGTATCTTCCTCTCTCTCCTTCCAGCTGCCTGCTTGGCTTCTCTTTGTCTCCATCCCCTGCCAGCCATCTTCCTTGGCTTACTCCATGCCCACTTGCTTGTCAATTCCTCTTTTTCTCACTGATGCCAATGAGAAATGTAGGCAGTTACAGATTTAAAGCCACATCATATACAATTCACAGTATATTTCATTGGTATATTAAACATATGCTCAGAAACCACAGGCTTGTCAGGGGCTCTGTTGCAGTGATTAGGCCAGGCTAGCATCTGCTTGGAGATGCAGCAATGTAGTCCCACCATGACACAGTGACAGGTTGGGGGATGTAACAAGTGAGCATCCCGGGGCCGGTCAAATCATTGGCCCACCCACTTGTCTCAGGGCTAACTACCCACCTACTTTGCCTGCCACCATGATACAATTAAATGATGATAACTAAGCAGGAGGCTACCCATTTACTTGCCCTGATGTCAAGGGCTTATATACATGGCTCTGACCTACCCTATACCATGTCTCATGCCTCGCAGATGGCATCCATGGCTTAAAACCCAGCCTTAGCTTGTTGGGCCTCACCTGGCCTATAAGCCTATGCTCTCACACTGGGACCCGCATGCCAGAGTCTCACACAGGACTCTCACTCCCCTCTGGAGCTCACAACCTCTGTGCTCTCATCCAATCAATCAGGGCTCCCCGCCCCTACCTGCTCAGGGTTGCCAGCCCCTACTACCTCAGGCACTGTACCTCCACAGGGTCACCCGCAAGGCAGGGAGGGCTGAAGCTTTCTGGCGCCCCATTCTCAACCTTCACCGAGGAGGCACAGGTGTGGTACGTCCTGGAGACTGCCTTGCCACCAACAGTCCCACCACACCATCCAGCCCCAGGACCAGGAGCCTCCTGCCATCCCCACAGCTCCTACCCATACCACTAAGATGATCTGAGCAGTAGCTCCAGCTGGGTGATGTTCTTCTCCCAACTATTTCCAGCAGACCGCTGGCTACACTGCTCCGGGCCCTGCTCTCATAATGAACAGCCGAGCCCTGTTCCCAATCAGGTAATCAGGCCTGATTGGAAGTGCAGCCACCTGCAGCCTGCTTTGCCGGCGGCTCACACGCCTGTGCTCTGTTACAGGGGGAATGAGGTAAAATAAGGAATCCTTTGTAGGGAACAAGTTTTCAAACAGCTTTAAATGTACAGCTCCCTTTGGTCCTTTGCCCAGGGTGACAGGTTAAAAGGCAGGGAAAACTGATATGAGGACATTCTGGGAATGGCTCCAAGCAGGGAATTTCACATCAAGGAATAAAAACTCACGGTATCTTTTAGTAAGCCAACTAGATATTTGCAAACAAATTATTTTATTTATTTGCAAGCTTTCAGGCACACTCACCCTTCATCAGGCATAGGAGAGAGCAGAGATTGTGAAAGTTCTTCTAGGTAGAAATGAAAATTCATATTTCACAGGACAGCTGAAGGTGTGGTAAAATCTCCTGTCTGGAATAGTTCATTTTGTCCAGGTTTAGCACAGAGAAAGGTTGAAAAACCTCAAGGTTGTCTGCTGGCAAACGGGATGTAGAAGCATATTTCCTTCAGGTTATGATGTTTCATATTTCACATAAGAGTGGAAAGATGGACAGCTCTTCTGGGCAGGAATTTCCTTTGGCCTCTAAGCCAATACAGCCACAACCTGGATACCTGACACCAAGGAATGTCTTTAACTCTGGGACTCAGGGAGTGTGTGAGGGGTGTCATGGGGGACCCTGACCTGTCTGTCTGTCCATCTGTCTGTGTGCCCAACATGTGCTGGGCAGTACTGGTACTCCATAGTTCACCATGTGTGTAAGGGGTGTCATGGCAGGTGCTGACTTTCCCATCTATCTGTGCAGCAGCTGCTGGGTGGCACTGGTGCTCTCTGGACCACAGCATGTGAGGGTAACACAGTGGGCACCAAGCCACCAGTCCAGCAGGCAGTGGGAGGTACAGGTGCCCCAGGGGCTGTGAGTATAAGGGGTGTCAGAGCAGTCGCTGACCCATCCATTTGACTGTCAATCCGGCAGGCACTGGGCAAGTGCCAGCACTCCCTGGGGGAGCTCTGTGAGGAACGGGGCCGCGTGCTGGAGCTGATGGGGCAGCCACTGCACAGGGTGCTACTGGAGTCTGGGCGTGACTCATGGCTCAGCCTGACCCGGCCCTCGTCCCCCAATGTGGATAGGAACCCCACGCCGGAGCCCAACCCAGTAGGGCCCTACACACCAGGTAAGGGACGAGGCCATCTAGGAGAGAGCCTGTGCCCCCATCACTGCATCCAGTAGACACCCCTGCCTCCCTCGGGCCACCCCCTCTCACCTCCTGCCAGGGACCCTGTCACCATCCCCAAAGAGACGCCATCACCAGCCCCACAGAGATCCCTTCAACCCCTGGGATTGCCTCAGCCCCCCAGAAACCCCCTTATAGCTTTCCTCAGATGCTTCCAGCCTCCACTAGGGCCCCATTTTCTGCCCTCCCCAGAGATCCATCTCTGTCATGGATGTCTCTCCAGGGACCCCCTCTCTACCAACTAGGAACATGAACCCCATGACCCCTCAGCTCTCCCCATACTCCTCCAGCAACTGTCACCCAGTTGCTTTTCCCAACTTGTTGAGTCCATGGCTGCCAATGGGCTCTCCAGGAAAATGGCACCCAAGCTACATCCCTCCCATTATTCCCATGCTCCCTTGGCCCATGGTGCTGGCTACAATGGGAAGGATACACAGAGTGTGGGCTGTGCCTTCCCCCACTCCCATGGTGGGGGTGCTGTGCCT
>NW_017728959.1:1442425-1447380 GCF_001723915.1 Gavialis gangeticus
GATGAGGCCATCTAGGAGAGAGCCTGTGCCCCCATCACTGCACCCAGTAGACACCCCTGCCTCCCTCGGGCCACCCCCTCTCACCTCCTGCCAGGGACCCTGTCACCATCCCCAAAGAGACGCCATCACCAGCCCCACAGAGATCCCTTCAACCCCTGGGATTGCCTCAGCCCCCCAGAAACCCCCTTATAGCTTTCCTCAGATGCTTCCAGCCTCCACTAGGGCCCCATTTTCTGCCCTCCCCAGAGATCCATCTCTGTCATGGATGTCTCTCCAGGGACCCCCTCTCTACCAACTAGGAACATGAACCCCATGACCCCTCAGCTCTCCCCATACTCCTCCAGCAACTGTCACCCAGTTGCTTTTCCCAACTTGTTGAGTCCATGGCTGCCAATGGGCTCTCCAGGAAAATGGCACCCAAGCTACATCCCTCCCATTATTCCCATGCTCCCTTGGCCCATGGTGCTGGCTACAATGGGAAGGATACACAGAGTGTGGGCTGTGCCTTCCCCCACTCCCATGGTGGGGGTGCTGTGCCTTGTGGTATCTCCCCAAAGTACAGATTGGGAGACTATCCATTGTGGAGGATCTCTCTGCCCTGAGGGTCCATAACATGGGTGGCATCTCCCCTCCGTGTGAGGGGAATGCACGGTGGGGATCTCCCACCCCCTGGGGCCAGTCCTGACACCGGTGTCTCACACCCCAGAGTGTGCTGCAGCTATCGAGGAGGCACGGCACCTCACAGTACAATCCAAGAAGGTGCTGACGGTGCTGAAAGAGGACACGGTCCAGGCCACAGCCACTCTCCGAGAGGCCCAGGCAGCCATTGACGGCAGCCTGCAACGTAAGATGAATGAGACTATGGCCCTCAAGGTAACTTGGGGGCAAGGACTGGCCCCACACAGGACATGGCAACCCCCCGCATGAACCTGACCCTCATGGGACACTGCTCTACATGCTACCCTCTGGGGACCCCTGCTCACCACACCAACCCCAATGGGATGCTACCCTACGTGTGCCAGCCTTTCTGCAGAACCCTCTTCCCCACAGGCCGTCTCCCTAGGGCCCTGCCCCTCACACACACTTTGTTCCCTCTCCCCACCCCATACACTCCAGTCACTCCACAACAGCCCATCCTCATGTGTTGCCCCCCAAGGGACCCTGCCTTCTTCTCCTGACTCCCACCTTGCCTTCTCCCAGGGATACCAACCATTGTGGGGGCAGGGGAGGGTGTCCCAAAGGATGACTTCCATGTCCCCTTCCCTCTTGAAGGGGCAGCTGCTCTAATTCAAACTTAGCGCTTGGAGGTGGTGGGGGGGATGACCTATTCCTGTGTAGATCTAGGCTGATCCCTAACTACTTGTGTGTCTCTGCTTCTCCGCCGGCAGGAGCGTCTCTATATGGTGATGGGGGGCATGCGCAGCACCTTGAATCGCTGCCAGCGCTTCCACGATGAGATGGGCATCACCCATGGCATAACCATGGTGCGCAGGGGCATGAGAGGGTTTGGGAGCAGAGAGGAAGGGAGAGGAGGAGCAGGGGGAGGAGAGATAAGCAGACAGGGGGTGTGATGGGAAAAGGGCTCCACAGTTGAGAGGGACTGCAGAGAAGTGGAGGGGAGGGAGTACCAGCTGGAGGGCAGTGATGGAGCACCTGGGGTAGAGATATCAGCTGGCCTATAGGATGGTACCAGCTAGGGGAAAGGGCTGGGGAAAGGGGGACCCAACCAGGGAGGCTGAAGTATGTGCCTTTAGTGGGAGGGGATAGCTCGGCTGTGGGGCTCTCCCAACTCTGACCTGCTGTGGCCCTGGGTTTCAGGGCCCTGAGTCCAGCAAGTACCAGGAGACGCGAGAGAAGCTGACCCGGCCCATAGTGCGAGTGTATCAGCGACATGTGGGCACCCAGCTGCCAGAGGCCAACATCCTCACACAGGTACCCACGCTCTGATGGCAGTCAGGGGAAGACGTTGCCAGGCACAGGGCTATCTCATCGGGTTTGGAAGGCTGTAGGGGCCAATGGGGCAGATGGACTGGGAGCAGCTTACCCACTGTGGTGGCTGTAGGCAGTAATGCTATCCAAATATGGTAGCTGTAGGAGGTTATGGTGTTGCTAGGCTTTTGCACCTGGCCTGCCTGTGATCTGTGATGGCTGTAAGGGATTATGAGGCTGCCAGATGCAATGCCTCACCTGGTGGTAATGACTGAAGTGACACTGTTGCTGGATGGGTGGGACTTCGCCCAGCTGAGATAGGTGTTGATGGTATACTGGGGTCTTGGGGGCAGCAGTGCCTCATCAGGCTGTGACAGCTGCAGAGGAGGATGCTGTTGAAGAGCAAGGGGGGCAGGGGAGGGCAGCGCTGAGTTGGGTTGTGACACCAGCAGGGAAGGGACCAGTGAGGCCCCACTCAATGGTACCCACCCTGTCCTCCGCCACAGGGCAGCACACTGCTAGAGTCCTCCATGCAGAACACGGCCAGGAACGTGGAGCGCATGCAGCACACCAAGAAGCACCTGCGCTCCTGCATCCACGACAAGCAGATGGGCTTTGATGTGGATGCCAGCATCCAGCGCCTCCGCCGGCGCCGCATGCATCCACGCAGCAACATGGACGAGGCCAGTCAGCTGACCTGCTCCTAGGGGCACCCTGCCCCAAGAGCTACAATATTATACAAATAAAGCGCTGAGAGCCTTTAGTGCCAGCCCCAGCACCATTACTCGCCTGGGGGTTGGGATGAGGGTGTCTGTGCGTGTGTGCACAAGGTCAGGGAGACTTGAATAAGCTGGGAGTTGGGGAACAAGTGGTCCCTAAGCAAGGTGCTGTCTCTTGTGAGCAAGCCATTGGATTCAGGCATCAGGAGGCAGTGCCTTCACCCTAATTCAGGGCCTTCTCCATTCCCACAGTCCACAGGCCCATGCTTGTGGGCAGGACTCTGTGCTAGAGCCAGCAGAGCTGAGGACACTGCTCTGCCCTTAGCACTGGGCCAGGCCCTCACGGACTGGGGATGCCAGCATGGTGCGGGGTGATGGGGAGCAGTGCCATGGGGACTTCACGGGACAGACAGCCCCCTCCTCAGCTCTCAGTCATTTACTGCCACAGCCAAGCCCAAGTCCACTTCTTGTTAAATATCAAAGGCCCACAGCTCTGGGTATCCCATGAGCACAAGGAGCTCTCAGGACAGTCTACAGCTTGGCAAACATTTTACAGCCAGCCAAGGAGAGAAGATAAATGCAGGTAGATACACATCAAAAGGGACACAGCATGTATTCCAGGGATCAATATCAGATCACAATATTTCAATTGGCACATCCACGTGCCCCTTCCCCACCACTGGAGGCACAGCTGACGTACCAGCCTTAGTCCCACCCTTGCCCCGTACAGGTCTCTAGGTCAGGAGCCGCGTTTGTAGTCTGAGTCTGGCTGCGTGTCTCTCTCCTTATCCCAGCTGGCTCCTTTCTCCTGCCCCTTTGTCTCACCTTGTGGCCAGCAGCTTGTTTTGAGGATTCCCAGCCGGCTCTCTTCCTGCTTCTCACCGCCTCTTGCTGACGTGAAGGAGAAATGTAAGTGGTTATAGATTCACAGCCACGTGGTGTACAGTGCGCTGGATGTCACTTCCTGCCCTGACATCACCACCAAACAAGTTCCTTATCACAGAGTACAGTCCGCCCATCTGGCCTCAACCGGCTGCGATCTCCCAAGTGCAGGGCACTCCCTGCACCCTGCAGCTGAGCAGCCCCTGCTCTCCCTAGAAAGGACTGGGCTGCACAACCGTCTCCTCATCCTCGTGCTGCCCCCTGGGGCAGGCGTAGGTAGGGGACACGCTGGGCAGCAAGACTGGATGGAGCAGGCAGTGAGGGCAGAGCAGGGAAAGTAGCCTGGTCTTGGCAGGGTGTGGGGGGTGGCAGGAGTTGTGGCCCCAATAAAGGTCGGGGAGAAATCGAAAGAATTGAAGAAACCTCGTTGGAAATTATTTCTGAGCACGGGAAACGAATGACTGCACTTAGCTGCTTCTGGAAGGATAGGAAGTGGCAGGGGGAGAGAACAGCCTTCTTAATTCAGCGCTCCTTAGCCCGTGGGTCCCAGCCCAAAAGTGGGTTGCAAGAATATATGAAAGGGTCGGGAACAAACTTGAAAAATGGATTCTTCTTTAAAGGATAAAAAGGTGGGGAACTGTGGCTTTTCCCTTGCACACACTGGCAGAGTTGCAGCCTGCAAGGGGCTGCTTGTGAACTCCCCCCATACACAGGGGGGCTGGGGCGTGGGGGGCACTGGGTTAGGACTGGCCACTGATGTTTACAAATAGGCCCTGGTATGAAAAAGGTTGAAAACCACCACCCTATGCAAAGCCCAGGGGCAGCGAGGATTTGATGCTCCGGTCCCCGAATAATTAATTTGACTTCACCCGCCCTGGGGTCCCTGTGGCTTGGTGGGGCGGTCGCGCAGCTACAGCCGTGATGTCTCCCGCCCGCCGACCCCGGAGCTCCCCACGAGTTTTGCTCAGGACAAAAGTAGCCCCCGTTCCCGCCCCTCTCAGCGCAACCGAGATACGCAAGGTTTTCATCTTGCTTAACCCATATTCTCTGTAAACTTGGAGCCTAGCTAGAAATGCTTTCAGCAGCGATTAGTTTATCTGCGTTTATATTGTGCTTATCACTCACTTTATTTGTGGCTTGTTGTGTTTTTCCTTCTCCTGCAGTGCTGTTTCTACTTCACGGTAAATCAACCCGATTTTTTTTGGCTAGACAATCACCTTGCCGGGGTCGTTTGACCCCAGTACTCCTTCCTGCCACGGCAGGGGGTCGGACTTGATGATCTGCGCAGGTCCCTTCTGACCCGACCAACTATGAAACCCCCGTCCCCAGCACAGCCCGGTGCCCCCGCGCCCCCGAGCCGGCACCCCAGGCGCAGGCGGCCTCAGCCCCGATAAAGATCGGAAGGAAATCGACGAAACCCGGACA
>NW_017728959.1:1452380-1457132 GCF_001723915.1 Gavialis gangeticus
TCCTTCCTGCCAC
Source organism: Gavialis gangeticus (assembly GCF_001723915.1). NCBI lineage: Eukaryota > Metazoa > Chordata > Crocodylia > Gavialidae > Gavialis > Gavialis gangeticus. The sequence goes on from NW_017728959.1 coordinate 1,452,394, forward strand.
GGCAGGGGGTCGGACTTGATGATCTGCGCAGGTCCCTTCTGACCCGACCAACTATGAAACCCCCGTCCCCAGCACAGCCCGGTGCCCTCGCGCCCCCGAGCCGGCACCCCAGGCGCAGGCGGCCTCAGCCCCGATAAAGGTCGGAAGGAAATCGACGAAACCCGGTCGTGAATCGCTTCTGCCCGCCGTGCCGTGCCGTGCCGTGCCGTGCCGTGCCCCGAGTTCTGTTTGGACAAAGCCCCCAGTCCTGCACCCCGCACCGGTCCCCGTCCCGGTCCCGAACCCCACACCGCGCCTGCGCAACCCGGCCCCGGAAGCGGCGCCCCTGGATAAGAGCCGGGGCGACCCCGCGCGCGGCCTTTTCCGCTGCCGGAGCCAAGGGAGCCGCCATGTGAGCGCGGGGTGGGGGACTGGGACTGGGAGCGGGCCTGGGAGCGGGAGCCGCGGGCCTGACCTGACCTGACCTGTCCTGACCTGACCTGACCTGTCCCCGCAGCATGACGGACTGGGAGAGTGCCCCCGCCGTGGCCGAGACCCCCGATATCAAGCTGTTCGGCAAGTGGAGCACGGACGACGTGCAGATCAGCGACATCTCCCTGCAGGTGCGGCCTGCCCCGGCCCGGTTCACCTCCTCCTCCCGAGCGCTAGCACGGCAGCCCGGGCCCGGCCGCGCGGGTTGGGGGCCCTGCCCGTCGCCCCAGGGCCGCGCGAGAGGAGGCCGGGCCGCGGGCATGCCCAGGGCAGGGTAGGGCTCCTTGCGGCTCTCGCTGCGCTCGTGCGGCTGCGGCCCAGACCTGGGAGGCTGCTGCATTCTGCGGGGCCAGGCCCTCCCCAGCTAGCCCCGGAGGAAGGAGTGGGGGTCTCTGCTGGAAGGGCACACTGCACCCTTCTCCCTCCTGTAGTGCTGGAGCAGGGGACGCCACAGGGGCTGGAGCAGGTGCTGCCGGGTCTGAGGGGTGACCGCCAACCCCTTACTCGGTGGGCGCAGCCCCAGCACGTTTATGAGGGGCGGCAGCTCCAGCCTGGGAGGCTGCTGAAATCCGTGCGAGCTGCTGCCCTGCCCCCTCTTAAGGTGGCGTGGGAGGGCAGCCCTGGTCCCTGCCCTCCTCACGCCACTGCGTGTCCCACTGTAGGACTACATTGCAGTGAAAGAGAAGTATGCCAAGTACCTGCCCCACAGCGCTGGGCGGTACGCGGCCAAGCGTTTCCGCAAGGCCCAGTGCCCCATCGTGGAGCGGCTCACCAACTCCATGATGATGCACGGGCGCAACAATGGCAAGAAGCTGATGACTGTGCGCATCGTCAAGCACGCCTTCGAGATCATCCACCTGCTCACTGGCGAGGTGAGGGCGGCCCTGGAGAGAGGAGATGGGAGGGAGGACAGCCTGTGGGCCCTGGGGTACAGGGGCGTCCCTTGGGGCTGTGGAGGGCTGGGCGCCATGGCACGGGGGATGCTCTTTTGGAAGCGGTTATGGCAGTAGGCTGCATGGAGAAAGTATATGGGTAGCATGGCTGGGCCCTGGAAATGGTGAGTTTTTGTGGTCAGGCCATTGGCTTGTTATAGGACCTCTTTTCCAGGGTGGCCCAGAGGCTCTTTCCTTCTGACCCATCCTGTACGCTTTTTGGCAGAACCCTCTGCAGGTCTTGGTGAACGCCATCATCAATAGTGGCCCCAGGGAGGATTCGACCCGTATTGGCCGTGCTGGTACTGTCAGGAGACAAGCTGTGGATGTGTCCCCCCTGCGCCGGGTCAACCAGGTATGTTGCACTGCCTCCCAGTACATGCACGCAGTGGGGCTGGACTGGGCATTGAACTTCCTAGGGGGTGTGGTGGGTATCCCACCCCTGCTGCTTCTGGAGCTGATTCCTGTTTCTGCCTCTCCCCAGGCTATCTGGCTGCTGTGCACTGGGGCTCGTGAAGCCGCCTTCCGCAACATCAAGACCATTGCTGAGTGCCTGGCTGATGAGCTCATCAATGCTGCCAAGGTAGGAGCCCCCCTTTGGGCCAGGCTGCAGGAGCAGTACTGAGAGCTGAGTTCTTCTCTGCTCAGTGCTGGGGTTGCCTGACCTGCGTGAGGGAAACTGGCTGTGACAGTCAGCTCTGCTGCTTAATGCAGCTGCTTCCCCAGCTTTCTGTTGTGGTGGGTTAGGTTGGGGTGACCCAATCCACACAGTAACTGTTGTTTGTAAGCAGGTGGGACTTCACCAGGCTTCAGTCACCCCACTCCTGTCCAGCAACTTAAACTAAGACAGCTTCCCTTTAAATGAAACTGGGCTCTGTTGCCCCATTTCCATGGAGCAAGTGGAGGCAGAGGGCTGGGAACTATGAAGCGCTCAAGGGTGCCTTTTTACTGGGAGCAGAGTAGGGTACCATGAGGCCTGTTATCCCACATGGGATTGTGACTAAAGTTAGAAACTGCTGGCCTCTGGTAAAAGCTTTGCTTTACTTGCCCCTGATGTGGCTTTGAGATTGACTGACTGATAAGTCCACACAAGACCCCTCTCCTCACCCTGCTCCCAGCCCTTGTAGCCCAGCTGGGGTTGGGGTCTCTGTTTGCCTCCCTGTCCAAAATGTCACTGGCTGCCTGGGCAATGGTGGTGACATGTCCTGCGCTGTCTGCCTGAGCACACCCTGCTCTCTGCGGTCCCAGCATTGGCCCTATCCCTCATGCAGTTACTATCCCTCATCTTGCACTTGGAGTACCTGAGCCAGATGTAGAGGCTAGTGTTGCTTTGGGGCCCAGGCACAGCTGTCAGTATCCCCTGATCATGCCTACCATTCTGGATGTTGGCTCTCCATAAGATCTGGGCCAGTACTGGGCTATGGTACAATTCCAGCAAGTACAGCTGGCTTGGGTAGGTGCTCTGTGCTGGGACAGTTAATTGCCTGTCTCCAGTGACAGGTAGGCAGGCAGGTCAGGCTGCTTTGCTCCATGCTGGGCTGAGGAATGGGGCTGTAACACTAATTGCACTGGGGTAACAGGGTGGGTGCATGTGCACAAGGTGTGAGCTCGCATTTAATTTGTTTCTACTATGGCCTTATCCTGGAGCTTAATCCCTGTTGCGTACAGCGGAGGTCTACAGGAGGGATGCTGGCCCCCTGAGTTATCTTGCAGGATTGGGTAGTGGTAGCTCTGGTATGACCAATGCCCAGCTCATTGCAGCTGCCAGCTCCCTCTCTGTCTTGGGCTGGCCCCCAGAGCTGTCAGTTCAGTTAACTCAGGGGTGGGAAAATGCGGCCCATGGGCCGGATGCAGCCTGCCAGGCTATTCTATCCGGCCCATGGGGCCCTTTAAAAAATTTAGAAAATTAATATTCATCTACCCCTGGCTGCCTGTCATGTGGCCCTTGATAGCTTGCCAAAAGTCAGTAAGCAGCCCTCTGCCTGAAATAATTGCCCACCCTTGAGCTAACTGGTGCTTTGGTCAAGAGCCCATATAAGGCTCTGGGGTCCATTTGCAAGACCTGCATGGAGCAGTGTTTTGCCTAGTGGGAGGCCATGGGGCTGGTGTGCAGAATACTTTTGGTGGCAGCAGCTTGGTGGGGCTGGACAGGTCAGGGTTTCACTCTCTCTATCTGCCTCCCAGGGCTCCTCTAACTCGTATGCCATCAAGAAGAAGGATGAATTGGAACGTGTGGCCAAGTCCAACCGTTAGAGATGCTGCAGTCACTTCAATAAAGTTGGTTCTATTTACAAGCCCTGTGTCTATTCTCTGAGTTGCTAGCTTTCTGTTGCCTCTGTACAGGATCAGGTGGGGCATGTTGCTGCTCTTCATGCTGGAGATGAGATGGCACCAGAGTGCTGAAAGGGGGTTAGGGCAGTGTGGTGCTGCTCCCTCTAGCTGGGTTGGAGCTGCTGGGTGCCTGCTGCCGTTGGCTGCAGGTGATGAACCCTGTGCCATAGTATAGAGGTGCTGTCTCTGTCCATGCCTAAACTCCTGTTGCTTCCACTGGGGGTGGTGCCTGTTGCTATGAACTGTCAGCTGGCCGTAAGTGTTCATGCCAGGACTTGCTGCATAAGGTGCAAACAGAAGTGACAATTTTTGCCTGATCTGGCCCCTGAAAGTGCCCTAAAGCCATGACCAAATAAGTGCATGGCTGCAAACTGCTTAAAAAATGGCTGATCTGGGGAAAAAGTCACCCTCATCTAATCAGATTAAGGCACTCTGCTTAAAAGTGACTTGGAATTGCTTTATGCTTCCCTATATGGGTTGCTTGCCATGCCCCATCTCTGTCATAGGGAGGAGGCAGAGTCCTTGTGCAGCCTTGGAATGAGGGATAGAGCAAGTATGCTGGGAAGCAGCTCATTTGAGCTGGTGGACATTCCCATTTTGTGTAGGATGGGGGGGGCCTTGGGAAAGGTGCGCCCTTGATTTCCCCTCCTATGTGCTCCCCCCAATGGCATGGGGCACTGGGAATTTTTTCTGATGGGGCGGCGGGGAGGGTTATGCCCCAACCCCACTCCTGCTTTGAGATGATGTAATAGCAGGGGGTAGTCAGGATGGGGGTGTAGCTCCTTGGGCTGGAGTCCAGGAAGTACCTGATCAAGGCCAGGAGCTCAGATACCCTAATGGTAATCCATGTGAGTTTCAGCACCTGCCCTGGCCAGTATACTGCCAGGAAGCAGCATTTGCCCTGTGGGATCTCAGCCTGGTGTGGGAGCTGTACTTGGCCCCCTAACTGGTGGCTGGGGCATGCCAGGCACAGACCCCATGGTGGTGGGCCTCAGGTCCCATCCA
>NW_017728959.1:1462132-1472444 GCF_001723915.1 Gavialis gangeticus
CTGGTGTCTGGGGCATGCCAGGCACAGACCCCATGGTGGTGGGCCTCAGGTCCCATCCACAGCCCAGTGCTGCTGGCTGTCAGTGCACCAGCTGGGATGGGTGCTGCAACTTGCAAGGAGCGCCTCTCCAGGTTTGACAGCAGCCAGAGCCAGTGGCTCCTTCAACAGTTGGGCTGGGTGAGAGGCTCAAAGGCCAGGGCATCCCCATGAACTCAAACCCTGGAAGGGGATTCCAGCAATCACCCCTTCTTTGTGAAAAGGAGCCCTTGATTGTGAGAAATCCCAGCCCCCAACCACTTCCCCTGCCACCTGCCCCACTGCCCCAGTCCATTGTCCATATTCTGTCATAGCTGAGCACAGCCTATTTGCCTCACTGCAAGGGCTGATGGCAGGTGAAGGCCTTTGTTCCCTATCTGACACAGCTGGCTCCACCCTGTCTACCCAGTAGCCCCTCCCCACAGCAAAAATGTCCTGGGTGGGTGAGGGTCCCCAGTGCCTGCTGTCATGGGGTTGGGGCTCAAGCCCCCAGACTGTGCCCAACCCCTATGACAGCCAGCCAGGGGCTTCCAAGACCCTGGCTGGCTTACAATGCAGGCGGCAGTGCCCCTTGCCACCTGGACTCTGTCATTGCGTGGAGGCATGAGTTCCCGTGCACAGGAGCCACTTATCTGTTTGGTTTTGATAACACCAAATTTAAGTGCTTTGTGTAAAGTGATTAAATTTACAGCATTACTTACAACTTCCGACTGCACCCATAATATCTAGTTGTAGTTGCTGTGCCTCTGCCTTCGGGGGGAGATACTCCACTTCCAGTCCCTGGGATGAGTCTTGGAAAGGATTGTTACCAAACCAAGCCAGTTCCACAGCATGACCCTCATCTGGCTACGCTAAACACCCCCTGGAAACTGCCTGCGGCCACAGGCCTGGCTTGCTAACCCCATGTTGACACCCTGCCCCTTGTTACAGGCCCATTAGTGAGCTCTGGGGGAGGCAGGGGCTTGAGGAGGAGCAAAACTGCATCTGCTGGATGGATGGGCAGGCTTGCTCGTCTTCCACTTTCCCCCTAGTTCTCATTCGAGTACCTGCATGTGCAGAGGGCACAGGGTGGGCCATGTGAAGTGGGTCAGTAGTGATGGGCCAGAGGCAGCCTCAGTGTAGGAAACATCTTGCGTCAGGCAGGGCCCATGTTCTCGTGGCATGATGCCAATGCGCAGTGACTGCAGCAGGGGAATAGGAGAGGGAACTGGAATCTGCCTGCTTCAGCCAGCCCTGCTGTGAGGTGTGAGCTGAAGTTTGGGTTGGGCGTAAAACCAGCACAGTGAAATATCCCCTTGAGCTGGGTGTAGCTGCGTGGCCCAGGAAGAGAGCAGGGCTTGCAAGGAGTCTCCCCAGAGTTGCCTCCTGATTGTACTGAATCCTGATCTTGGCTGCTCAGGGCCAGTTTGGAGCTATCTGCCGGGTGCAGGGGGATGGAAGCCAGCTTCTGGTCTTGGTTTCTTCAGGGCTAAATCTGGAGTCCTCCCCTGACTGCAGGGGGATTCGGGCTGGATTCTGACTTCTGTCCTGGGGGTGCAGGCTCTTGGCCACAGAGCATAGGGCTGACTGGCCTGGTCTGGACGTCGGGGGACCCTCAGGGTCACAGTGGGGCCCAGGCTCTGTCTGCTCTGATTTTGGCAGCAGGTGCTGTGTGTGCAGAGGGGAGAGACACGACCTGCCCCCCACCCTGGGGGAGGCAAGGTGCTGGTCCAGCTGGATGGACCAGTCTGGCAGGAGCAGAATTGCTGGTTGGGGCAGGGGTGCCAAACCATGGCTGCAGAGTAGGCCAGGCCAATCCTGGTGCCCTCCATACTGCCCTCCAGGCTGGGCCTGGCCCTGAGCCCTGTGCCCATCACCCCCACCCCTCATCTCTGGAGGATTAAGTTGACAGAGCCAGGGCCGCAGTCCCCATGCTCCCATGGGCCAGGCTGTGGATCCAACCTCCTGGCCTTGCCATGGTATCCAGGATCCTGGTCCACTTCTGCTTCCTATCTCCCCACTCCTGAAGAACACCTGCCTGCCCCAGCATTGTTCCCCGGCCCATTTCTCCCCTGTCCCACCCCACCCTGGGGTGCCCTTCCCCTGGAGGGTTGCCCACACCTAGTTGTGCTATGGTTACGGCTGTCCTCTCCTTCCAGTGGAGGGGGGCAGCTCTTCCCCCACAGTCAGCACTGGCCCTGGGGCCCACTCCCACCTGAGGCAGGGAGGCAGCAACCCCAGTATGCCAGTAGAGAGCGCTGTGTTGCAGTGGGGTGAGGGGTCCCTAGGGGCAGCACTCCCTGTGGGTCAGTGCCAGGCCCAATGTGGTACCAAGGGACCAGGGTGCAGGGTGTAGTCCTGGCAGTCAGTGCTGGCACGGATGCCCCAGAGCCGTGCTAGAGGGCACCGTGCTGCAGCGTGGGCTGGGGGAGTGCAGTAGGGGGTGTTCACTGAAAGGGGCAAAGGGTTAATGCTGGTGGAGCGAGGTGCTAGTTGCATTCCTGGCACAGTGGCTTCAGGCAGGGAATGCAGTGGCACCGGCTTGTCCCTGCAGCCTGCCCAGGCCCACATGAGGAGGGTGGAGCTGCAGGCGTGACGAAAGGAAACGTTCTCTGCAGGGGACGGATTCCAGGGCTGGGGAGTGGCAGGACCGGCTGCACCTGGTGCCAGGTGGAGCAGAGCTGGCATACGGGACGCAGCTTCCCCAGTGCTCTGGGGAGAGCCAAAGGCAAGGGGAAGGGACCCAGGGCTGGGGACACACGGAGAGCCAGTGTCCCAGCTCTGCGCCCTCCCAGAGCCCACGGACCACAGCCAGCAAGCAGGTGAGGCTGATGGGCCAGGGACTTTGCTGAGGCAGGGGAGCCCCAGGCTGGGAGAGCAAGGGCAGTGGGGCAGGGGTGAGGGCCACTGGCAGAGCTGTGAAGGGGGCAGCCTAGTCCTGGGGTCCTGGGCGCGGGGAGCAGAGGCCAGGCTTGGGTGTGGGCTCTAGCAGCGAGGTGCAGCGAGGTGCTGTGGGGACATGTTCTCTCTTTCCCAGTCCTGGTGTGGAGCGTGGGCAGCCAATCGCTCCATGCTGATGCTGCATACACAGCTGATGGGGCTGTATTGGGGTGACTCTAGAGGAACCAGGCAATGGCTGATAGCCCCAACCCCCACCCCCATATAATCTGGGGTGCTGGAGGCGTCTCCCAGCTGGGACGATGACGCCAGGCTCCTTAGGCTCCTTATCACTGCTGGGTAAATATTGTCCTTTCTCCCTAGCTTCTCCAGATACGCTGGTGCAGGCCTGGCCCAGCAGCAGCTGGGGGAGAGGGCACTGGGAGGTGGCAGCTATCCCACACTGCCTGCACCCTCCCAGACTGTAGTGTGTGTGGTGCCCCCACCCCACAAGTCCCATTTCTGCCCGACGTGAAGGAGACAGCCCCGGGCATGGCAGAGGAGAGGCCAGGTGCCATGCAGGCACCAGAGGACCAGGAGCAGCGATGGCCTGACTTGCAGGGGGCTGGAGGGCCTGAGGAGGAACAAGAGGAGGAGGAGACACCCCTGGACTGCATCATCTGCTTCACGCCCTATGACCGGCTGTTCAAGGTGCCCAAGGCCCTGGGCTGTGGGCATGCCTTCTGCCTGGAGTGCCTGGCACGCATCAACGTCTCCTCTGAGGAGGTCAATGCTGTGAGCTGCCCCGTGTGCCGGGAGCTCACACGCCTACCCCGTCGCAAAGGGCTGCCTGGCCTGCCCACCCGCTACGACCTGCTGGAGCAGCTGCCCCCCCTGCCTGGTGCCCCCAAGGGCTCCGTCCACTTCAGCCGCCGCAAGGGACTGCTCTACATGCTAGGGGGGAATGGAGGCAGCAACCAGGGCTGGGCCTGGGGCCGGGCACCGGCACTGCCCAAGCCAGGCAGCACCCTTAACACCATCAGCCTGAGTGTGGATGTAGGGCGTCCGGAGCCCCGGGTCGCGGGCCGTAGCCTGCAGAGGCTGAGCATCACCAGCTGGCCCTTCTGTGTGGCCGTAGCCGTGGCCATAGTGGTGACAGTGGGGCTCATAGCCTGCGGCATTTACATCTTCTTCTGGCTGCCAGGTGTGTACAACATGGCAGGGCCGCGCCCAGGACTCAGCAACTTCACCTGGCCCCTGCCCTCAAGGCCCACGATCAACAGCACACTCACCAACCACACCCTAGCCCCCCCCACCAGGCACTGATGCCCATGGGCTGGGCTGGGATGAAGGCCACTTCCCTGCTGTGCCCCTCCTAGCACCAGCCCCTGGACTGCCCTGTCCCTGCCCTGCCTGGGCTGATGCCTGACAAGAGGAGCAGCTGCCAGGACCTGGACATGACTGTGGGTCTGTGACTGTGACATCCCTGATCACTGCCAGAGAACTGACTTGAGGGGAGGGGGGGAGACCACCCCCTGCACCAGCCCCTTCAGACCCCATCTCCTGGGAACATACATGTGACCCCTCTTCTCCTGTTCCTCTGCTTCCACCTGCATTAAATGACTTGTGTTTTGCGTGTCGATGATGTTCTGACAGGCCTCGAACTACCCAAGGGGAAAAGAATGATCCTGAGAGCGGAGCGGGGACTAGTGGGGGGCACTTCTGGTTCCCAGGTCTCCTGCTCACTTCCCAGATCTAGGGATAGAAGCCAGGAGTCCTGGCTCTCAGATCATCCTTCCCATATACCCTGGACCCCACGTCCCAGCCAGATCTGGGGCTAGATCCCAGGAGACCAGGCTCCCAGCCCCACTGCTCTGACCTGCTCTGTCAGCCCCTCTAACCCCTTCTCCCTCGCCTATTGCAAGAGCTGTGATGGGGGAGCTCAGCCCGGGGCCTGTGTAAGATCCCCCCATCCCAGGAAGAAGAGGTCCGCCGAGCTGGCTGGCCCAGTAGGAGCAGCCATGTCTGGTATGGGAGGCTCTGGTAGCCCTAGCCCCAGCTCACCTCAGCACAGCCCCAGAGCTCAGCCTGCTAATGCTGGCCAGAGCCTGTGCACACTCTGGTCTTAGGGAGGTGGCTAGGAAGGGAAGGCCGGGGTTGGCACATGGGCCCAGGGATGTGCAGGACCCCTGGGTTCAGTCCCCAGCTCTGGGAAGGGAGCAGGGTCTGATGAGTTGGAGCAGGGGGTTGAGATCCAGGACTCTTGCGTTCCCTCCCCTGTTCTCAGTGCAGTGGGGAGGGTGGTACAGAGGAGGCTGGCTCAGACTGTGTTGTGCAGAGGCTTTTGTCACCCCACAGCTGCAGGCCCCTGGTTCCTGCAGTGAGGACCCTGGCATCTGCTCCCACTCTTAGGCACACAGTCCATCTGGGCAGCCGTGGTACCTCCAGCAGGGGCAGGCAGTGCTGTGCGGCAAGGGATGATATGGAACGTCCCTGTCCCCACATCCCCCCTAGCCACAGCACTGCCTGCCCCTACTGGAAGTACCAGCCTGACCTGAGAGCAGCCCAGAGCCAGCCCCAGCCCTCAGCCTCCACACGGCTGGCCTGGGGATGGGGAGGAGGTTGTGCAATCTGACTTTTGGGGGGCCGTAATGGTGGATGCTGCATAAGCTTCTCCCCATCCCAGCCATCTGGAGGGCTGTGGTGCAGTGGTTTGCCTCCACAGAGACTTGTGGCTTCAGTGTGATGGGGAGGGATGGGTGAATGGGTAGACTGGTCACGTTGTGACCATGGAGGAACGCAAGGAGAGGACGGGGGTTCTTGGGGCTATATAGACAGACAGAAATGGCAAGAAGCCTGGATGTGGTGGTGGGTGACTGGACAGACAGACAACAGGACAGTTGGATGTAGGGAGGAATCTGAGGCAAACACCAGAATGGGAGCTCATGTCTCCTATACACTCCCTCTCAGCTCAGGGTTGTAGCAGCACCTTGTGTGCTCAGCACGCAGGGCCGGCCTGTCCCATCCTGCAGAACCTGCTGCGGCAGGGGGCCTGCAGACAAGGTGCCGTGCCCCACTCGTCCCCCACCACCTGTGGCATTTTAAAGGGCTTGATGCAGGCAGGAAGCCCCTTCCTGGCCAAGCAAGGGAGGAGTTCCCGGCTCCGCTCCCGCCTGGGCCCCAGCTCCGGCTCTGGCCCTGGGGAGGGAACCCAGGCATCCCCAGCACATGCTGCCCCCACCATGCCCCCCCCAGTGCAGCCCATGTGCACACAGCCCAGCCCCAACTATTTGATTTCAGTGAGTGTATACTGCAATTTTGATTTTTTGTTGGATCAGGGGCCCCCAAAAATTGTGGGCCAGCCCTGTAAGCATGTGTGCATGAGATGCTGTACATGCAGTAGGTACATGCTGTGTTGACTTCATGTGTAACATTGTCCATGCAGCAGCTGTCTGGGGTAGGAGCAGGACACTATTCCTCCTGTATGTGGCTGTGGCAGCTGTGTGTGTGTGCAAGGGGCAGTTGCCTTGATGCTGTATGTGTGGGGGCTGCACAGCAAGGTGGTTGTTTGGGTGTCTATGCATGCATGTATACCTGCGTGTAAATGCACGGACCTTGTCATGCACGATGCGCTCACCCCTGGTGGATTTGTGTGCTGTGTCCGTTATGGGGCTGTGTGATGCTGTGCGGGCAGTGTCTGTGTGGGAATGGGGCTGATGCTTGCCTGGGGCAACCATATGGACCATGGTGTTTGAGTTTGTGTGTACCTTGTTGGCATGCAGCGTGCATCTGCCATCAAGGTGCACAGTGCCAGTTGTGCTTTTGGGGCAGCACAGGCACGGGGTCTTTGCAAGTGTTGGGGAGGGATAATGGAGTTGCATGTACGAGCAAGCCACTGAAGTGGCTCCACAACTGGCCTCATTTCCTCAGGAATGTTGTGACCTCCCAGGAAATTCAGGGCTCACTGCACCCTGATGCACTGGGCTGTTGGTCCATGAGAGAGACAGCACCTGCTCCATCAGGTGCTACACTTATGTACAGGTTTGTGTGCCTTATGCCTCAGCTCCTGTCACAGTCCATGTGTTGCACGCAGCCTGTGCTCTTATTATCATGCTGTTATTGGCCAAGCCAACGCCCAGCAGAAGACTGGTTCCTGATTTCAGGTGAGTTATCTGAGTAGCAAAGGGAACTGCAGGGGTAAGGGTCCCCATTCTACTAGGCCAGGGCATGCACTGAACACAGAGCCTCTGGGGTACACCCAGGCCTGGTCCATGAGGAAACTTATCCAGGGAGCCCCCATGCTGCTGCTACATCTAGCAGAAGAGGAGGGCTGAGGTCATGTGTATCAGGACAATTTAGGACCTGCTGCGCTAGCCCCACTGTGGAACTAGCTGTACCCTTCGGGGCCCAATTCACTCACCCCAGGACCTGAGCCTAGTCACTAGTGCAGGGTGTTGGGTGGGGGAAAAGTAGTGCAGTGAAGAGGCTACTGTCAATGTAGACAGTGTGATCCTTCATCAAGGGGTAGCATGTCCCCTCTGATGGTCCACTCCAGGTCTTTGTAGCTGTTCCTACTGGTAACGTGACATGATTGTTTTCTGTAAGCCAGGGTGTGGATAAGCACCCTAGGTCCAATTGTGCTACACAGGCCAACTATGCTGAGTCACCCGCTTATTCTGCCTGCAGTTCCTCCATGGTAGGGGTGAGCAGCTGAGGCCAGTGTGATCCAGTTGTCTCTCTCTCAGGGTGGGGCATCACCCTGGCTCTGTGCTCCAGAGCAGAGGTAGGCAAAAGGAACAAGAGTATTTCGCATATGAACAACATGACTGCACATATGAGAATAACCAGATCCAGTTGTTGACTAAAGTGCAACTGTACATATAAGAAACCAGATCTGGTTGTACACAACAGTCTGAGAGTACATGACAGTAACCAGACCAGAATGTGCACTATGACCACACATATACAATAACCAACCCTGGTTCTGGGGTACAGTCTGACTGTACCAACAGGTAACCAGAGCTGGTTGTGCACTACATTTTGATTGTACATACAAATAATCAGAAACAGTTGTGCACTACAGCCTGACTGCACTCAACAGTAATCAGAGTTTGGCGTGTGCTAGTCTGACCGTACATATGAGCAATCAGAGCCTGTTGTGCACTACAGTATGAAAAAATGCATTACAGTAACCAGACCCAGGTGTGCAATTCAATTTGATTGTACATGCTGGTAACCAGAATTGGTTGTGCACTACAGTCTGAAAGTACATTGCAGTAACCAGACCTGCGTGTGCAATACAATTTGATTGTACATACAAATAAGCAGTCAGTTGTGCGCTACAGGCTGACCATACTTCTGAGTATCTAGACCCAGCTGTACACTACAGCCTGACAGTACATTACAGTAACCATAGCCAGCTGTGCACTACACAGCTGTACAAATGACCAGATCTGGTGGTGTGCTATAGGCTGACTGTACTTACGAATAACCAGACCTGATCGTAGGCTACAATAACACCATACATACAAAGAGCTAAATCTGGGTGCGCAACACACCTTGATTGCGTGTACCAGTAACTGGATCTGGCTGTTCACAACACAGTGACTGTACGTAGAAGGCAATCAGGTCTGACGGTGTGCTACAGCGTGACTGGACACCCAGCACAAGAACACGAGCAACACCGGTGTATTTTCCCTTCTCCATTCACCCCCTGCATCTGGGTTCTGAGCAGCTGACCCTGTCCCATCTGATGCTGCCCCTTCTGGCCCCCACCCACACCGGCTGACAGACACTCAAATGATGCTAAGCCAGGGCATACCCCAGACTCTATGGCCCTGGTACCTGCTCCATGGAGAGCCAATGCTAGCCCCTGGATCCCAGACACTGAGGGGCGTGGGGCAGACGGATGGACCGACGGACAGAGACAGCAATATTTTACAAAGATTAGAGATGTGGTTAAAAAAGAAGAGCCCCCCTGAGCTCTGCCCCCTTCTTGTACCCTGCCCCCTGCCCTGTCCCCAACCCCTACCCTAGCCCTGTCCCCAGCCACATGGCAGTCATTTGTAGAGCAGGTGGACGCGGCTGCCATCGCAGTTGCTGCGCCCCAGCTTGTCGGCCTGCTCAGAGACGAGACAGCGCACCAGGGGCAGGCTGGGCTGGTAGAGGGTGGGCATGGTGCCTGACGCATTGGCAAAGTGGTTGTCAGCAGCACAGCTGTCCCGGGAGGGGTTGGAGGAGCGGCGCCGTGAGCGCAGCTGCTGGCGGTCATGCAGTTGCTGGCGCAGCTCCGAGACCCGCTCCTCTTTCTGTCAGGGAGAGAAGAGATGGGGCTGACGTGAGCAAGGGGTGTGGAAGGTGTGGGGGGAGGCTCACAGGTTGCCTTGGGCTCTAACCCCCCTGGCCCCAGCCCCAGCCCTCAATTACTGATGGGCATGGAGGGGGAAACTACCCCATGAGGCTCTGACTCCACACCCCAACTTTGCACCCCAGTGTCATAAGGACTTGTACGGGTCGGGGGCACTTCCCACCACCCCATGGGGTCTATTAGCCCTCCTTTGGGGGTTGCTTCCTCCACCTTCCTCTGTGCACCCCCAAGGTCACAGCAGCTGACATGGGGATAGAGAGGGTCCTCCCTCACCTCAGCAATGATTTTCTCCAGCTCCCTGTTCTCCTTTTCTAGCAGCCGGGACTTCTCCTCTTCGTTGTTGTTGGTGGATGAGCCAGTCTTCATGGTGTCCTGCTGCTCTGACTGCCATTCCCCTCGGGTGATGAGACGCCGCATCTGCAACAAGTGTCCCCGCTGACTGTCAGAAGCAACACCCCAGTTCTTCACCTAGTCACAGACCTCCCATAGCCCTTGGCAACCGTCAGATACAACACCCCATAGCTACCCAAGGAACACCCCATTATCCTCACTATCAAAGACAACACACCAACAGTGCATCTACAACCCTGAGACCCTCCAGCCATGTCCCTGCTGACTGTCAGAGGCAACACCCCTAAATGCCACTTGGAAAACACACTCCACAGCCTTCCTTTTGACCAGTGGTTCCCAAGCTTTTTTTCCCACGACCTGCTGCTGGGAGCAGAGTGCAGTGGTGGCAGCAGCAGCGATGGCCTGGGAGTAGGGGAGCTCCCAGCATGTGGCATGGCTTGTCCTTTGTGTGTGGTACCACTGGCACTGCCTCTGCGACCCTCATTTGGGTCATGATCTGAGGTTGGGAATGACTGCTTTTGACTGTCAAAGGCAAGACTCCAATCCCTTAGCCAAGGACAACCCTGCCTCAGACAGGGGGTCAGATTAGATGAGCTCTGGAGGTCCCTTCCAGACCAACTGATTCATAGATTCATAGAAGTAGGGTTGGAAGGGACCTTGTAGATCATCAGGTCTGACCCCCTGCCCTGGGCAGGAGAGAAA
>NW_017728959.1:1477444-1493525 GCF_001723915.1 Gavialis gangeticus
CGCCTTCTAATGTCTAGTCTAAACCTCCTCTCCAACAACTTGTGGCTGTTATTGCTTGTTACCCAGGGGGTGCTAGGAGGAACAAGGTCTCTCCCAAACCCTGCTGGTCCCCTCTAGTGAATTTATAGATGGTCACCAGGTCCCCCCTCAGCCTTCTCTTGTGGAGGCTGAACAGGTTCAGGTCCCGTAGCCTCTCCTCGTAGGTCCTGCGCTGCTGCCCCCGATCAAGAAAGTGGCCTCCTCTGGACCCTCTCAATGCTGTCCACATCCCTCCTGAAGTGCGGCACCCAGAACTGGATGCAATACTCCAGCTGCAGCCTGACCAGTGCCACATAGAGGGGGAGGATCACCTCCCTGGACCTGCTCGAGATGCATCTGTGGGTGCAGGACAAGGTACGGTTAGCCCTACTGACCATGACCTCACATTGGCAGCCCATGTTCATCTTGGAGTCAATAATGACTCCAAGATCTCTTTCTGCCTCCATGCTCTCAAGAAGGGAGTTTCCCATCTTATACATGTGCTGCTAGTTCCCATTGCCCAAGTGCAGCACCCCGCACTTGTCAGTATTGAAACTGCTCTATGATTCCATGGTAATGTGACACCCAAACCACAGACCTGAACAACCTTCTCACTGTGGCTACATCCAGAGCATAGACCTCCCCTAACCACACCCCTGCAAAGTCAGAGACAACATACTGACTGTACACCAAGAGCAGAGACCCCAGTGAACACCCCCAGCTGTCAGAACACTCTTTACTATAAAGAGAACACACCAATAATCTATTCAGAGAACAACCCCCCAATGCCAATGCTACCCACAAGAGGCCCCAAATACACCCTATAATCTGTTAGGTAACATCCCCATGTTACACCCAGTGTTACCCTTCACTTACCCTCTGTGAGCTGTCAGCAACCAACCCAAAGCTATACTGAGAACACAGCTCTCAGCTGTTTCCACTGTCTGAGGAAACACCCAAGCACCACACCTGCAGCAGAATCCCCCAGCTACATGCCAGCCAACTTTCAGAGACTATACGCCAAGACTTCACTGGAAGGAGGCATCTCCAACTGTCTAATACTATCTCCCAGTGCTACATCTGGAGTAAAGACTCCCGGACCTGACTATGCCCTTCACTTCCTCTGGATTCAGCCAGAGACCACTTCATTGTCTCACCCCCAGCAGAGCAAGCCTTAGATCTCCACTGACCCCCTCCAGCTACCACTCCACAGGCAACTGCCCCAGAACTGAGACCCCGGAGGCACTGGCCCTTCCTTGTGCTGACAGCCAGAAAACCCTGTAGCCCTTCCCACAGCACCAGGACACCCCTCTGCAGGGGCTGGGCCGGGGCCAGCTTGTCCCATACCTTGGGCACGAAGAGGACCACCAGGGTGATGTAGGAGGAGAAGACGACGGCCAGCGAGGCGAAGGCGAAGGCAGCGTCCTGCTGGCTGTTCAGGATCATGGTGACAGGGGCAGTGATCAGACACAGCACCTGTGGCCAGGCCAGAGCAAGGGGGTCACCATGTGGGAGAGCAGGGAGGCAGATGGACCTGCTCCCTTGAACACAGTCAAGAAACAAATGCCCCCCAATCCAGCATAGATGAAAAGGGGGCTAGGGGAGTACCCTGGGCGAGTGGTGGTGCTATAGGTGCTGCAGCAGTGGGGAATACTCACTGCCATGCCCACGGCCTGGTGACAGGCACAGGGGATGTCGAGTGTGCTGGGGTGTACTCACTGCCACGTTGTAGATGGCCATGCCCACAGCCCTATGGTCATTGATCTTCTCTGTAGAGACACTCTTAGTCTCATAGGCCAGGAAGATGCCCAGCAGCAGCAGCAACCCCTTGTAGCCATAGAAGATGCCTTCAGGGGAAGAGCAGGGAATGGTAAGGCTGAGGGGAGGCAACTGGGGGAGGGGCAGGAGCAGACGGCAAGCAGGGAGAGTGAGGAGTCAGACAGCCGGGGCAGGAAAGGCGTGAGAGGATGGAGAGGGCTGGGGAGGAAAGGGAAGACTCCTAACACTCCCCCAAACACTCAACATTGTCCCTTTCCTTCTCCCCCAAGCCAAGCACTGCCCATCCCCACCCCCACCTCCACCCCCCATACTCCACCATCCAGATACTGCTCACTCACCTCACCCTGTCCCACTCAGACACTGCCTGTTCCCTGCTTGGTCCCTGCTCTGCCCACCTACGAGCACCCTGACCCCTCCATCAGCCCCCATGCCTTATGGCACTTCTGCATGGAGACCCCCCTACCCACCGAGCCAGGTGTTCATCTTGGTGGAGCTGCAGTGCTCCAGCTGGGGCAGGATCGAAACGTCAATGTCCGTTTTAGGGTCCTCTTTGGTGAATTCCTTCAGAGACAAATTGCATGAGGGTGACCCCAAGAGGCAGAGGCAGGAATCACGTGCTGCAAGTTTCCCTACAGCAGTGCCTCAGTTGGACCCCCAGGTACCATGCACTCCTCCACAGAACAGTGGGCTGCGAACTTGCCCCCCACGGTGCCCTGACAGGTCTTCACCTCAATAGTGCGGTGGAGCGGATCCACAATCTGCCAGATGGCCAGCGTGACGACGTCTAGCCCGACCAGCAACCCTACTGTGGCGTACAGCTTCCAGGGCTCAAGGGTCTGCATGGGTGGCAAAGATAGAGTGTGGCAGCACAGAGGCCCTGAGGAGCCCCCGTCCCGTTCCCTACAGCACAGAGCTCCCAAGACCAACAGGGGGAGTTGAGGTGAGCGCTGGCTGCTGAGCGAGCCACAGCCCCCTCCCTGCCTTGAAGCTCACCGCCCCACTTCCCACCACCCAGCAGCCCAGAGCAGTGCACCCCTCACCTTGCGTCGCTCTTTCTTCTCTTCCTTCTTGGTGAAGACGGTGTGGACCCACCAGATCTTTGTGAACATGCTGCCGTAGCCCAGGCTGAAACCCAGCCCCAGCAGCCACAGCCGTGCCTGGGAGGGAACACAGACAACAGCCTGAGGGCATGGCTGGCAGGGCCCCCCACCCCTCAAAGCTCTGCCTTTGCCCTCTGCTACCCCAGGAGAGAGCCCCCAGTATGACTCTCCACCCCTCACAGCCCTGCCCCCAGGAGAGGCCCCACGGCTGTGCCCCATTTCTAGCATTGCTCTCTGCCTATCCCATGAGAGCCCCTCTTGCTAGGACCCCGTGCCTGATTCATCCCTGTGTCCCCTGCCTTGCCTTCTCTCTGCTGGCACCCTGTCCCAGCCCCAATCCTGGGCCATGCTGTACCTACCTGGCAGACAAAGGGGAAGAGCCCAGGTCCGATGTGGTAGCCGTCCAGGCCAAGGGGGAAGACAGCAGCCAGTGCCAGTGTACAGCCCACAGCCGTCATGTTGTTCAGGTAGGGCTGAGAGTTCTGGATGTACCTGTGCGGTGGGACACCAGGCATCACCTGGGGGTCCCTAAGACCAGCCCTCTAGCTCCCACTCCTCTGAACCCCCAGACACCCCAGGTATCAGTCCTACCTGTCCCCTTCACCCACATGCACCCCAGAGATCATCCTATCACCCCAGCCCTGATCATCTCACAGCCCCAGGTGCCACCTTTCCAACCCCCAGCCTCCTACCCCAGACCCCGGACCTACATGTCACTGCCCTCCCGGTCCTACAGGCACAACTGAAGTCCTCCTAACCCTGCCCCAGGCCTGCTGGCACACACCTACCCCCACTAGGGATGTCTCTCCTCTGGGGCAGGATAGGATGGGCCTTGGGGTGGTAAGGGGGGACACTGACCAGATAGCCCCATTGTGAGGCACAGGCTGTCCCAAAGGAGGGACAATAACTGCCTGTGTCTGGCTGTGGGGACACACGTGTTCACTGTAACAGGGGATGTACTGGCCACTTGGGGCTGTGGGGTGAACATGCAGACCACGGGGATCTACTGGATGTTTGAGGGTGAGCATGGGGCCGAGTGGGGAGTCACTGAACATACGGTGCATGTAAGGGCAGCAACATAACTAGGGCTGGGTAAGACAGTCACCTGCCCTGGGTGCCAAGTTAGGAGGGGGGCCAGAATCACCCCTCACCCCCTCAGTCTCAACAGCGTTGCCATGCTTCAAAACAGTTCCCGGCTGCTGTTGCTTTAAAAGAAGCAGAGCCAGGGCAGGCAGAGAGCACAGACAGCAGCTCTGCCGGGACTGTTCAGGAGCTCCTGGTGGGCAAGGCTGATACCCCCAGGCCCCACTCTTGCAACCTGTAAACCCCCACGCACCCTGCTCTCCCACAGGGCTTGCCATGGGCACGAGCTCAGCTTGTCACACCACTGCACAGTGGCTACAGTGGGCATGGGGAACTGTGCTGGGCAGGGCATGGGGGGCTGTACTGACTGGGGAGAGGTAGCTATGGGATCAGGTGTAGGATGTAGGGGTCTGTGCTGAGCATGGAGGGGGCCTGGAGCATGGAGGGGGCCACACTGGTCACTGGGGTGTCACTGACCGGACATGCCCATTGTAGATATTGAAGGCCAGGCAGATGATGGCCAGCAGGATGCCCAGGCTGGCCAGCACCGACACCGAGATGAAGAGCTTCTGCGACAGGAAGCGAAAGGTTGTGATGACCTTGGTGTAGTCAGCTGGGGGGGCACCTCCTACAGGACAGACAGCAGAGTCACCCAGGGGCAGCACCCAGAGACCCCTCATCCTGCACAGAGCAGTAAGAGAAGCCCCAAGTAGCAGACCAGGTCCTGCATCAGGCTGGGGGTCATGCTCCCAGCCTCAACAGGCAGCACCCTGCATGCACCCCAGCACCGGGGACCCTGGTGTCCCCTGGGACCCCCATATCCCTGACACTAATGTATGACCCAAGCATGCCCTCTGAGACTCCCATGTCCCCCTGATCCCACAAAGACCTCTGCATCCCTCTGGCCCTCACCCATGTCTCCTTGACCCCCTACGGCTCCTGCAACACTTTGAGAAGATTATCCAGGAGCATTTCTGGGAAGGATTAGCGGGGGGATGATGCTCAGGAGCAATGAGCATGGATGGGTTCATTAGGGGCAGGTCCTGTCAGACCAACCTGATTGCCTTCTACGATCAGGTCACAAAATCATTGGATGCAGGTGTCGTGGTGGATGTAGTCGTTCTGGACTTCAGGAAGGCCTTTGACACTGTCTCCTACCCCATTCTCATCAAAAAGCTAGGTGACTGTGGCATTGATGCCTACACAGTCAGATGAGTTGCAAATTGGCTGAGGGGCCGCACCCAGAGGGTGGTGGTGGATGGATCATATTCAACCTGGAGGGAAGTGGGCAGTGGAGTCCCCCAGGGCTCGGTCCTCAGGTCCACACTGTTCAATTTCTTTATTAGCAACTTGGACAAGGGGGTAAAAAGCAGCCTGTTCAGATTTGCTGACGACACCAAGATTTGGGGCGAGGTGGGCACGCTAAAAGGGAGGGACAGTATACAGCTTGACCTGGACAGGTTACAGGGGTGGGCGAATGAGAATAGGATGGGATTCAGTCCTGACAAGTGCAGGGTGCTACACTTGGGCAGTAAGAACCAGCAGCATACCTACAGGCTGGGGAACTCCCTTCTCGAAAGCACAGAGGCAGAAAGAGATCTTGGAGTCATTATCGATTCCAAAATGAACATGGGCCGCCAATGTGAGGATGCAGTCAGTAAGGCTAACCATACCTTCTCATGCACCCACAGATGCATCACAAGCAGGGCCAAGGAGGTGATACTCCCACTCTATGCAGCACTGCTCAGGCCGCAGATGGAGTACTGCGTCCAGTTCTGGGCGCCACACTTCAGGAAGGATGTGGACAACATGGAGAGGGTCCAGAGGAGGCCACCCGCATGATCAGGGGGCAGCAGGGCAGGCCCTACGAGGAGAAGCTACGGGACCTGAACCTGTTCAGCCTCCACAAGAGAAGGCTGAGAGAGGACCTGATGGCCATCTACAAACTTACCGGGGGGACCAGCAAGGAATGGGAGAGACCCTGTTCCCCTGAGCACCTCCCAGAGTAACAAGGAATAACAGCCACAAGTTGTTTGAGAGTAGATTCAGGCTAGACATCAGGAGGCGCTACTTCACGGTCAGGGCAGCCAGGATCTGGAACCAACTTCCTAGGGAAGTGGTGCTGGCTCCTACCCTGGGGGTCTTTAAGAGGAGGTTTGATAATTACCTCACCGGGGTCATCTGAGCCCAGTATTCTCTCCTGCCCAGGGCAGGGGATCGGATTTGAAGATCTACTTAGGTCCCTTCCGACCCTACATCTGTGAATCTATGAACACCCTCCAGACTCACATGAGTACCCCTGGTGGCTTCCCACATATCTCTCACCCCCCCGCTATGCCCTGCAGGTTCCCCCAGAACCCCCCTCAAACCTGCACCAGTGAACTCCTCAAGCTACATGTGTCCCCAGTATCATCCTGCATGCCCCTGCTAACCTAGGTCTATACCATGGGACCTACATGCACTCGTGCTGCCACCAAGCCCACTGGAGCCACTGCATGCTGTAGGAACTTCCACACTCCCACAGGCTCCCCCAAGGCCCTAGGGCCATGTGCACCCTCCTAGGCCACCTATGCCCCTCCAGGACCCATTTTTACCCCCGAGACCCCACAGGCTTCTAGGCCCCTGACTGCTGAGCCACAGAGGATCACAGGATTATAGGAAAGAAGGGTTGGGAGAGACCTCAGAAGTCATCTAGTGCAGCCCCCTGCTCCAAGCAGGACCATCCCTGACTAAACCATCCCAGCCAACTGTCTGTCCAAACAGCTCTTAACAATTTCCAGGGATGGAGAATCCACAACTTCTCTAGGCAGCCTGTTGCAATGCTTGAGCACCCTTTTACTCAGAAAGCTCTTCCTAATCTCCAACCTAAATTTCCTTTGCTGCCATTTGAAGATATTGCTCCTAGTCTGTCCCCTATAGCCACAGGGAAAAGTCTATTTCTGTCCTCTTTATAATCACCCTTCAGGTATTTGAAGACTCTTATCAAATCCTCCCATCAGTCTTCTCTTCTCCAGACTAAATAACCCTCATTCTTTCAGCCTTTCTTTGCAAGTCTTGCCTCCCAGGCCTCTAATCATTTTTGTTGCTCTGTGCTGGACCATTTCCAATCTGTCATTATCCTTTTTGAAGCCTAGGGCCCAAAACTGGACAGAGTACTCCAGGTGAGGCCTCAACAAAGCTGAACAGAGCAGAAGAATCACTGTCTGATTTGCAAGAGATGCTACTGTTAATACGACCCAGAATGCTTTTGGGTTTTGTTTGTAACAAGAGCACACTGTTGATTCACATTCAACTTGTGGTCCAAGGTAACCCCCAGTCCTCCTCTGCAGTACTGCAGCGCCGCCAGTCATTCTCCAATCTGCATTTATGCATGAAATTATTCCGTTCTAAGTGCAAGGCATTGTATTTCATCTGATTGATTTTGGAGCATCTCTCCAGTTTATTGAGGTCAGGCTGGATCTTAGCCCTAATCTCCAGCATGTCTGAAACTCCACCTAACTTGGCCATGCTCCTAGCCTATGGTGGGCAATTCCCAGAATCCCCAGAGGTGGGTGGTCCCCAGCTCACCAATCCACTTATCGTTGTTGTACCAGGACAGGTTGTCCTTGGTGCTGTCATAGTAACCAATCTTCTTGTAGACACCGCCTGCCAGGAGAAAGGGATGGGTCAAACACTGGTGGGGGATGAGCTACAGCCATGCAGTACAGTCGCCCATGGCAGGGGCTGGGTGGGAGCACTGGGAGCAGCTCTAAAGGGGGGGAGGGAGGATGGCATATGATGGAGAGGTGTACATAGGAATCTTGCATAGAATCCCCCATAGTGTAGGGGAAACACGTGCATTATCTATTTGTAAAGCTTGCCTATGTAGGCGTGTGTGGTTGTGTGTGCCTGTGGAGAGACCACTGGGAGTGTATAGATCCAAGTGAATTAGTTTTGGCAGGAGGTGCAGGGGAGAGAGAAGAAATCCAGGTGAATGGTTATCTTCATAGTGGGCTTGTCGTGCACTGATGCGTGTGTAGTGATGGGGGCTCCTGTACCAGCAGGGTCTCACTTACACCTTGGCTGGAGGTGCAGGGTGGTTGTGTGCTTGGGGTGATGCTCTGTGTTGTGGAAGTTGTTGTACGCAGGCTGGAAGTGTATGGTTTTGTCACATGCTGAGTTGTGGGGTAGGGATGTTGTGGTATTTTATGGTGTTGCATAGCTGGATTGCTTTGAGGTGAGGACAGCTATACTGTTTTTGATTGCTCTGCTGTGTGTGTGGTGATAATGGTGGTCTGTTGTTGTGTGGTGGTAAGATGGTTGTGTTCTGGGGTGGTGGCATTTTTTATAGGGGAGGGGGTTGTGTAGTCCATGAGTTCCACTATATTATATACCTGGGGTTATCTGGTATGTATGGGATTGTGTGGTGTTGGTATGTCGTGGTATGAGAGTGTTCTTGAATGGTATGTGGTGGGCATGGGGGTGTGCTGATATGTATAGTGGTGGGAGGGGTTGTTGTATTAATGTTCAGAGTTGTGTGGTATAGGGAGGTTATTATGTGGCAGTGGGAGCCTGTGCTGTGCATAGTGTTTTGTGGTTGTGGTGAAGGACTGCTGTGGCATAGGAGGGTTGGTGTGTGGTGGTAGGTGGGTTGCACAGTGGTTGGAAGTTATATGGTGTCTGTGGATTGTTTTGTGGTGTGGTGGGGGGGTTGCAATATGATGGGTGAGGCACACTTGCACTGTAGATGGGGTGTTATGCCACTGTGCACTGTGAGCAGCAAGGGGAAAGCTGTCACTCACCCTGCAGCTGTTCGATGAGGGTCCAGGCCATACGAGAGCCACTGGCATCAAACACGACATGGCCCTGTGTGGGGGAGACACCGACAGGACATCACCCCAGAGCACCTGACGACATCCACCGGGCTGAAAGGGCCCCACTGCTGGCTCAGCAGGAGGACGGAGGTCACTGTGCACAGCACCCAGGAGAGGGCACCATGGCCCTGCTCTACCAGTGTCTGGGCAAAGACTGGCCATACTGGCTGCACCAGGAGACCATATTGGAGGGCCTGGGGAGGCCAGAGAGGAGATGCTATCTGGGGACCTGGGGAAGCCAGGGGAGTGAGATGAGCACTTAGGGGGACACCAGAAGAGATGGGGCGCTGGAGGATTGGGGGATTGCATGGGTTGGATGTACAGAGGGGTGGGGGCAGAAGGGTCTGGGGGCATCTTACAGAAATGGCTTCAAAGATGGAGAGGTTGAAGATGTAGTAGGTCTTGTTAGGGGCAGAGGGGCCTGGGGGTAACTCACAGAGACGCCCTCAAAAGCAGAGGAGTTGAGGGCACGGTAGATCTCATCGGTGATGTTCTTGTTGTTGTAGTTGAAGTCCTCCAGCCGCAGTCCCTTCTTCACCAGCTCAGCCGAGGTCTTGTTGAGCGCCAGGGCCAGGGCCCAGATGGCATCGTAGGCCAGGGGTGCCTCCTGGAAGCCCCCTGTCTCCTCTGGGTTCTTGCCTAGGCGTTTCTGCAGCTTTTCAATAAACTCCTGTGATGTCTGCACACAGCAGGGGAGGGGAGGTCAGAATAAGGGCAGTGAGGGGGACATACGGCTCCACCTTGGTCTCCCGTTCATCCTGGGGACAACTGCCCAGCCACCCCTCAGATTCAGAGCCCCCATCCTGGTCTCCCCACCCCACCCCTCCATACCATGTTGGATATGCTGCGGGTGTTTTCAGGGTTCAGCATGACAATCTCGGTGGTGACATGCCCCTCCACGGCTTCTGTCATCTCAGCCACGGTGCAGTTAATGGCAGGATCCTTGATGCGAAACCAGTTATCAGCGTACCAGCCAATCAGGAACCACACATACTTCTTCCCGTACAGCTTCTCCTTGTAAACCTGTGAGAGGGGGAGGGCAGGGGACTGTCACCCACTGAACTCACACGTCCCTCCCCATAAGCACCCATCCATTCACCCGTCCAAGTACAAGCTCCATTCAATCATTTATCTGCACTCAAACCATTCCATCCTCCCAAACACCGCGGCGTCCTAGTATGCATTGTTTTGTATGTGCTGGTGTGTGGGTCTGGGGGAAGGTGTATGTGTAGAAGGGTGGCATGTGAGTCTGGTGGTATTTAGAGGGGATGGGGAGCGTGTTGTGATGCCTATGTTGCAATGACTGAGTGTTGTGGTGCATTGTGGGGGGCTAATGTGCATGCGTCATGTCATGCACGTGGAGGTTGTGCATGTGTTTGGTGAGACGGGAGTGTGTGTGTGCATGCTGTGGTGTTTGCATGAAGGGGTCTTGTATGGATGCTATAGTGGGTGTAGAGGGGATAGGGAACATGTTGTGATGTTTGTGCTCTGATGACAGCCTGCTGTAGTGCAGTGCAACGGGGCTGGTGTATATATGCTGTGGGGTAGATGTGGGGGCCACTTGTGTGGATGTTGTGATATATGTGTGTTATGTTTGAGTTGTTGTGTCTGTGCGTTTGGTTTGGTGAGTGGGTGGCTGTGCATACTGGTGTTCATGTGATTGTTTCCCACATGGAGGATGTGGAGCATGTGGAGCGGATGGAGGGCATGTGGTGGTGCTTCTGCTGCCATGTGTGCCATGGTCTCTGCAACCTGCAGTGTGGAGTGGGGGTGCTGTGCTGTATTGCGCATGGACATTGGGGTAGCTGTGGGTGAGAGGATGTGCCTGGATGTGGAGCGTCTTGCCATAGTGGCAGCTTGTGTGCTGTGGTGTGTGTGTCTCTATGCAAGTATCTGGCAAACACAGGCTGACATTGGGGCAGGGAGCTAAGTACCATGTTGGAGGTCAGGCTGTTTGGGGCCCTCTCCTGGCACGGGCTCTACAGGGCAGGCACAAGGGTCCAGGAAACTGGATATGATGTAGACTGGTCCCAGATCCCTGTTGTGCTGAGATTGCTCTACAGCCCCCGCACCCCACCATGTAGATACCCATGCAACTATCATGGTGATAGGAGCCAAAAGGGACCCATGAACACTGCCCCATGGTGCCCTCTGGCCCTGTCTGCTGAACGTATGAGGTATTGGCGAGCTTTGATAGCCGCTGCTCTGGCTACAAGCAGGGTAGAAGGGCTCCCGGGGGGTATGTGAGAGAAGGTCCAGCTCCAGGCTCTCCTTGCTGGGACACGACTCAGTTTACCTGTCTAATCCTGCACTGCTTGTTACCAGGCCCCGAAGGGTTAACTGTGCTCCAGAAACGCTCCCTGGGAGTGAAAACTAGGCCGTTGATGGCCTGGTGCATGGTGTGTGTGTATGTGTGCATGTGTGTGTGCAGGGGCAGCGGATTAGCGGGGCTCACCAAACAGGTCGACCCAGGCAAGGCAGCGGGGGTGCCACACAAAAGGCAAAAGAACTGTTTGCTCCAGCCGCCTCTGGCAGGGGACGGTTGGGAGCAGTGGAAAGTTACTGAGGGCTGAACAATGAAACCAGGCAACAGAGGAAGGGTTTAAAAAAGGATTCACAGAAAGAACAAGATGGGGGAGGGAGAAGACTTGCAGAGGGAGGGCTGCGCTGGAGCAGGGAACCAAGGGACACATTGCAGCATTGAAGGCCCAGATTAGCTACAGGCCTGTGCCAGGCCAGCAACCATCTTCAAGGTCACTGAGTTCCCTGTTTAAACAGGGATGAGGACAAGTCCCTCTCCCTCCCCAGATGCCCAAGAGAAGGGGAAGGGGCACTGTGTGCAGGAGTGGCATGGGCTGCTAAAGACCCTATACTCCCTTGTACTCTACACCTCTTGAGTGTGGGGCAATGCTGTATTCAGAGCCCCCGGGGAAAGCCTGGATGTGTGTGCGCGTACGCACGTGTGTGTGTGCGTGTGTGTGTACACATGCGTGTGTGTGTCCTGTGCTCACTCCTGGCTGCTGAAGGGTTACACGAATCCAGCAGGCTCCCCCTCTCTCTGGGTCAGTTTCTGGGGAGATGGCCAGCGGGAAAGCAGGAAAGGTCACCGCCACGCCCAAGGGACACACTGTGGGACTGTGGGCTCCAGCCCTCAGAAGGGGATGCCACACAGGATTTTCCCCAAAGAATATGCCTAGAGACCCCCCAGGCCAGGGGCAGGACCTGGCTCTGATTAGACTTGGTGGTGCAAAGCACACAGGAAACACAGCCGTCCGGTCCTCAGGCAGCGGGCCAGATTCTGGATGCAGCACGTGTCAGAGGGCAGCGTGGCCGGATCCTGGATGCAGGTGTGGCCATGTGGGCTGTGGCTCAGATGCCAGCATCTGTGAGCACAGCAGCCCTCCCTGCTCCTCCTGTACTAAGCAGGTAGCTTGGCCCCAGCTGCCCCAGTGCTGAGCCCAGCCCCCTCCCCGGCTCTTACCTCGCAGAAGACCTTGCGTGCCTCAGTCTCATAGAAGAGCCCCACAATGATGCGGGCGTCCTGGCGCTGTGGGAGACAGCCGCAGGGGCACAATTGGTGAGTTAGGCAGGGGAAACATTTGGAGAGGCACCCACCCCTCGCCACTTGTCCCCCATTTCCCCTCCCACAACCATTAGGAGGGTCCAGGTCTCCATCCCCAGCACTCGCCAACCTACTCAGAGGATGCTTTGCATATCTCTGCCTCCACAAGCATGCGTCACTCCCACCCCACACAAGGCTGTGACCCACCCAGGGGGCACTGAGTGGGGAGGACCCAATACAGCAGGGACCATGTCTGGGTTGCTGGAATGGGTTATGGGGGGAGCATGTGGGTCCTGCCAGATCTAGGATGTGGGGGGCACCTTGGGGGGAAAACAAACAACAGCCTCGTGGTGACAGCACTTGCCTTGGCATGCAGCAGAGCCCAGATCAAACCCTTCCTACCCGCACCGAGACCAGGGACTCGACTCTGGGTCAGCCCCAAGGCTTGAAAAGCAGTTTCTCAGTGAAGCTGCTCCACTCAGGCTAAGGCAAGGCTGACTCCTGCAAAGTTACTGTGATGTGAGATGTGGCTTCACGCCCCGGTTTGCCTCAAGCAGAGGTGGGGTTTGAGCCACGTGCCACCCTGAGTGCCCCAGCCACCGGGCCGCTGGCAGTGCTGGTGACCGCGGATTCCAGCCAGGACCTGGCAGAAGCTCTGCAGAGGCTGGCTTCTTCCCGCAGGAGCCTGCCGCTCCGACGGCTGGGCACGCCCTGACCTCAAAACATCACTGCCCAGTTCTGACCTTGGTGCCTCACACTGGGCAAGCGCAGGACCCCGCGGCCTCCGTGGGTTCCCTGGGAAGGCTCCTGTGCTTATGGGGGCTTGGGGAGGGAGATTCCTAAGCACACCAGAGGGACAACCGGACTTCAGGGTGGATGAGGCACCTGTCTCAGTGCAGGGCTGTTGGGCAGCAAAGTCACCAGGCGGAACCCCAGCCTCCTACCCAGGGACAAGGCCTGGGAATGGGAAGCAGAGGAAGTGGAGCTGGGTCCCAACCCCCATCCAGCACCGGATGGCACTAGCCTTAGCATTGAGCATCGGGACAGAGAAGGTTCCCCCATGTCCCCGCACTGCTCCCACCTCACCCTGGGAAATCACCTTGAGGTTACGGACAGGAGAAGTCGGGTCAGAGAAGAAGCTCTGGCGGAAGGTGATCTCAAGCCCAGCCTCCTTCACCCGCTGGTCCAGGTCATCCAGGGTCTGTGAGATGGGGCAGGCAGAGGCAGGGACCAGGCAGTTAAGAGTGTGGGGGGCAAGGGAGAGAAAGAGCACAGAGTTATCTAGAGAGGCCAAGAGGCTGGGTGTGGGCAAGGGCAAGGGCAGGGAGGGATGGGGTGGTGGTGGGGCATGGGGAGATGGCAGGAAGCAGCATGGCATTGGGTTAGGGGGGACTATAGGAGGTCTAGGGATCAGGGAGGCAAGATGGGGGTCAATGCAGGAGGCTATAGGTAGCATCAGGGCCACCAGACAGGATTGGAGAACTGCACAATAGGGGCTGAAGGACCTGGGTGCTGGGTGCAGCTGAATGTGGGGTCAGGAGCTGGACAGAGGCTGTTGTAGGACTTCAGGGTCAAGGCATGGTGTGAGGATAGGAAGGACTTAGGGAACTGGACAGGGAGGCTGCAGGGCTGGGGCCATGGGCTGTGGCAGGGTTGTGGCCCTGGGCAGAGATTGTAGGCCCAAGCTGAGGAGTCGGGGCACTTGCTGAAGGTGGCTACATGCTCAGGGACTGGGGAGAGCCACTGTGAAATGAGGGCATTGGGTAGGGGCAGTAGTGACAAGGGAGCATTGAGCAGGGCTGACTCTAGGGTTGGGGGTGGTTGAGGGCCCGGGCAGCTGCCAGAGGCTGGGGGGCCACAGCCATACCGAGGTGAAGACCTCTGTGGTCTGCTGGATGGTGGCGATCTTGGTCCAGCCCCACTTCTTGAAGAGCTGAACACGGGTGGGGTTGTGCAGCGTGGCCGACGGGTGTGTGCGGAAGAAGGTGGGGAAGCGCTGGCGGTTGGAGAGCGCCGGTGAGCTGGAGCCGTATGAGAGCTGAGGGAGAGGGACACAGCGTGTGAGCAAGCCCACCACCACAGGCCAGCACAGCCCTTGCACACCTGCTGGCATCACCACTATGGCCCTCATACACCCATTAGCACCACCAGCACAGCCCACCACAGTCCTCTCATACACAGAAGCATTGCACACTCATTGCCACACACCAGCACAGCCTTCATACACCCACAGACATAGCCCTTGCCTACCCACCACCATGCACTGGCTCACACTCACACCCCCAACACTTATATGGCCTTTAAGCACTTGCCAAAACTCCAGTGCAGCCCTCACACACTTACCACCATACACCAACACAGACCTCACATGTACTCACAAACACTCACTGAGGCCTTTGCACACTCATCCCCACACAACGAGGTCTGGCATCCTGTCACATATTGTTACAATCATCACACACCAACCCCTGCTCAATAAAGCAGCCCTTGAACACCCATCACTACATAATGGCATAGTCATCACACACTTGCACACCACCACTGCACACTAACACAGCTCTTGTGAGCCTGGCCTGCACATCCTCCAACACACATAACACACGTGCATGCCCAAGCAATAGTACACACAGACGAGCTTGCTCACCTCAAAGCATGCCAGCACCACCACTTGCACACCTGCCATCAGTATGATGCACAGACAAGTCCCCTCACCCACTCACCATCACACATGAACACACCTGCTCATACACTCACCATGCATCACATGCAAACTCTCCTCCTCACATGTGCATTGCCAGTTGCACACATAGGCATGCCTGCTCACTCACCTCCAAAAACTGATGCCTGCTCACCCCCTACACATGCACTTATCACACACATGCTAACACACACCAGTGCTCACATGAGCTTGCACACCTATTGCCCCACTCAACCTCCCCCCATCACACGCCCTCCAATGCCCAACGCTACCCAGTGCAGGCACCAGCTCAGATCTGTTAACCCTGACACAGAGGTGCCAGCGTAAACACCGACCTTCCTGTACCAAACCCTACACACACCACTACACAACCACACAGCCACTCTGCACACACGCATCCACACCTGTAAACAAGCACATGCCAATCTACACATAGCATCCCCTGTACAACCACATGCTGAAATTCCAGCACACATAACCACCTCCTACCACCCCTACAGATCAGCTTTTGCACACCCACACAGACACAGACACAAAGCCTCCTGAGCTTTGCCCACATACATACCCTGCCTACAACCTGCCACATCAATGCACAGCCTCAGTCCTCCCAGCTGTTTGCCCTCAACACGTCCCATTGAACTAGGACACCCCAAAGCACAGTGCTCACTGACCTCTCCACACACCCGTTCCCCCCCATGCCCCACAGACACAGGCTGGCCCCTCTCCCCCCTGCTCTTCCACCTCGCCCAGGTCCAGGCACGGCACCCAGTGCCTGCAGAGTAGCTCACCACGATGAGGTTCCACATACGGGCAGCCTCTGCCACCAGGGTTGAGACACTGCTGCAGCCTGGCATCAGGATGATCTTGATGGGGTCATTGTAGAGCAGCTCGTAGAGGTACTTGGTGGCCTGGCCCGGGTCACACTGCAGGGACGGGGCAGATAGAAAGTCACATCTGTACCACGTACTAGACCTCCCCTTACATCCTA
>NW_017728959.1:1498525-1499613 GCF_001723915.1 Gavialis gangeticus
GCACACCCACACAGACACAGACACAAAGCCTCCTGAGCTTTGCCCACATACATACCCTGCCTACAACCTGCCACATCAATGCACAGCCTCAGTCCTCCCAGCTGTTTGCCCTCAACACGTCCCATTGAACTAGGACACCCCAAAGCACAGTGCTCACTGACCTCTCCACACACCCGTTCCCCCCCATGCCCCACAGACACAGGCTGGCCCCTCTCCCCCCTGCTCTTCCACCTCGCCCAGGTCCAGGCACGGCACCCAGTGCCTGCAGAGTAGCTCACCACGATGAGGTTCCACATACGGGCAGCCTCTGCCACCAGGGTTGAGACACTGCTGCAGCCTGGCATCAGGATGATCTTGATGGGGTCATTGTAGAGCAGCTCGTAGAGGTACTTGGTGGCCTGGCCCGGGTCACACTGCAGGGACGGGGCAGATAGAAAGTCACATCTGTACCACGTACTAGACCTCCCCACTCCAACCATGAGCCCGCACCTTCTTCCCAGAGATAAGGAGGGAACCCAGGAGTCCCTGCTCCCAACCACCAAACATCACTCCTCTCCCGGGTTAAGGACAGAACCCAGGAGTCCCGGCTCCCCGCCCTGACCCTGTTCCCAGGCCCCAGGCTTCACTCTCCTCCCAGAGACGGGATAGGACCCAGGCCCCCTGCCCTCCTAACCCACTAGACTGCACTACATCCAGAGAAGCTACCCGGTGCCCAGGCTCTCTGCTCCAACGTCTCCCCTGGCCCCCTGCCCCGGATCCCAGATTGCCCCTGCCCCAAACCTGTGCACGCGCACACATTTTTTTAACCCACTCCTCTCGGAGTTGGG
The DNA here is from genome assembly GCF_001723915.1 of Gavialis gangeticus. Classification (NCBI taxonomy): domain Eukaryota; kingdom Metazoa; phylum Chordata; order Crocodylia; family Gavialidae; genus Gavialis; species Gavialis gangeticus. The sequence continues at coordinate 1,499,353 of NW_017728959.1, forward strand.
AGGAGAACCAGGAGTCCTGACTTCCTCCCATCCCCCCTTTTGTGCTGCAGTCTCTATAGGTCCCGTCCCCTCCCCCCAGCCCACCTTCCCTGCTGCTCTCTTCGGGGGTGGCCGGGTTGGGGGTAGAGAGGAGGAAAGGGCGGAGGGGGGGAGAGGTCACTGCCTCCTTCGCTCCCTGCCGGACACTGCAAGGGGCCATGAATTATTCAGGACATGGCAGCCCAGAGAGAGAGAGAGAGAGAGAGAGAGAGAGAGAGAGAG
>NW_017728959.1:1499630-1502639 GCF_001723915.1 Gavialis gangeticus
GCAGGAATTATTCAGGACATGTCAGCCCAGAGAGAGAGAGAGAGAGAGAGAGAGAGAGAGAGAGAGCGCGCGCGCGCGCTGATCAGTTTCCATGACAACCGCATCAGCAGGCACAGCAGCATCCACTGCCATGGCAACCTGTGAGCGCTAGGGAGCGGGGAAGCACGGAGGGGGGCAGCTGGGGAGGAAGAGATTCGGAGATCTGGGACAAAGGAAATCCAGTGATGGGGGGGCGGGAGAGGGAGAGTGAGGGGCTGCAGGGGAGGGCCCCAGGCACACGCAGGCAGGCAGAGGGGTTGCATAAGGATGGGCAGGCAAGGAGGGGCAGGTGGGAACAGGGAGCAGTGGATGGGATGGGATGGGATGGGACAGGCAAACTGCTGGGTGCTGTGAGGAGGGGCTGGGTTCCTATGCAGGGGGTGGGGTGGCGGGAGACCGGACCCCGGGGCTCTACCCCAGCTGTGGAGGGAGAACGGGACTGAGCGGCTCACAGCGCAGGGACAGAGCTGGGAGAAGGGGCGCCAGGATTTGGTTGCAGGCCCTGGGACAGGACTTGTGTCTAGGGGATTACATGAAGAGTCAGGACTAACTGAGTGATGTTCCTGCTCTGTGCTTCAGTTTCCCCACTGCTCCCTGTGTGCACTCCCCAGCATGTGCTGGGAGGAAGTGGGGGTGGGGTACAGAGGGACCCTACACAAGGAGTTCTGTACTAGACAGACGTAAAGGGACAGAGCAAGTCTCCTTCGGCATCCTGCCAAGACTTTATGGGAACAGAACCCAGGAGTCCTGTCTTCCCAGATCCCTGCCCTGGCCCGTCCCTCCTGGAGACACCAATGCGCTCTGTCCCTTCCCAGCGAAGGCAGCATCCTCCTGCCCTAGCACCTGGCATTACCCCACACAGTGCTTCAGTCAGTGCCTCTGTGCCTGTCCCCCGCTGTCCCTGTGCCCACATCCCTGTGCACGTGTGTGCAGCACGTGCTCCAGGCAGGGCCCCTGTGCCCTTCTGCTCTCAGTGGCCCTGGGCTCGTCTCCTGCCCCACTTGTGACAGAGCCATAGGCCTGTCTGGCCCCTTCTTGTGCTCCTCTACCTGGGCTCATCTCCTGTGCTGCCCTGCATGTCCACCCTCCATCAGTGCCCCATCCCCACCTCTACTCACTGCCAGCCATACCCACCTCCATGTCACTGGAGAAGTCTCGATGCCTCGTTCCCATCTCCTCTTCATGCCCTGGGCCTATCTGCTGTCCTGCCCATATCCAAGCCCATGTCTCCAAGAGCCCCCCTACTAGTGTCCTCCAGCACTGCCCACCCTGCCCATCTTCACACAGGGCATCCAAGGCCTGGGACACTTACTAGCCCTTGTGCCATACCCCTAGCCCCTGGCCCCTCCCCTGCCCATCTCACCTGTACCCGCTGTCTCCACAGTGCCAGCTTCCTCTCAGTGCTCTCCATTCCCATCTCCTCTTACTGCCCCTGGCCCATCTCCTGGCAATGGTGCTCCCCATCACCTGCCATTGGCCCCCAGTGCCCCTGTGCTCCCCTCCTGTCTGTGACCACAGCCCCAACTTTCATCAGTGCCCACCACACCTGTCTTCCAGCAGGGCACCTGAGGCCATTGTCATACAGGAGACCCTGTGCTCACCTTCAATTAATACCCTCATCTTCTTTCCCTGCTCGTGCCCCCCTACCCACTTCTTAGTGCAGCCCCCAGTGCCCTTCTCCCATAGGGGTCCCTAATCCTATCTCCTATCAGTCCCCTCTGCTTGTACCAAGCATGCCTGTCCCTCCATAGTTTCCCCATCCCCATCTCCTGTCAGTGCCTCCACTCCCGTCTCCAGTCATTCCCCAGGTAATGCCCCATTTCCTTCTCCCAGTGCCCCTGAGCCAGTCTCTGGGCAGTGATGTCTGTGCCAGGTTCCTTGCCATTCGCATCCTCTGCCAGTGACCCCAGACCCATGCTCTGTCATCTCCCAAGGCCCATTTCCTGGCATCACTCACCACCCCACTTCCACACCACTCAGTGCCTCAGTGCCCCACTCCCCTCTCCCAGGCCAGTCTTCTATTGATGTCCCCATCCAAAGCCACATCAGCACCTCGTGCCCTCCTGAACACTCCTGTCACTGCCAGCTGTGCTCATGTCTTGTCAATGTCAGTGTGCCATCTCCAATCAATGCTCTGTGCCCACCTCCTGTCAGTGCCCTCCTTCAAATCCTGGCAGTGCCCCATTCTCAGCTTCCACCTCCGGTCAATACCTCACAGGCCCAACTTCCAGCCGTGTCCTCATCCACACCATCGGTTGCTGCCCTCTGTGCCAATATCCCAGTGATGCCCCCTGTGCCAACCTCTTGTCTCCACTTCCAGTCGTGCCATCTTCTGTCAGTGCCACCTGTGCCCATCTTCTGTCAGTGCCTGCAATGCCGGCTTCCCCCCACCCTGTGACTGTGTCCTTTCCCTGCCAGCCATGCCTGCTGCAGGCCAGTGCCCCCTGACTTGGCCTGTCAGTGCCCCACATGCCTCTGCTGCCAGTGCCCCATCCAAATCTATGCCAGTGCCTGTGCCCACACAAACAACTCCTGACAGTGCCTCCATGCCCCTCACCTCAGTGCACCTGCCCATGCCCGTCATCCAAGTGCCCCCATGCCCCTCTCCTGCCCAGTGTCCAAGGCCCCTTGCCCCCACGCCCTTCTCCTGCCCCAAACCAAGCCCATGCCCCCTGGCACCCCCTGCTCACCTTACTGTCGTGGTGGATGAGGCGCAGCTCGTAGTCAGGCAGGATGTCTCTGCGGCTGTTCACATCCTCGAGCGCCATGCGGACAGCGGGCAAGCAGGCCTGCCCCCCCGGCCAGCCGCCGCTCATGGGGAACAGCGCCCCGATGTGCACCGCCTTCTTGCCTGTGCCGCCGGAGGGCCAGGAGAGGAGCAGGCAGGTGGTCAGCACCAGCAGCCGCGGCGATGGGCAGCGTGGCACGGGGGGGCGCGCCATGGCGGGGCTGGGGGGTGTGGGGGTCAGG
>NW_017728959.1:1503408-1509700 GCF_001723915.1 Gavialis gangeticus
GAGGCGGGGGGGATGGAGGGAGGGGGGCTCGCAGCTGAGCTCCCCTCTCCTCTCCCACACCAGGTGCTGGCATTTACCTGCAGCGGTGCCCTGCCTGGTGGGACAGAGGGGGGGCAGGCAACCCAGGCAGTAGGGACAGTATATGGAGCCCTCCCCACTCCCTCCTGCCAGGACTAGTGCACTTCAGGGGCAGCCCCACGCCCGCCCCCACACATGGACACACTTCCTGAGCCAGCATGGGAACCCAGGAGTCCTGGCTCCGGACATGTGCAGCTGTGCCAAGGTTGCACGCAGGTGGACAGCAGTAGGGGCCAGGGCTCATGGCAGGTGATGCCCAGCCTTGGGGGAGGGCAGAGTCCCTCAGTGGAGGGGCAGGAGGGAGGGGAGGCCATTCTCACAGGCGGGGCACCATAGTCCAGATACCTGTGTTTTGGGTAGCTGACAGGAGTGCACAGGGCATAGCTACAGGTCCAGGGCAAGGTCCGGTGGAAGCAGTGGGGGGCTAGGGCTGGGGCACTGGGGGAGTGTAAGCCAAACCCTGTTGCTCCTCCTTATGGTAACTTCCAGATGGACAAATGGTTGACAGGAGCAAGGGACGGACAGGGGGAGGATGGGAGGATACACAGAGGAAAGGACTGCTGCTGGAGGAATGGGCGGAGAGAGAGGGAGGGACGGATGTACGGATGGATGGAGAGGTGTTTGTATGGAAAGATGGATGAATGAGAGATGGCTATGTGTAGGGAAGGATAAATGACTGCAAGGAAGGAGAGAGAAAATGGATGGAAGCAGTTGGATGAATGGGTGAACAGGCTGAGGCCCAGACAGGAAGCTTGGATGAGAGGTGGCTGGAAGGATAGACTGATGAAAGGGGAAATATGGAGACGGACAGAGTGATAGAGAGACACAGGTGAATGGTACACGGATGAATGGAGGGACAGCTAGGAAATGGAGGGATGGAAGTATGGCTAAATGGATGAATAGAGAAAAGATGACAGCAGGAGGCATGCATAGAGGAAAGAGGGAGGCATGAATAGCTGGGAAAATGGATGAAGTGAGAGAGAGAAAAGAAATGGAGGCATGGAGGGAAGGACTCGCTGAATAGCAGCAGAGATGGGGGGAGGGTCTGGCACAGACACACGGTGACCCAGATCAGGCCCCGCTCTGCCAGCAACTGCGCAGATGAGAGCGAAACACTCCCTACCCCAAGGAGCCCAGGGGAGCTAGACCGGGAAGAGCTTCTCCCCCAGTTTGCACATGGGAAAACTGAGGCACAGAAACCTGTGGCAGGGCAGGGGATTCAATCTGGGGGACCTGAGCCCCAGCACCATGCCTCATGCCCAGGACTGTGCTCCTCTCTTTGGGTTGTCATCAGGCCTGGCTCAGGACTCCCAAGGGGGCCCCACATGCAAAGCCAGGCACTGGAGGAGGGGAGGGAAAGAAGAGCCAAGCTGATCTTCCCCTGCAACGTGGTCCTGGAGGTGGTATCCTGTGCATGAGTCCTCCCCACCCTCCCCACCCCAGAGGCTGCATGCACAGGGAAGGGACGGCATGGGGTTGCAGAGAGGGGGACTCCATGCAGATTGCAGCCCTCCCATGCTGTGCTGGGGAGCCCAGGAGCCAGGCTCCAACCACCTGCAAAGAGCATCCCCTGTGGGGGGAGCCAGGGAACAGCCCCCACAGCCACCGAGGACCTGAACCAGGGCGGGGGGACGTGCCCTTGGGACCAAGGGTTTCTGGTTAGTGCCCATATGTCACAGGAGCCTGGCAGTTCGCAGGCCTGTCAAGCCATGGGGGGCTGGCCCCCAGCCATCCTAGAGGTGCGGGTGGCACTCCTGGCCGTGTGTCCTGACAGCTGTCAGTCCGGCAGGGATTCAGGACCCAAGCGGTTTGATGCATCCACCCACCGGGCATTGCCCCCTGCGGGTCAGAACCAGAACCCATGACCCCGGGACCTGCACTGCCCAGCACAGCCACAGGGTGACCCTTGGGCCCAGCCAGAGCCAGATGCTGCTGAGAACAGACACAGCTCAGCTCAGACACCAGGGGAAGGGAAAGGGAAGGGGGAAGGGGAAAAGGGGCCCCAATGACAGACACTCACCGGTGGAGCGCCGCACTGCAGGGGAGAGAAGAAGAGAGAAAGCCTTGTTACACCCATGGGCAGGGGACACAGTACATCCCACAAGGACCCTTCCTCCATGGCCAGCCTCCATCTCCTAAGCCAGTGACATCCCCAATCTCCTTCCCACTCCCCAGAGATGCTCCCCAAGCCCTTCAGTGACCTAACCCCACCCCCCTCATCCTTCAGACACCCCTTGGGCCTGTCTTCCCCCCCAGGAGAGCTCCCCAACCCTCCCCCATGACTCACACTCGCAGATAGGCTTGGGGGAGGTCCAGCGCCCTGCCTTGGTGCAGTTGCTGCGGGAGCTGCCCACCAGGCGGAAGCCAGAGTTGCAGTGATACTCCACCCAGGTGCCCTCCACTGGCACCCGCTCCATGGCCTGGGGCACCGCCCGCCCATTCTCCAGGCTCAGGTGAATCTTGGGGCACATCCTCACTGTGGGGGGAGAGGGCAGAGGGGATCATTAGCACTGGTCCTGGGTCCTGAATCCCAAGATCTCCCTGCCTGGGGCAAGAACTGAGCCAGCACCCACTAGAGGGGAAACAGCTCCAAACCAGCCAGCCCTGCTGCCCCAGGCTACATCAGACCTAGTGTCCTACTAGAGGGGGAAGACCCCCGGCCCTATCCCCTCCTGCTAGAGCCAGGATCCTTGTCGCCCCATGCTTGGGTTAGATTTGAGCTGGCACCTCCTAGAGAGGAAGAGACCATGTCTTTTGCACCCAAGTCTGTTCCAGTGCCCAGAGGGTGGGTGACTCACGGCAGCGGCTGGGGTGGCTCATGTCGGTCCAGGTCCCATTGCGGAGGCACTGGCGCACCTTGGGGCCCACGATCTCGCGGTCAGGCCGGCACACGTACTCAATCTCATAGTTGAAGGGCAGGAAGCGCACAGTCTGCACCTGGTCAGGGGTGAGACCCCGGTACCGGATCCCCCCATCCCGCGGTGGGTGGATGATCTCACAGCCTGGGGGCAAAAACAGGCACACTCAGGAGGGGGGCAGCCCTTGGGCTGGGGCCAGGGGGCAGATGGTGGGAGTAAGGGGGAAGGCTGATTGTGCTCCAGGCCAGCAGGTGAGCCAGTGGCTGTACAGGTGTGTGTATGTACATCTGCCCGCGTCGCCTTTCTGCTCATGTTGTGTTCCTCATGCTCATGTACCTACCTTTGTTTTGTGTAACAGAGAAAGTGTGTGTGTGTGTGTGTGTGTGTGTGTGTAGCAAGTCCCAGAAAGATCCTTTGTATGCATGTTGTATCCCCTAGGCTTCTCCCTGGGTTGTATTCCTCATGGTTGTGTGTTGTATTTCCCAAAACTGTGTGCGTGCTCTATTCCCCGTGTTCATGTCTATGTGTTATATTCTCCGAGGTTGTTTGTGCATTTTATTCTCCATGGTTGTGTGTACTGTATTCCCCATCTTTGTGTCTCTGTGCTGTAACTCCCTATAAGTGTACATGTTTTTTACTGTGTGTGTGTGTGGGTTATTCCCCATGTTAGTGTTGTATTTTCCACCTTCTGTCTGCAGTTCTTTTTGGAGACAAAACCTGTGCATGTGTGTGCACTTGTGTGAGGGAAAGCTGGACAGCCTGAATGAAAGAATCTCTCCTCTGTGTGTACTGAACTCCTTTTGTGTGCATGTGTACATGCAGAGAGTATCCATGAGTGCCTGCATGTGCATGGGTACGGGGGGCGGAGGTGTTGTACATGCATGTGTGTATCCAGGGGTGTTCACGGTTGTGGGCTCCTATGGGATTGTCCAAGCCCACCCCCCAGGGCTGAGCCAGGACACTGGGGGGCAGGATAAGCAGCTCTCCCCATGGCTGCAGAGTGCTACAGCGGGGAGCTGAGGGGTCCCTCGTACCTTCGGTGCTGTTGAGCCGCAGTGCCCCAGCCCCGGGTTCTGTACCTAGTGCCAAACTCAGCAGAAGCAGCAGCATCTGGAGGGGCAAGAAGATGAGGCAGTGAGAAGGGGCCTACCGGAGGGAGGGGTTTGGGCTGCCAGCCCCTCATAGCACCCCAGGCACTCTCTGACACAAGGCTACCCCAGGACAAGTGGCCCAAATTTCCTCCTCCTGCTCCTCCCAGAACCCCTGGCCTCCCACCCACAAGCCCCCTTTCCAGCGCCAGGACAGACCCCCAGCACCCCCCTGGCAGCCTGAGCTCTGTAACCTGTGCACCAGTCAGCACTGAATGTACACAAGCTTTTAATAATAAATCATCACCCTTCTCCCTGTGGGACTTGGCATTTTGTCCCCATGACCTGTCTGCAGGCTGGGGCCCATCTTGCCTGACTCCCCTCAGGCTGATTAGCAGGAGTTTAGCCTGGCTCCAAAGAGCTCATAAATGATTAAGAGCGCTCTAAATCAGAGGCAGGAAGGGATTTGTTTTCATCCCTTCAGCACCCCTGTCTGCTAAGAATAATCAGTAGTTCACAGTATTGCAAATCAGCAGCCTTCACTCTTTTGATGGGTTTATTTCTGCAGTCGTACGGTGCCCCCTGCCTGCCAGCGACTGCACTGGCAGCCCCGTTTGTGGGGGAAAGTCCATTTTGACCTTTTTTTTTTTTTTTTTTTTGCTCCCTGTCGACATGAAAAACATATCTTTCTGCAGAGTGACACTGGCAAAAAATATATATTCTTTGGGGCCAGGCAGAAAGTCCGGCTGCAGGTCAATGACAGCTTTGTGCTCCGACTTCCGCCTGTCACAGAACAATTCATAATGCAGCGTAAAGAGGAACAAGGCTGCGAGCAGAAAGTTGCCTTGACATGAAAAATTGATTTGGAACATGATCCAAACACTTCTTCTCCAGGGTTTTTCTTTTAACCCCTAATAAGGTCCCATCCAAATGGGAAACCTCTCCTGGGAAGATGCTTGTTCAGAACAGCATTTCACTCATGTCGTGTTGCAAAGTTTGGACCTACTCGTGGCTTCATCCTATTAGTCATGAAGAGTACGAGCCAGGAGAGCCCTCTCTTACTGTCACTGTTAGCAGCAGTGGTAATTTGGGGCGCTTTGGCCAGGCTGGCAGGAGGGGGCATTTCCCACCTCACCATCTGACTTATTTTACCCAAGGGTAAACCCCAGCCCCAGCCTGCTGGTCACTAAAGGAACCAAAAGGGCCTTTGGAAGTGGGCACTGCTTGGCCAGGGAAGCCCCTGGCACCCACACATCTCCTCCTCCAGGGCAGCACTGCACAGCACTGCAGCCATCCTCCCTGTGTGGTGCCAGAGGACACCCCACACCACTGGGGCAGAACTGTCAGGCAGCCAGAATGACAGGGGGCATCCACCTGGGGTCTATCCCTGGCTCCAAGAAAAGATTTGGGTCTGGTGGGTTAGAAGTGATTGGATGAAGCAGGACTCTTTGGTTCTGTAGGAGTCTGGGACTGGAAGAGACCTCCTAGGTCTCTGACCCCAGATCCCTGCTGGGAGTCAGGGAGCTCTACTAACTGCCATAGACACACACACCAGAGAAGCAGGGGCAGGAAAAGATGTGACAACCCCACTCCTACTTGCGACACTTGCAGACCAACAGCATCCAGACACAAGGGCAGCAGGGACAGACTTGTGCACCCAGAGGAGAGCTCATTCCTTGCAGCAGCTGGAGGAAGGCAACTAAGACACACACACACACACACACACAGGTATGTGCAAGCATGTGCATGCACACGCATGTGCACACACAAAAGCAGGCCACCACTTGCCTTGCCTACCAGAAAGAAGGGACACACAGAAAGACATGAGGGCTACTGTATTTATTTGACTCCAAGGTGAGATTTCTTTCCCCAGTTAGCATGGGGAGTGGGGGGCTTGTCTTGGATTCAAGTATGGTCTGGGGGAAACAGTAGCTCAGCTCTGGCTTTGGCTCCGAGTTCAGGGCTGAAGCCGGAGCTGAGCTGCCACCTGCCATGCCCCATATTGCGGGGGAGATGGCATGAAGCCAAAGACAGTGCAGGGGAGACCATGAGGGGCTGTGGGGGGGAACTGCAGCCTTTTCCCTGGCATCCCCCACCCCTTGCTCCACTCTTCCCAGCTGCTCCACTTCCTTACCTCCACTCTGGTCCCTCCAGCCCCAACCCAGCCCAGCCTGGAGCTGCACCCCCTTCTCCCTGTTTGGACTGGGCTGAGGCCTGGCCAGGGCTATGCTGCTGCTGATAACCTGGAGATAGAGCAGAGCTGTGGGG
>NW_017728959.1:1509711-1514487 GCF_001723915.1 Gavialis gangeticus
CCTCTAATGAACCCATGTTGGTTGCCCCTAAGTATACACTCCCCTTCTTGGCCCTCGCAGATGTTCACCTGGATAATTTTCTCAAAGAGCTTCCCAAGGACTGAGGTAAGACTAACAGACTTATAATTTTCAGGGTCCTCCTTCCTCCCTTTTTTGAAAATGGGGACCACACTGGCCCTTTTCCAGTCCTCTGGCACCTCACCAGAGCACCACAAGTGCTGGTAAAGCTGTGCCAGGGGTTCTACAATGACCTTTGCTAATTCTCACAGCACTTTGAGGTGGAGCTCGTCAGGACCTGCTGATTTGAACACGCCCAGTCCCACCAGAAGTTCCCCGACTAGATCCTCATTGACCCTGCGCCTGGCTGTGCCTCCCCTGGGACCATCACAGATCCCGGTGGGGGGATGACCTGGTCCCTGCTCAGAAAAATGCAGGCAAAGAAATTGTTAAATAGGTTAGCTTTGTCATCGGGTGAGACCAGATTTCCTAGCATGTTCTGCAGAGGCCCCACATTACCCGTAACCTTCTTTTTACCCCCTATGTATTTAAAAAAGGATTTCTCGTTATCCTTGATCTGAGTTGCTAGTTCCAGTTTTATCTCTCCCTTGGCCTTCCTAACAGCTCCCTACAATCCCGAGCACTGGAAGTATAGTCCTCCCTGGTGATGGCCCCTCCCTTCCATTGGGTGTACACCTCCTTCTTAGCTTTGAGACTTGTCTGTCCGTGGGTGAGCTCAGGGACCTGGAGTCTCTGGGGGTGTCTCTCTTCCCCATGAGGCAGGTCAGGATCCTTGGGATAGATTTCAACCCTGAGCTGAGCAGCAGGACAGCATGGGAGAAGGCAGAGGCAAAGGCGAAGCAGAAACGGGCTGTGGAACATGTGCTCCCTCTCCATGACCGGGGCGGGGGGGGCATTGCACTTGTGAAGGTGGTGTTGTTACCAGTGCTTATTTACATTGCACTGGTCTTCCCCCCTTCCAAGCGTGTCACCCACAGGATCCAGGGGAGTATGTGCATTTTCCTCCAGGGCTCCAGATGGGAACAGGTCACCCAGAAGACCTTGTACTAGGACAAGAGGGCCAGGGACAGAGGCATGCCAGACATCCTCCTGTTCCTGTGGACCAAGTATATGAGCCTAATCTGCAAGCTGGTGACCCATGCAGAATCCAAAACCTCTTGCCTCATGAGATATTTTGCAGGGCACATCCTGAGACACTGGGGGATATATACCCCAACCAAGTGTAGCCCGTGGATCATGGACTCACCTTGGTTCTATGAGAACCAAGTGCCTGAACCAGTGCCATAGTTTGTACAACCTGCAAAGCCCAGGCCTAGCAACCATGAGAAATCGCAGGAATATCCAGGAGATTGTGAGGCTCGTGGACCTGCTCCTGGGCAACACATGCCAGGCTGTGTGGGAGCACATCGACCACAAGGAGCTGCACAAAAATCACAAGGACCTGAATGAACTGGCTTATAGCCCATGAAGCTCTACCAGTGATGTCTTAGAGAGAGGGGCAGCTGGGGAGACCCAGCTGCCTGTGGCCCGTCTCCAACTGCCATGGAGTCACTGAGACAATCAACCAACTCCTCTGGCTCTGCACCTGCACCTGCACCTGCACCTGCACCAAAGAGATATGGAAAAAGGTGAAGCAGCTCTACAAAGTGGTGACCGGCATCAGCCATCTAACCAGACAACCGGTGCTGTGCCAGCACCTCAACAAACACCAGGGAAGCCTGTCGCCCCGTTTTGATCAGTTTGCATCCTGCGTCTGGAGTGCCCTGTAGAAGGCCAGGAACCTCCTGTCGTACAGGCACACAGATGTAGAGGTAGTAGGCCGTGTGAAAATGGCTCTGAGGAAACTCCAGACCTACTACCAGAAATCAGTAGTGGAGGATGGACACAGCCAAAGCCACCTGGCACAGAGACATGTGGCACAGGATCATCCAACATCCCCCAAGCAGAGAGGGGAGCAGTGACAGCAAAGAGGAGGAAAGGACAAGAAGAACCAAGGATAGCTACAGTGACAGCAGCAGTGGGACAACAACAGAGAGGACACTTGAACTGAATATAAGACCCCGCAAGTGGGGCAGGGATGGAAGGGAAGTGTTGCCTGGTCTGAGGGAACAGGATTTGCTTGTTTGTTTTGTGTGTCTTGTGCACAATGCGGATATTGCAACAGGTTTGGGTGCGCAGATGCAGTTTTTGTAACAGGTGAAAGTTTGGGGGGGGGGGTGATACTAGGAGTGTAGATATGTGTAACTTTATATAGAGAGAGATATATTTAAAAAAAAAAAGCTTAGTCTATGCTTCCCTGGCAAGGGAAACTGACCATGGAGGTGGTCTTCCTAGTTATTCCCAGGGAAGACCGCTCTCCTGGCATAGGGATAGTACCTGCTAAGGTAATGTATTGTAAAGCTCCCACTTAGCTGCTGGAGTAGGAAGGTTTTGGCTGTAAGTCCACTTTATGGAAATGGGAGACTCCTCCCTGGCTTACAGCTGAGGGCAAACAAAACTCATGGGGATCCAAACCCCAAGCCTCCAGGCTTGGGCCTGCAAATAGGATGCCTGCCAAAGTTTTTGGAAAAATCTGAAACCCCAGATGGCCACTCATGGTTCTGGACTTACTCTTGGATCTGGAATTTGTTTTGGCTAATTTTACCTGGAATACAGAAAATTTAAAAAAAAAAAACCAACAAAAAACAAGTTTCTGCTCTTATCAGTTTAAGCGCTGATACCGCCTCGCTGCTCAGGTCAGTTTCCTTGGGACTGAGGCTTGGCACCAGCTTCATTGGTCCTGGAAGGGTGGTTGAGCTGCTGCCAGCTCCCCTTGGGGGCAGCTGTCTCCGTGGTCCGGATCCGGAGCTGATCTGTAGTTTGCTGGCAGTTGGCTATGCCTGCTCCAGTGCAGAGTGGGGGAGAGGGAGGAGGGTGGGGGGAGGGATCACTGCAGAGGCAGCAGGGCTGGTCAACCCTCTCCAGCTTTGCCAGCTCACCCCAAGGTGGCTTCATTCCACAGCTCGGAGCAAAGTCTGCTCACAGCCCACTCCTGCATCCACACAGGCACTAGCAGAGACAGATGCCTGCAGCCCAATCCACCTTCCTGTCCCTAAACAGTGGCTTCCCTGGCAGCACCCACCTCCACATCTTGCCATGCTGCATGTGGATGGGATGCATGGAGCAGGGCACTGCTGGAGCTGTGGGACTGAAGCTCAGAGCTTGCTGGATTTCAGCCAGGTCTGGGGACTGGCCTTGCTCTCTTCTGCCCCCCAGGGCTTGGTACACAAAGTTGAATGGAGTCCAGCAGTGGCTGCCCACCTAGATGGGCTCAATGCTGGTGGGGAAGGGTGCCCCAGGCTGGAGTTCCTAGATCAGCAGTCTAGAGGCTGGGAAAAATAGAAAAGCTGTGGCTCCAGTCCCTGGGCAGCTCCACTAAGCAGCCAGGGGTGTGAGTCTACAGAACAGGAGGATGGGGAATAAGCCTGTGCGAGTAGCCAGGTATTCAATCCAGCTTCATATCCAGCCACTTCAGATGTCAATGATCTGATCTGGAGCTCCGGATCAGTTTGCCGCTTCGATCTGGCTGAGCTTCCTCGGAGATCCGTCCATAAGCTATAATGGGGGATCAAAGAAATATCTATACCTTTGTTGTTTTGTCTCTGATTTGGGTGAAACGTTCAGGGGTGGTAGCCTCTGCTGAGAGCATGAAGCCTGCCTAGTTTCAAGAAGATAGGTGCAGTGGTTTGGGGGGAACTGCACCCCAAATTCTTGAAAGCAAAACTCATGTCATGTATATATGTTACACCACAGGGGGCTAACAACCACAGAGATGGTAGCCCCTGATTATGCCACAAAGCCTGCTTTGTTTCAAGAAGATAGGTAAAGGGGCTTGGGGGGAACTAAACCCCAAATTCTTGAAAGCAAAACTCATGTTACGTGTATGTGTTACACCAGTGGGCTGAAAACTGCAGGGATGGTCGCCCCTGCTCAGGTCGCAAAGCATGCCAAGTTTCAAGAAGAAATGTGCAGCAGTTTTGGGAGAACTGCACCTCAAGCTGCTGACAGGCAAAACTCATGATGTAGGTGGGTGCTTGGGCAACTGCATCTGTCTTGGGGCACACAGGGGTGGAATCTAGTGCAGGCCTGGTTGCTGGGCCCTGCCAGGCTACAAAGCATGCCAGCTGTGTGTGTGTCTCTCATTGGGGGAATCTGTCTTCTGGAGCCCTGCACCTCAAGCTGCTGACAGGCAAAACTCGTGATGTGGGTAGGTGACATTGTGTGTGTGTTAAGGTGTGCCCTTCCTGGTGCTGGGGACTCTACACAACATGACAGTGGGCCCCAGTGAGGCCGCCTCCTCTCCTACAGTCTCATGCCCGGTCCACCACTTTACGTGACAACAGCTAAAATAACTTAGCTAGCTCAACACTAGTAGCAGCAGCAGCAGCATCAAAGGTACCCAAACAGAACTGTCACAGAGTCTTTACTTCTTGCTGTCAATTCCTTTATAAAAAGAAAGATGTTGTGTTGTGTTGGACATATGATGTCACTCATGGTGTGTGGTGGCTTATCTTGTGTTTGTATGTCTATATGTGTATTATGAAAGAAAAAGGAGTACTTAAAAATGTCTCTTTGGAAGCTTTAGGGTTGAAAACCCCTTTGTTAGGCTGAGGACATACCTGTAGTTCGTCCTGAAGGGAAGGAATGGTAAAGAAGCCAGAGGCTGGCCTGGCCCACAATTCAGTGAAAATGGAAATGGAGGTGTAAGGGGGTGAGGGA
>NW_017728959.1:1519487-1520162 GCF_001723915.1 Gavialis gangeticus
TCCATGAGTTTCTGTACCTACTACCTAGGAGGCTGATGAGGTCTAGTTCATAGGCCCAGCTCTGAAAAGTGGTTTGTACACTCAAACAAGCACATAACCTCATCACCAGGACTGAAGCCAACTTCCTACAGCTCAAAACACAAAACCTGCCAACTATCTCCAGTACCCCCACAAACTGTGCACCAGAATCTATCAAAGACAACAAAACCCAACTACCTGTGGGGGCACTTTCCTCACCAAACAACACTCTGCCTCCAGTCTCTCAGGCCTGATCCTTAGAGGGAACTAATTACAATGCAAACCACTTTTCAGAGCTGGGCCTGACAAAGGGGTTTTCAACCCTAAAGCTCGCATCCCAGGCAGCTAAGCTGAGCTCACCGGGAGCTTCACAACTGCACTGCAACCAGCAAGCGTCAGGCCTGTCAAAGACATGACAGGTATGGGCATTCCTCAGCCAGGACTTTGTGCGTGTGTGCATGCGTGCATGCTTTAGCTGGAATTTATGGCACCTCCTACCCGCCTTTCACCAGGGGATTGTTGGTCCTGGCATTTATGGGGCTGGTGCACTGCCAGCAGTCCCGCCAGGACTCCCTACCCTGGCAGGGTGCAGTTTTAGTGGTCATGCCCAGGACCTGGGGCCTCCTCCTTCCCCATAGCCCCAATCCCATACCTCCA
>NW_017728959.1:1520370-1520786 GCF_001723915.1 Gavialis gangeticus
CACCAAAGCAGGATCCAAGCAGGTGCAGTGAGGTGTCACAACATCCTCAGCAACTCTTGGAACATTGGTCAGTGGACAGGACAGGTGTTGCTGGGCAACCATGGCCAGATCCTGCCACAGCTGGCTGTGGTTTGCCCAGTAGGCCAATGGGTCACAGTCCTATGGCTCCACATCCTCAGTGAGATATGTAGCCACCAAAGCCTCAGCACTACCTTCCTGAGGCTGGGGTCTGGTGCATTTGGACCCCAGCATTGAAGCCATGCCCATGGCCCACATTGGCAGTGGCTGGCATGAAGGAGATTTGCCAGTGGTGGTGCCGGTGCTGGTCCTGGTTCTGGGAGTGCTGGCATGGGAAAGTGGATCCTCCTCTTCCACATCCCCTCACTTCTGCTCTTTGGCCTCCCTGACTTTGTTGA
>NW_017728959.1:1521668-1523004 GCF_001723915.1 Gavialis gangeticus
GAAGGGCTTGAGGACTACCAAGATCCGGGAGATGGTACCCCACTCAGCTCTGTTCAGGGGGCTGCTGATCCCAATCTCCCCAAGCAAGGCCATTTCATGGATGGCCTTCTGTTGTTCTACCAACCTTTTGAGCATCAGGTATGTGGAGTTCCACTGAGTCTCCACATCCGGCATGATTTTGTGCTGTGGGATGCTCAGCTCTGCTTGTTTCTCCTGCAGCATCTTGCCCCGCTTGATGCTGTGGTGGAAGTAGCCCACCACCTTCCTGCATTTCAAAATCAACTGGCTTGTAGCAGTAGTGGTGGCGGCACTGTCACTGGCAGCCCTGTCCCCCACCAAGGCATCCCTCACTATTAGGTGCAGCCTGTGTGCCACACAGCGGATGCCAACAAAGTTGGTATCATGGACAGCCTTCACCTTATTGGCCCTGTCGTCAGTGACCATGGGTGAGCTTGGCCTGCCCAATGAGCCACCCCTGCATCATGCGGTTCATGGCCCCCATGATCTCCCTTGCCGTGTGGGACTCATCCAGCACCTCGGCTTGCAGTAGACCCCACCGACGACCTGACTGACTGCACCAGTGCCCTGTGAGGCAGAGGTAGGCGTGATTACCACCCTGGCTGCTCCAGATGTTGGAGGTGAAGTGCAAGGCTACCTACGGCTCTGCCTTGCACAGCTCCTCCCTCAAGTACTCCCTGCATGCCTCAGAAAGGGAGGGCACCATCATCCTGCTAAAGGTGGTGTGTGGGCACTTTGTAAAATGAGGCCAGAAGTGCTACGAACTCCCTGAACCCTGGCTGCTCAACTAGGGAGAAGGGCTGGCTATCCAGACCAAACATCTCCACAATGCTCTGGGTGATCTCACTTGCCTTGGGAACACGCTCCCTTTCTGTCCACCTTTCCCCCACTGGTCCAGGGTGGCCTGCCTCTGCTTTAGGGGGGAAGGGGGCTTTGGAGTGAGTGAGGAATTTCCCTTTCAGCACACTCACACTGGTGCCAGGCTGAGCAGGAAGAAGGGCAAGGGGGTGCTGCCTCCTCAGATGCAGCAGCATCACCATAGTGGAATAGTGGCTCACTTCCTTTTCTTCCTTGGCAGTGCTGGCAGATGGCAAACCTGGGATCATCTGCCAGCTCAAAATACTCCCACACTACACTACTCCCCCACTTCTGTGTTGAGGCTGAGGATCCTGCCTTATCCTACTTCTCAGCAGGCTGAGGCTCAACAGCAGGAGGAGTTGCCTCAGCTGAGCCACTTGCCTCCACCACCTCAGCCTCCTCCAAGGTGCTGCTTTCCAGAGGAGACCTAGGTCTAGGGGAAATTTGAGGGGTGTGGAGC
>NW_017728959.1:1528004-1530733 GCF_001723915.1 Gavialis gangeticus
CACTTCTGCTCTTTGGCCTCCCTGACTTTGTTGACCAGCACCTACGCCCAGTGATCAAGGATGTTGGGGCTGCCAGTGCACATGCTTCCCTTCACCCTCAGGTTACACATGCCCACCATCATGTGGACCGTACTGAACTGCAAGGGATCCAGACGTCTCCTGACACCCTCCTTCAGTCGCCACACCAGTGCCTGCACATCTGGTGACAGTGGCCTGCCCCAGCCAGAAACATTGATCCCCTGGAATGTCTCCATTTGGTTCTCTGGTTCCCTCACTAGGGGGATCACCTGGCTGAGGAGGGCATCGCCAGCACTAAGGGTCTCGGTGGCCTCGAGGAAGGGCTTGAGGACTACCAAGATCCGGGAGATGGTACCCCACTCAGCTCTGTTCAGGGGGCTGCTGATCCCAATCTCCCCAAGCAAGGCCATTTCATGGATGGCCTTCTGTTGTTCTACCAACCTTTTGAGCATCAGGTATGTGGAGTTCCACTGAGTCTCCACATCCGGCATGATTTTGTGCTGTGGGATGCTCAGCTCTGCTTGTTTCTCCTGCAGCATCTTGCCCCGCTTGATGCTGTGGTGGAAGTAGCCCACCACCTTCCTGCATTTCAAAATCAACTGGCTTGTAGCAGTAGTGGTGGCGGCACTGTCACTGGCAGCCCTGTCCCCCACCAAGGCATCCCTCACTATTAGGTGCAGCCTGTGTGCCACACAGCGGATGCCAACAAAGTTGGTATCATGGACAGCCTTCACCTTATTGGCCCTGTCGTCAGTGACCATGGGTGAGCTTGGCCTGCCCAATGAGCCACCCCTGCATCATGCGGTTCATGGCCCCCATGATCTCCCTTGCCGTGTGGGACTCATCCAGCACCTCGGCTTGCAGTAGACCCCACCGACGACCTGACTGACTGCACCAGTGCCCTGTGAGGCAGAGGTAGGCGTGATTACCACCCTGGCTGCTCCAGATGTTGGAGGTGAAGTGCAAGGCTACCTACGGCTCTGCCTTGCACAGCTCCTCCCTCAAGTACTCCCTGCATGCCTCAGAAAGGGAGGGCACCATCATCCTGCTAAAGGTGGTGTGTGGGCACTTTGTAAAATGAGGCCAGAAGTGCTACGAACTCCCTGAACCCTGGCTGCTCAACTAGGGAGAAGGGCTGGCTATCCAGACCAAACATCTCCACAATGCTCTGGGTGATCTCACTTGCCTTGGGAACACGCTCCCTTTCTGTCCACCTTTCCCCCACTGGTCCAGGGTGGCCTGCCTCTGCTTTAGGGGGGAAGGGGGCTTTGGAGTGAGTGAGGAATTTCCCTTTCAGCACACTCACACTGGTGCCAGGCTGAGCAGGAAGAAGGGCAAGGGGGTGCTGCCTCCTCAGATGCAGCAGCATCACCATAGTGGAATAGTGGCTCACTTCCTTTTCTTCCTTGGCAGTGCTGGCAGATGGCAAACCTGGGATCATCTGCCAGCTCAAAATACTCCCACACTACACTACTCCCCCACTTCTGTGTTGAGGCTGAGGATCCTGCCTTATCCTACTTCTCAGCAGGCTGAGGCTCAACAGCAGGAGGAGTTGCCTCAGCTGAGCCACTTGCCTCCACCACCTCAGCCTCCTCCAAGGTGCTGCTTTCCAGAGGAGACCTAGGTCTAGGGGAAATTTGAGGGGTGTGGAGCACAAACTCACATTCCCCCTCAGTACCCAGAATTGCTTGAGCCAGTGCTCTCAGCATCCCTGGTTCCAGCTCCAGCTCCTCCTCTGGCAGTGGGAGGCTCATGCTGAGATGAAATTGGGGTGGAGCAGACAGTGATTCCACTGCTGGTGCCTACTTCTGGACTGAGTGGAGGTGGTGCAGGTGCAGGGACATCAGGTGCAGACACTGCTTCCACCTCCTGGCTTCTACTGGCAGCACTGATGTCATGGCTGCTTGGGAAGATAATGCACCTGTGTTGGGGGTGGGGAGCTTGCAGCTCTAACTCTCCCCCTACCCCCTCTCCCTCCCCTGCCAGAACACCTGGCACCTGCCTTTCTAACATGCTTCATATTGATCTTTCCTGTTCTGCAAAAGGTCTGTGTGTGTGTGTCAGTCTTTTTGTAGTGTGTGTTTTATTCCCTTGGTTGTGTGCAGGCACTGGCCTCTTCTTTGATTGTTTGCTTCAGTGTTAATAGTTATGTAAAAATTGTGTGCTGCCTGTCTGTCTTTCTTCTCCTATGAATATCTGATTTTTCTTTATATTGTGTGTCTGTGTGCATGCAATCTGTGTGCCTCCCTACACAGTGATGGATCACACTGGCAGGGAAAAGACAGCTTTCTTTTTTCAAAGTTTCCAAAAAAGAAAAAAGAGCAAATATAAATTCAAAGAAATGAATTGAATAGTAATAGTAATTGAACAGCTAAGCTAAGATAAATCCTACCTAATCCTTCCTAACAAGAAAAAGGAGCGGGCAAGTTCAACTACTGAGTAAATCAAGCAAGCTGAAATGCTTGAGTCTGAGGGTTCCTCTCATATGCAGTTCCTGAGAGGGAACAAGCTAGGAAAAAGCACAGCATACCTGAAAACAGAGGCTTTTATGTTGTTTCTAGGTCCCTCCCCCCAGATGCTGTCATTGGAAAGGCAGTCAGAGATAAATCCTTCCCACTGGTCACCTACATGTCAGTCTTCCCCCCATGATCCCTTTCCCCGCCCTCCCACTCTCCCTTCCTCCCCCACTCCCCCTCCCTCTTCTAACTTTC
>NW_017728959.1:1535733-1541157 GCF_001723915.1 Gavialis gangeticus
TATCATGGACAGCCTTCACCTTATTGGCCCTGTCGTCAGTGACCATGGGTGAGCTTGGCCTGCCCAATGAGCCACCCCTGCATCATGCGGTTCATGGCCCCCATGATCTCCCTTGCCGTGTGGGACTCATCCAGCACCTCGGCTTGCAGTAGACCCCACCGACGACCTGACTGACTGCACCAGTGCCCTGTGAGGCAGAGGTAGGCGTGATTACCACCCTGGCTGCTCCAGATGTTGGAGGTGAAGTGCAAGGCTACCTACGGCTCTGCCTTGCACAGCTCCTCCCTCAAGTACTCCCTGCATGCCTCAGAAAGGGAGGGCACCATCATCCTGCTAAAGGTGGTGTGTGGGCACTTTGTAAAATGAGGCCAGAAGTGCTACGAACTCCCTGAACCCTGGCTGCTCAACTAGGGAGAAGGGCTGGCTATCCAGACCAAACATCTCCACAATGCTCTGGGTGATCTCACTTGCCTTGGGAACACGCTCCCTTTCTGTCCACCTTTCCCCCACTGGTCCAGGGTGGCCTGCCTCTGCTTTAGGGGGGAAGGGGGCTTTGGAGTGAGTGAGGAATTTCCCTTTCAGCACACTCACACTGGTGCCAGGCTGAGCAGGAAGAAGGGCAAGGGGGTGCTGCCTCCTCAGATGCAGCAGCATCACCATAGTGGAATAGTGGCTCACTTCCTTTTCTTCCTTGGCAGTGCTGGCAGATGGCAAACCTGGGATCATCTGCCAGCTCAAAATACTCCCACACTACACTACTCCCCCACTTCTGTGTTGAGGCTGAGGATCCTGCCTTATCCTACTTCTCAGCAGGCTGAGGCTCAACAGCAGGAGGAGTTGCCTCAGCTGAGCCACTTGCCTCCACCACCTCAGCCTCCTCCAAGGTGCTGCTTTCCAGAGGAGACCTAGGTCTAGGGGAAATTTGAGGGGTGTGGAGCACAAACTCACATTCCCCCTCAGTACCCAGAATTGCTTGAGCCAGTGCTCTCAGCATCCCTGGTTCCAGCTCCAGCTCCTCCTCTGGCAGTGGGAGGCTCATGCTGAGATGAAATTGGGGTGGAGCAGACAGTGATTCCACTGCTGGTGCCTACTTCTGGACTGAGTGGAGGTGGTGCAGGTGCAGGGACATCAGGTGCAGACACTGCTTCCACCTCCTGGCTTCTACTGGCAGCACTGATGTCATGGCTGCTTGGGAAGATAATGCACCTGTGTTGGGGGTGGGGAGCTTGCAGCTCTAACTCTCCCCCTACCCCCTCTCCCTCCCCTGCCAGAACACCTGGCACCTGCCTTTCTAACATGCTTCATATTGATCTTTCCTGTTCTGCAAAAGGTCTGTGTGTGTGTGTCAGTCTTTTTGTAGTGTGTGTTTTATTCCCTTGGTTGTGTGCAGGCACTGGCCTCTTCTTTGATTGTTTGCTTCAGTGTTAATAGTTATGTAAAAATTGTGTGCTGCCTGTCTGTCTTTCTTCTCCTATGAATATCTGATTTTTCTTTATATTGTGTGTCTGTGTGCATGCAATCTGTGTGCCTCCCTACACAGTGATGGATCACACTGGCAGGGAAAAGACAGCTTTCTTTTTTCAAAGTTTCCAAAAAAGAAAAAAGAGCAAATATAAATTCAAAGAAATGAATTGAATAGTAATAGTAATTGAACAGCTAAGCTAAGATAAATCCTACCTAATCCTTCCTAACAAGAAAAAGGAGCGGGCAAGTTCAACTACTGAGTAAATCAAGCAAGCTGAAATGCTTGAGTCTGAGGGTTCCTCTCATATGCAGTTCCTGAGAGGGAACAAGCTAGGAAAAAGCACAGCATACCTGAAAACAGAGGCTTTTATGTTGTTTCTAGGTCCCTCCCCCCAGATGCTGTCATTGGAAAGGCAGTCAGAGATAAATCCTTCCCACTGGTCACCTACATGTCAGTCTTCCCCCCATGATCCCTTTCCCCGCCCTCCCACTCTCCCTTCCTCCCCCACTCCCCCTCCCTCTTCTAACTTTCAGTTTCAGCTTCCAAAGCATCGGAAGCATTTCTGAAGTGCTTCGGAAGCTCTGAACCGCTTTGGACAGCTTAACTGAGCCTACGCTTCAAGCTGGGCATACTGCTTCAGACGCCGAAGTACAATCCAAAGCCTCACACAGCCCTAGTGGGGAGAGAGAGGACACTGTATCCTGGGATACTGGAGGAGTTTAACTTGAGCAGAACATCTATGGGGAGTGGCCACACCTTAATGGAACAGAAGCTGGGTTCTGTGCATCAGAGATAACCCTACCCTGGAGTGGCATAACTTTGAGCCACATCATGAGTGCTTTAAGCCATTTTAAGGTATTGACATAAGAACATCCAGAAGTTGGGAGCTCCAGGAGTTGTACAGAATTAATGTGCAACAAGGCCCTAACACTTTTTAATATGGTATTAAATTAATGTGCTTCAAAACCTGTATTTGTTCCAGTGTTTCATTTACTACACAACAATATTGAGAGATGGGAATTGCTGGTGCCTTACTATAGTTTGTACATAAATTACAGTACTTGTAAATGGATGACCTCAAAGCCAATACAAACGCAGATAAATCGGACAGCAGCTGGGCATCACTAGCTGTGAAGACACAAGCAGTTAGTTTGAGAGAACATGGCTAGTAGTCCTTCCTGGCAACATCCTGCTGTCAGCCCTCCAGGACAACCTTCATTTACATCAGAAAGAACCACTGAATTTCTCATCTGTGGGGTGAAATGAGAGGTGTTAATAAAGGAGAGAAGACCAGTGGGAGACTGGGATTGCTCCCTGGGCACAAGATTTCTCTAATATATATTGATTTTGTTTTTAGTGCTCACTATTCCTGGTTATCTGGGTTGCCCACTTTACCCTTTTAAAATTCTGCACAGAGTTAGCTGTGAGATTTCCTATGGTACCAAGACCTGTTAAAAATACATATCTGCAGCTTGGAGAGCCCCCTGGACAATTCCTTTAATATTTCTGGCTGCAAATTCTCTGGTCCCCTTTAACTTCAGCAGTTGGTGTGTAAAGTCTTGCCCACCAACTCTCACTATAGAAGTTATTTCACTCAACTCAGATTCAGTTCCTTTCCAATCAGAAAGAATAACATCCTGTAATGTAACTGAGAGGCAGTTTAGATAATTATATGGTCCCTACTGGCCTCCATCCCTAAGAGCAGTAGTGGTGCTGGTTAAAATCAGGCAAAATTTAAGCCAAATACATTCTGCTTAGGACAAACACAACTGCTCTCCTGCTGCCCAGCCACTGTGGCATCTAGCCCCCCCACTGAACTCAGACCCCAGTACAAAACATTTATCCTGATTTTTCAAGGCATGATCCTGTGAGATCAGCTTTCCCTCTGTACCTAGGACCTCCCATGACAGTTGAATTTCACTAGAAGGATATGATTGGCCACTAGGGCTGATGGAAACCAACAGTTCTCTTTCATGAGAAATGTCAAGGTTTGGGAACAAATTTCCATCCCATGCAGCTGAAGGAGCTAGTGAACACATTTTGTTTAATTAAAAAATATGTTTGCAAAAGGGAATTTCATTGACAATTATAGTTTTCAGGAAATGTTGAATTTTTTTGCTTTGGCCAAAGTCAGAATGAAGGCAAATTAAAAAAAAAAATCTTTTCTGTGAACTAGGAGCTGTTTTCACACCAGCTGAACGTTTAATGAGAGATGGACCATCAGCAAGATCTTCATATGGGTGAAGTGCAGAAATCTGTAGAACAGCGCCCAAGGGAAGCATTCTAAACCCTATTAGATGGGAAACTGTAACACTATACAGAGGCTACTGGAAACAAGCCTATGCTGAGCCCAGGGAGGGAGCCTTTGAGGGACACCATCTCCTTCCATTCTGTGCTATAGGAATCTGTCTCATACAATGTTTAAGTACAGGGATCTATACGGTGCTCTCAGAATATGCTCCACAAATAGTGAAAACTTAGAGCTCCAGGGCCCAGTCTAACTTGCAAAAGCATAAGCAGAAGAGTTCCTTGAGCTTCAGTGTGCCTGACTTGGATTATAACTGTGAGCAGGTTGAGCAGTTGCAGTCTGTTCACTGAAGACGTTAGAGCTCCTGTAGCAAGGGTGCTCTGAACAGCTCCCAGCAGAAGGCCTTTTGGAGAACAGTGCTGAGGGACTGCAAAGCATGGTGGAGGGCCAGAGAAGCTTCAGGAGCAAAGCTTTAGTAGGGCAAATGCATCAGAGAAGGGAAAACCAGAGAACTAACGAGAAAGGACTTTGGTTGTGATGGACATTTTGAATACAATGCTCTGTGTGTAACTGCTGTGGGACTAGGCTAGCCTACAAGGGCTTTAATTCTAATTATCTGAAGTGAATTAAACCAAGATGGACAAGGCACTCCTCCAAAATATAAATGTGTCCATTGGGAGGGAGTTCAGCAGGAAGGAGCAAATGTACATGTAGGTATGCCTATGAGTGGGAAATGAGCTGAGGGAGAAAGGTAAAGGTCAGGGACAGGGGCAGAGTGGGGCTGGAAGGGGAACACTAGAGTAGATCTGGGCTGAGAAGGCCAAGAAGTAATAGGAGGAAGAGTTTCCACAGGGGTCCTATCACTCATATTTCTCTTGGTGTGGAAATGGATATCACCTTTGTGCCACCGTAAAAAGAAACATACCCCTTATTGTACCACAAATGCCCCAAACTTGAGGCCATAACATAGGTGGTACCAATTTTTTTCTACTTTATCATGGTGGCTTTAAGTAGGTTTATGGTGGGACAGTGCAGTTAGACCAGAGCTCCCTTGCTCTTCAGCCATCCTGGAAGTGCCTGCCTGGGTTCCTGTCTGGGATTCCCAAATGCCCATAAACACTTCAGCATGATCCTAGGGCTGGGACTGCCAATCAACTGATTAGCAGCCCCAACCCTGGGGCCACACTGGAGTGTCCAGTTTGCTCCAGTGTGACCTGTAGGCTGCATTTCTGTAAGCAGAGAAAGCCAGGGTTTCCCACATATTGGGCATGACTACATGTGTGCATTTACTGTTCAGTAAGTGAAATTACTGCACAATAAGAGCATACATCTACATGTGCATACCCATGCTGAACAGTAAATATGGAGACTTACACCAACTTCAGTGTAAATTTGATACCTGCATAATGCAGGTATCAAATTTATGCCCAATTAGTTACTGTGCAATAATGCACATTACTGCACAGTAACTAATGGGGCATAAATTTGATACCTGCATTATGCAGGTATCAAATTTATGCCCAATTAGTTACTGTGCAATAATGCACATTACTGCACAGTAACTCAGCTGGCCTCCCTGCTGGGTCTGCCCAACCACTAGGGGGCCAGCCTGAGCCAGCCCTGGGGCTCCTGGCTAGCCACCTCTCCTGGCTTCAATTTGGAACTAGAGTTAACTCAAGGGCTAGCAGTTGGTTCTGGCTTCAGTTTGGGA
>NW_017728959.1:1541377-1549655 GCF_001723915.1 Gavialis gangeticus
TCCCCCACCCCCCAGTGGCCACAAAGGCACATGGCAGGCTGCTCTGACCCGGGACTAAATTTAGTCCTAGGTCGCCTGCACATGTAGACACCAGCCTATTCCCACTTGTCACACAGTAATTTACTGTGCAGTAAATTTAAGCCAGCATAAATGCATGCGTAGACACACCCACAGAGATATACCCTTGTGATTTCCAAGGCATGTCTTTGTAAGCAGGGAACACATTGCCTGTTGTGTCATAAGATCTATTTGTGGGACAATAGGTGACATTTCACCCAGTGACGTGGATCAGCTGTGCCAGCACATATTCCATGACAGCTGATCCACTTCATTTGGCAATGTCTATTTCAAAGCTATGTGTCAGGGAAATGTGTAGGCAGAAGACTAGAGAGATGAGAGGATCCACTCTACCTTCTAGTCCACTGTGACTCTCTTCTTTCCAGGATGACAAGTCAAGACTGTCAATCTTGCTACAGTTCACAAAGTCCCAGGGATAGCTGTTGACCTTGAGCACATCCCTGGGGACCATTGTGATGTGGGTGTTGTCACAAATCACACGTGACAATGAGATGATGCTCAGGGCACGACGCTGCTGCAAAGTAAAAACCCCTGGGTTCTCCCACCAGAACCTGCAAAGAGGCAGCAAGAATAACAGAGTAAGAATCTGTGCTTCTCTTCCTTGGGGTTGAACTCAGCCTGGGGGATCATGGCTTTATTTTCTCCACAGGAATGAAAAGATGGCTTTGCTGTGAAAAGCGTAAATGGAAGAGAGAAATGTAGGTCCAACAAAGCCACTAGTGAACCTCCCGCCCCCATTGCTGCAATGAGGCTATATTTCTTTATACTAATAAGTATCCTGTAATAAGGCAAACCCCTTGTAAAGTTACCACAGAATCCTAGGGACTCTGTGCAGCTCAAGTGCACCGTGAAAAACAAAATATGTTAGTGATTGCAAAGCTGAGGACTGAATAGCAACTGTCCCTGTTATATTTGTTACATGTCCAAACACAGCCACAAATAAAATGACTAAAGCCTCTGGGGTGCGTAAAGACGCTGCCATATTGCCATTTTGAGCATAAAGTAAAATTAAGGATTAGTTGCCATCAGCAAATATGGCAAACAAAAGCTAAGTCTAGATTTCCATGTCCACAGTCAATTCATATTTAAATATTTCAGACCACTCAGGAATCATGGAGTGACACTTTTGGCCACTTAGCTCAGACTAAAGGTCAGTTACAAGTAGAACTTGCAAACTGTTTAGGTAGCACACCATCAAAAATATAGGCACTGTCACTCTGGAAGGGTGATCCAATTTAACAGGATTAAATCTCCTACCCATAAAATGAGGAGACTTAGGCACGTTCCAGGAGCAACTAAGGAAGTAGAGATGCTCAGCAGGTAGGTGCCTACAGAAGCCATGTGACCTAGCTAAGAGCTGTGGGAAGGGTTGCCTGATGGCTGACTCATTCTTGGAACTTAGGTATATAACTTGGGGTGCTTGGGATCTATTCCCAAGATGACCCAGGAGAAGCACCTACCAGCTACACACACTCACTCTTGAAAAATGGTGGTGATGATGCCACGCACCTTTCTGCCTACTAACATGGTAGTTAGAATACTCACACAGGAAGTGGAAGACCTAGCTTTTAGACATTCCTCAGCTACAGGGGGATCATACTCACATCTCCCATTTCCCAGTGAGTGTTTGAACTGCTGGCCTAGGTGGAAGCACCCTGCATGCTTCTGTTTGCAGATGATCAACCATACAGCCAAGCATACAAGATCCATGGCATTAGAAGGAACACAACCCCAATCACATTTGGTAATTTTATGTGCAGTGAAACAGCATCACAAAGATGAAATGAGAGCACCCAATTCCAGAATAGTGTATAGCTTGTGAGGGAACTCTCCTGAGGATGGAGCAGGTGGTCCTGAATCCCCTGAGGCAGCAGAAGGAATTGTATTGAGTTCTAGGCTCTCCTCCTAAACTGAACTCTGGGTCTCCCACATGCTGCTCTAACAACTAGACTGTGGTACAAAAGGGGAAAGATCACCAACTTTTGAATGTATAAATGGCCTAATGGACATTTATTGTGGGGAAGTGATACCTGACTCTGATACCAGAGTTAAAGTTGTGGCAGAGTTTTTGTTTACGAGTTGAATTAAAACTGCATATTTAAAGACCTGCTAAGGTGGCAATAAATGAAACACACTCAAATAGACAGGTTTACATTTTTCATGTTGGTCTGATACAGACTGGTGTCCATCCATTCAAACATCACCACCTTCAAAGAGATGTAATGGTGTGCCTTGCTTTTCTTCAGAGTCTATTTTCAAAGACTAATACACTGGGCTCTAACTTTTTTGCTTCACAATCTCTTTCACATAAGAATAGGTTCTAATCATGGCAATATAAGCTTGAAGTAACTGAAGTATACCCTCTCTATTTAAAAATTTCTGGTCAGTAAATACACTAACAGGATTCTGCTGTATGTAGGCACTGCAATACTTTTTTCCACATAGAAGTTCCTGTGATAGACTGTTTTCTTCACATGAGGCTGTCATGATGCAGTTTCCAATAGTGCTGGTACAACACTGGCCACACTGTCTCAAAAGGTATCACAAAATAAAAGAGTTCAGAGAAAGGAAGCAAGAGTGATTGAAGGCATGGTGAAACTCCTTATAAGGAGAGAGGAAAAAAAGTAACTGGAAAATGGGAGGAGACAGAGGAGGGACCATGAAAAAGTGCATGCAGGAATAAACTACCTGAAGAAAAAACATTGGAATGCCTGCTAACCCTGTTTCACAACAGCAGAACTAAGAGAGAGTTGATGAAACTGGGAGGAATCAAATTCAAGCCAGATGAAAGGAAACACTTTTCACATAATCCATAATTAGGCTGTGACACAGGCTATCTATGAGGCAAAGAATTTAGCAAAATTCAAAGAGGATATCCACATAGATAACAGAAATAGCTAGGGGTATACTAGATATTAGGTCTTAAGGTTTATGCCAATCTATCACTTACAAAGCAGATAATTGATTGAATGTAGAAGACAGCTTGTCCAACTCATGCCCACTGTGGGATTCTTACCCCTTTCCCTGAGCAGTTGGAACTGATTACTGTAAGAGATGGGGAACTGGGGTAGATGGAGCATGGTTTGATCCAGGCTGGTTGTTCCTGTGCTCCATGCAAGCTGGTGGCATGCAGTTTTTCTAGATGTGGATCAGCTCCAGATTCTGCATGGCCCTTACACAAGCACTTGAGATCTCCCTGCTTTACCTAATACCAAAGTGGTCTGTTAGGTAAACAGACCACTGCCTGTTTACTTGTCCTCTATGTTGTTATACTGTGAATGCTTATCTACCTGTTTTTATCCTTTCCTATTGGCCTGTGACCCTAACCCCTAGGATACTCAGTATAAAGTACTACAGCCTCATTGGCTGTAGTGATTGTGCCCGACACTGCAGGGGTTTGCTACACATGGAAGAATAGATCCATTTGCAGGTCAGCCTACCTGTCCCCATCTCGCAAGTTCCTGAACTGAACACCAAAGATACAAGCCAGGAGAGGCCCCACTCTGCCCTTGGGAACAAAGGGCTCTGCAAGGGCCCCAATCCAGATGTCAATGTTGTCTGGTGTCCCATACAGGTCTAAGAACTTCTTTGCCAGATTTCGGTTTCCCAACACATGAGAGAGTTCATCCAGGTTGTGAGGTTCTGAAAGCCCACAGAATCGTCGCCAGGCATTGTACCCTGTGGGAGCACAACAGAGCAGTCATTGCTACCATCTCCCTCACACCAGAAACAGCAGCTCCACCTCTGTGCCCTGCTTTGCCATTTCACATTAATGAGATCTACCTTGTTGATGTCTATTAGGGCTGTGCAAAATGGCACCATTCCATTTTGACTTGCATTTTGATTTGAAACTGCTGATTTAGGCTATAGGTTGACAGGCTATAATGGGCAAGCCCAAAACAGCCTATAACTTTGTCATTTCTGGTCTGATTTGGATTAAACTTGCAAAAATAAAAGCCCTTTCTGAGGTCATTAAGCGTGCCAAGTTTCAAGGAGATAGGTGCAGGGGTTTCTGGGAAACTGTACCTCAAAGTCTTGAAAGCAAAAAACTCATACCATGTGTATGTGTTAAGCCACAGCATCATCAAAACTGCAGGCATGCTAGCCCCTGTTGAGGCCACAAAGCCTGCCAGCTGTCAAGGAGATAGGTGCAAGGGGAGTCTGGGTTCTGGGCCCCTGCTCCTCTAGCTGCTGACAGGCAAAACTCATTACATGGGTGGGGGTGGGTGACACTGTGTGTGTGTGTGTGTGTGTTAAGGTGCACCCTCACTCAACTGACACCAAAGCAAAAAGCAGGGCAGTTCAAATAATGCTGCTTTTTATGCAGTTTTTCCATCCCTCCCCCAGAGCACTGGGATTGGAAGAGACCTCAGGGAAGGATTTCATAGATTTCATAGACATTAGGGCTGGAAGGGACCTTGGAAGATCATCAAGTTCAGCCCCCCGCCCAAAGGGCAGGAAGTCAGCTGGGGTCATAGGATGACAGTCACTGGCCAGCTACACAGTCAATAATGAAAGCAATCCTTCCCCTCCCTCCCCCCCTCTTCCCCCTCCCTCTCCTTACATCAGTTTCTGTTTCCCTGCAGGCAAGCCCAGCTTGAGCTTCAAAACTCAAAAATGTTTCAACTTGCCTCGTTTTGTTTTGAGGCTGTTTCCAAGCTCTCTGTTTCATTTTGATTTTGCTGTTTTGAGCTTGAAACAAGTTGAAAGAGCATTGAAATGAAACTGCCAGCAAAATTTCACAGACCCCTAATGTCTATCTTGTCCATGTTCTTAAGAACCCCTTCCGCAGATGCTTCCATCTAGCACAGGGCTGATTGCAGCCAGCAGTGTGTTTTCCCAGATGCTGTTTACACTCACACGTTGGACTGACCAGGTGGGTCACCTTTGCAAGTAGGAGTAGCCAAAAATGTCATGTCTGCACTATGGGGACATCAGTGACCATTCCCACTTGCACGCCCCAAACTCAGAGAAACACCAGTGCCATTGCTCCAGGGCATCCTTCTCAAGACTGAGGGAAAGGAGCTTCTCGGGACAATGCTAGATACACCTTACTGAAATATTTCCAGGGTGGGTGGTTTGTGTTTGGAAACCTCCCAACCAGGAGGCAGTGGTTCCATGATGTGGGCAGAGCCTTAGAAGGTAGGTATGGTGTCCTATTTACATTATAACTGTCAAGCACTGGGGATGAAGGGATCAACTAAGGATGAAGACTGGTTCCCACTGTCAATCCCTGTTTTCAGATACTTCCAACTTTCTGAAGTGTCACCCCATGGGCTGGCATTTCTATGAACCAGATTGTGTCCAAATAACAGAGTCCTAAATTAAGGCCAGTGTACTGATGCACTACTCATCCAGGGACTATAGTCTTTGCTGTGTCCCCAAAGGATAGTGGTCCGAGGGACATGGGTCTATGCTGACATGCAGCAACTCCTGTACTGAAAAATCTACAAGGGATAGGACACTAAGGCTAGCCTGGGCATTTTCTTCATCTCAGACCCCTCCACAGGTCCTCACATCTAGCCAACATTTAAATTATGCTCATTGCTCTGCATAGCACCACTAAGACATGACCTCCATTATCCATCCTGTCCCTGGTCACCTCATGTCTCAGCTACTGCAACATCATTTTCTCTGGCCTTTGCAAATGCAATTTAATCTCACTCAGACCTATCTAAGAAGCAGCTGCAAAGATCCTTTTTCCATCCTGTCACATTAATCAAATCACCCTTATGAGCTGGTTCCTGTTGCCCGTGTTTACATGCAACTATTTACCAGGAACCATCCCTTCCTGCTGATCTGTAAAAATCCTAGGACATCTTGAGAACTGCCACAAACATAGGAGAGTAATATAACAAGACAAGCAGTCTTGTGTTCTCTACCTGGAAGACCATGATCTCTTCCCCGTTGCATGTTTATGGCTGGTAGATCCAAACCCATCACTTCTTTTTGTTCAAAAAGCCGCTCCTGGAGTTCCACAACAACCATTTGGCTCTGCTTCATCAGTTTTGCATGATCAACGAGCAGACCACGGAGAAGTGGATCAATGCCACCTGTAATAAAAGCCCATGTAAGGAAGAGACAGAGCAGTCAGCAGCTGGTGCCACCTCTTAGGCTACATTTTGTATAACTGCACCTTAATCCTAATGTTCCCTTTTCTCCTAAGGGGTCATTCATTAGCCCAGGTGTCCTTCACTCTCTGGCTGTTCCCTCTATGAAGCTGCAGAGGTCTTTGTTAACCAACAGTATATATCACATTCTCACATTTGATTAAGGAACTGGAGTGGTTTAACCAGTGTCTCTAGATGCAAAGGCTGTGGTTTAATAACAAGATCAAGTCACAGAAGGCCAAACAATTCTATTAAACAAACTGTGTAGGCATCAAGGGAAGAGTCCCCTTCAGGAGAAAATATTCCAGTTTTACTTCAGAGCCCCAAAGCAGATACCAGAAGAGGCCTGGTTGGTAAAAACTAACTTGAAAACATGTTTCTTCCCATATTGTTTGGCATTTTTCTTTTTTTGTAGGAAAAGGTAGAGGTGTCACCCTGTAGGCAACTCATTGTCACAAGCGGCAACAGTGTGTTTCAAGTAGGGATGGTCTACCCATTGTCGTGTCCAGGGTCCGGTGCACCCTTGACCCGCGAGCCTGGGTCAGCACGACTGGCTTGGCGTGAGTAAGAACGGTGATCGGACAGGTGGGTAGTAGCGGCGAGTAAGAGTCAGGAGATTTAAAGCATATTGGTTACACAGAAAGTTTATTTTACTTACGCTACTGATGGTTGCAGCACAGGCAGAAGAGTTGATTCCTTAGTTACAGCATACAGATGTTCTGTCATCCAGCGATTACAGTGAGTTGCAGACTTGCTGAATACAAGTTTTAAGCAGTTCACACAAATTACTACAGTCTGCAGATTACCGAGAACTCTTGACGAGAAAGATGGACAATGAAGATAAGATGAGCCGGCAGAAACGGGGTTACACCAAAAAAAAATAAACCGGGGCGGGGAGATGTCTGTAACTGATCAGATTACAGATTCTGTCTCCTGGGAATGCTCCAAGATCTCCGCTTTGGGCGGAAGTTCTTTCAAAGTTATACCAGGCAGGATGGCCAATTACTACACGCCAGGCATGAATAATTAACAGGCTGGCACTTGTGCTTTCTTTGTTTGCTCAAGTTTCATGCTGGCAGCCCATCCTTCAAGAAGGGGGGGGCCTTTCTTTTAGTTTAGGTGGTACTGAGCCTGTTTGGTCACAAGAGGGTGAGCACAGCACATTATTCTGATCTTACAGTATCATTAAAGACAACTAATCTCGTTACTATAGGTACGTTATCTTTCGTGCTGGGCTGTCAAGGTTAGTTTCTCGCTCATATGAGAAGCTCAAGTGATTTGA
Source organism: Gavialis gangeticus (assembly GCF_001723915.1). Lineage (NCBI taxonomy): Eukaryota > Metazoa > Chordata > Crocodylia > Gavialidae > Gavialis > Gavialis gangeticus. Next base: position 1,548,848 of record NW_017728959.1, read on the forward strand.
AATGAGGCACAAACAAGGGTGTGTGCATGCAGCACTTTTAGTACAGAGAGGTAGACTACAATTACAGAGTTTGCTGTGTTAGCCTCTGACCTTTTGCCATCGGCATCCGAAATCAAAGACTTTGATCTTTGACACCCATGTCAAGCAATGTAACTTTTCTATCTGGCAAGTAGTGCATGTAATTACCATCTTGGCACCCATGATAGCTGCTGTGGATTCATGTTTTGGTCAATATTTTGGCCCTCACTAGGGTTATAAAATGAATTCCAATGATCAAACCAACATCACGTGAATTGAGGAGACCAACTGTAACATTTCCATCATGGTAGTCATATTGGATTCCAAGATGGCTGCTGTGAATTTACACCATAGTTCATTATTAGATACCCAAAAGGTTTGCAAAACTGCTGCATCAACTCTGTTCTGTTTCAGATTACCTTGACATGAAAACCTCCGATGGAGATGGTCAAGAAGAGACTTGCCCTTATCACCCTTAAGCAAATGTTACAACAGAGATGACAGCACCACTGACTACAGAAAAGCATGGGAGGTATGACTCAGAATTTACAAGATGCATCATATGTCTTGAAGTAGATTCACAATCAACAATTAGCCACAGTACACATGCTGGAATTGCATGAATAAACAATGCACTCATTCAATGTAGAATAGCAAATAGGTAGAGCCCTTTCCTCCCCAGCACCACCTGGGGTGACAAGAAACAATGGTAATAAGCTGATGGAGAATAGGTTTAGGTTAGAAATCATAAGGCAATATTTTACAGTTAGGGTGGCAAAAATCTGGAACC
>NW_017728959.1:1549752-1551991 GCF_001723915.1 Gavialis gangeticus
GTTCAGGTCCCTCCTGACCCTAGCTACTATGAAACTATGAAACAACTGCTGAATTCAGCATTTGTTACAGCAATATTCTTGATAAACTATCATATTGAGTTGATCCTGTGCTGCAACATTCCAAAAACTTCAATTGGCACTGTTCTTGGACCACAAAGGACATACTGAGAAATTTAAGAATGCCATGCAAGGTAGAAACCCTACCAACAACATCAAGTGAAGAACACACTGGTAGATCATCTACTCCAGCAGTTTGCTGGAGGATGTACATATTCTGCCAGAAACATTCTAATAAGAAGACCATGAGTCTAGTGGTGTCACTTGAATCAGCCAATGAATTACACAAGCTGGCAGAGAAGAATCAAGTGTTGCATTTCTGAACTGGCATTGAAGATCTAATAGCTGTTGAGGCACATTACCATCCTGAATGCAGGCAGGAGGAACAATGGAGGTAACAAGTCTCTCATTCCCATTCACATGTGGATATTATACAAGAAGATATTCTTCTTTCTCCTGAAGTGAGAGTATGGCATCAAGTGATTGATGAACTAGATGCTGGTTTTGCATTGGAAAATGTGTACAGTCTAAAAGATATACCTTAAAGAAATTGCAATTTAGTGGAAGATGAAGGCAGTGGATGTCCTCTGATCACACTGAAGCAAATTAAGCAAGAACTTCAGACTTACTACCAGACAGACATTCAGTTTCAGCACCAAAGAAAGTCTTCCACTCCTTGAATTCTGAACTGTGATAATTGGTAAAGCCATACAAGCAGTAGTAACTTCACATATAAATGATGAGGAAGAGGTTGGCCTGCAGTTCAGAGAAGAGTTTTCAGACACACAAAACTTGTACCATGCTGCTCTCAAGGTCAAAACAGATTTGAAAGTTATAGCCAGTAGGGGTGTGTGAAACAGGTCCTATTTGATTTGGATTTGGATTTGGCCCGAATCTGGGACAGTGATTCGATTAGTTGATTCAGACCACTCTGATTCAATTTGGCCGAATCTGAATCAGAAGATTCAATGTTGATTCAGAGAATCAGCAATTTGGACATAGACACAGCTTTAAATGTTTTTTCTACATACCTCGAGATACCAGGCATGGCTCGTGAGTGCTGTGATGCTGGGGCAGATGGAGCATCCCACAGGAGCGTGATGGGGCTCCCCACATGCTCAGCAGCAAACCTGGAAGTGGACCAGAAGTACTTTTGGTCCACTTCTGGGTCTGCCGGGAAGCATGCTGGGGCACCCCCCTGCACCTCCCCTGGCTTGGCAATCATCCACGGGGGGACCCTGGGTGCCCCCCCCCCAGTTCCAGAAGGCACCACTTGCCAAGCCAGGAGGGCATGGGAGGACCCCCCTGCTCTCTGGCAGACCCAGAAGTGGACCAGAAATTCTTTTGCTCCACTTCCGGGTCTGCTGCTGAATGTGCTGGGGAGCCCCCCACACCTCTTTGAGACACTCCATGCACCCCAGCATTGCAGTATTCACAAGCCGCCCGCTACCTACAGGTATATAGAAAAACATTTAAAGCTGTGTCTATGTCTGAATCACCAAATCTTTCCAAATCTCTGACCTTTGCCACCAGAAGTCCTTCCCCTTACCACCCCAGAAGTACTCCTTTCAGCAAGGGTTTGTCATCTCAGCACCAGAAAAATACTAAATTATATTCTAAAAATCAAACATTTACTACAACACTTATTAATTTCATTTCAAAAAACATTTTTGTCCTCATTCACGTGTCTGTGTAGTGTACATAGAGGTGATTGCACAATAGCTTAAAATGAAGTCTTACCCTTGTATATTGTAGGGGGGTGTGGGTGGGTGGATATAGGTTTGTGGGTATGTGGGGTTTGGGGGAGGGTGTGGGGTTTGTGGGGGTGGATAGGTGTGGGTATGTGCGGTGGGGGAGCATGTAGGTGTGTGTGGATATGGGGTGTGGGTGGGTATGGGGGCTGTGGGGGGCTGTGAGTGTGTGGGAGGAGGGTGGCTGGGGAGGGTTGTGGCATGTGTGGAAGGGAAGGATTTGCCCACAGCATTCCTCCAAGCCACACTCCTGCTGCTTCTGGACCTGGGACACTGGTGCAGCCCCGTGCTCCTGCTTACAGCCACTTCCCCTGATCTGCCACTGCTGTCCTTCTGCCGCTTCCTTGTTGTCCCAACCCCCCCCCCCCCCCCACCCCCCTCCCCCGCACCACACCTCAGCCCCCCAGCCCAAGCCCGAGGGAACAACAAAA
>NW_017728959.1:1556991-1562463 GCF_001723915.1 Gavialis gangeticus
AGCCAGACTAACCCAGATGGCACTGCACAGATCCAGCTGACAACTGCAGGGTCCGGACTGGCTCCTGCTGCATCCTGTGGCCTGGCACTGCAGCTAGGAACCATGTGGTGTTGGGGCCACCAGCAGAGGGGTGGAGGGGAGCAGTGGCAGTGGCAAGCAAATGGCTGCAGCAGGCATGAGGAAGTGGCAGTGAGTGGATGCCAGTGTCAATGGTGCCCAGAGTGGGGTGGCAGGAATGCCAGGCAGGGCCTGGCATGGCTCTATGGAGCCAGGCTGGGCTGCATCAGCAGGGAGAGGGGAAGAGCCTTGCCACCCTGGCCAGCCCAGCTCCAGAGCCCTGCCAGCCTGGCCCCATGCTCCTGCCACCCCGGCCCCAGCGCGCCACATGGACCCCATGCTCCTGCCAAGCTGTTGCTGAGCTCCACATGCCCACTCACTGCCCTTTCCCTCTGCCTACTGCTGCTTTCACAGCTTCCCTGCCCATAGCTACAACTGCTCCTCTCTACCCCACCACCTGCTTCTGTGACACCACATGGATCCCAGCTGCAGCACCAGGACTTCAGCAGCCAGCTTGGCCCAACCCTGAGGGCTGGGGTGATCACCCACAGTCCTCCCCTGCCTCCCCCCCTTTTTCATCTGAATTTCCCCCCAGTGCAGGGAGGCAGGAACAGCCCTAGGGGCCCAGGCCAGAAGCCTCTGCTCCACACAGGGCTTCTGGTGGGGTGGGGGGCTGGGGCCACTGGGCCTTGCTTATACAGCTGCTTGATCCTGCTGCTGCTTGATCCTGCTGGCTTCCCCTGGGTCCTACTGCTCCTGGCTTCTGTCAACTTTGACAGACAACCAGGGGCAGATATATTAATTTTCTAAAATTTTTAGGGGCCCCATGGGCCGGATAGAATGGCCTTGCAGGCTGGACCCAGCCTGCAGGCCATATTTTTCCTGCCCCAACTTAGGTGTTGAAAGTTGTGCACAAGATAAGACTCTAGACAGGGATGTACTGAATATATGTCAGAATTTGATTTTCCTGCAATCAAGAGGCAAAAAGATAATGCCAAAACATGTTAGGCTTGCTGATACATCATGCAACTAGAACTAAGAAGCTGGTACAAAATCTCCATGCTCCTGGGTACATCGTACCATATGACACAGCTTGTTGCATCAAGACCACCATCACTGAAAAAAACTTAAAGGAATTTCAAGAAAATTGAGTTGTTATCCCAAGGAATCTTATTCCTAACCATTTTGTTCAGTCTTCATGTTGGACAACATTAATATCTTGGAGGAGACATTGGAAGGAAAACACATTTCATGCAATGCAAATTGTAGCATTTCAAAGAGGACAATCAAAACCAGTTGAAATTGAAAGAATAGAACCTTGAACAATGTACCATCTGAATTTGGCAAAATCTCTCTGGTGATGATGATCCATAACAAATCATTGAAACCACCTGTCCATAGTCCAGGTAGTAACATGAATGAAAAACTCAACAACATAGCTGTTCAGCATATATCAGCAGGGCTACCATGGATACTGGGTAGAATATCAGCCAACAACTATGAGAACATTGCCATACCAGGATGGACAGCATTTAACCAGTTTCTTTCTGATGATACTTCACCACCATTGATTTCTGGATTTTGTCCATACTGCTGGCACCAACATCTGAATACAACACCATTTGGACTGCCATCATACAATGTAAAATAATTACAGGATGCCTGGGATAACAGCACACAGTAATAACATTTGATCAGGCATTATATTGCAAAGCAAATGAACTTGTGTTGGCTCAGCCAGAAAAGACTGAAAGAGTAATAGATTTCATAGATTTCTAGAGTCAGAAGGAACCTAGTAGACCATCGGGTCCAACCCCATGTTCTAGGCAGGAAAGAGCGCTGCGGTTAGGTATCCCCAGCCAGATGCCTGGCTAATCTCTTGAACATCTCCAGGGGAGGGGAAAGCACCACCTCCCTTGGAAGCCCATTCCATATTTTGGCAACCTTTACTATAAAGAATTTCTTCCTTATGTCCAATCAAAATCTGTTCTTCAGTTTGTGGCCATTATTTCTGGTAACCTCAAGGGGTGGTTACCAGACTGGGATCATTTGACTGGGAGGCTTTAACATCATTATGGTTTACCTAACAGCAATTGGTCAGCATTGGATGGCAACCTGGGCATCAGTGACCACAACATGATTGAGTTCAGGATCCTGAAGAAAGGAAGGTTGGAGAGTAGCAGAGTAAGAACCCTGAACTTCAGAAAAGAAGTCTTCCACTCACTCAGGGAACTCTGGGGCAGGATCCCCTGGGAGGCCAGGGGAGGAATATAGGAGTATTGCTTGGGCATGCAGGGATGAAATCAGGTAGGCCAAAGCATAGATGCAGTTAAAGCTAGCAAAGGATATGAAGGGTAACAAGAAGGGTTTCAACAAGTATATCAGCAACAAGAGGAATATCAGGGAAAGTATAGGTCCCTTACTGAATGTGGGAGGCAACCTTGAACCCTGGCTCCAGTGAGAGACACACGAGCAGAAGCCCGTTGCACTCCCATGAGCCTTGGGGCCCCCAGGACCCCCAATCAAGCCCAGCCTACCTGGAGGTAAGCAGGGGCCTGTGGTGGGTGGGAATTAGCCCAGCTGCCAGGAGACAGCTGAGAGAAGCTGAGGAGGGTCACGCCCCTTCCCCCCACCTCCTACTTCATCCAGCCCCAGAGGGAACCACACAACCGGAGCTGTGCCAACAGGACATGCAAACAGGCACAACTGTAGACCCAGAACATGAGTTAGCATGGGAGTTCACACAGGAGGGTGAGCAGGAGGGCATGAGGCTCTGCCAGTGAGCCCCAAGGGAAGGTTGTCACAGCAGTAGTCAGACTATCACCAGTGCAATGCAGATGGGCACACACCGCACGCTGAGGAGCCCCTCAGCATCTGAGACCTCCCCCTCTGGCACTTCTGAGGTCTCCACCCAGATGAAACCTATGGTTCTAGGCTCCACACAGGTGGAGCCTCTGGCTCGTGGCTGTGGGGGCTGCCTGGCATGATTCCAGGCACACAGGACTGGAAGCATGGCCACCTCCCCTTGCAAGGTCTGCTTCACTTTGGAGTCTCTGAGGTGCCAGATAGAGGAGCTCCAGACTGCAGTCTAGATACTGCGTGCCATCAGGGATGGCACTACTGCCAGGCCCTTCACCCCAGGACAAGGGAGGACTTGAGGCTCTCTCACAGTGTCTAGCCAGGCAATTGGAACAAGGTGGTCAATGGCCCCAAGGCCCACTGCACCAGGGTCCCCTCTCCTCTGGAGCTCTGCAACAGATATGAACCTCTTGCAGCCCCAATAGAGCCTGCAGAGCTGCCAGCTCCTGCAGGCAAAGAAGGAACACTAACAACTACCATCTCTGCTCTCCCTAAGATGAAATACACAGTGGTCATTGTAGAAGACTCCCTCCTGATGGGGACTGAGGGAGCAATCTCCCCAACCCCAACCTCCCAGGGGCCTGTGTCCGGGATGTAGCTGAAAGGATCCCACTACTTATCTGGCCCTCCAACCACTACCCTATGCTCCTTATCCACATGGGCAAGAATGACACAGCTTGGAGCAATCCCAGCCAGGTCATGAGTGGCTACAGGGCTCTGGGAGTGGGGCTTAGGGGGTTGGGGGCGCAGGTGTTTTTTTTTCTTGATTATCCCTGTTATGGGTCATGGGCTGAGGAGGGAGAGATGGACTGAGGTAGTCAACCGAGGACTGCGGCTCTGGTGTCATTGTGAAGTCTTTGGCTTCCATGATCATAGTTCTCTCTTTAGAGAGACAGGCAGTGGTCTGCTGGGAAGAGACAGCCTCCAACTCACTTCACTGGGGAGGCAGTTCTTTTCAGCCAGAATGGCTGACCTACTCGACCAGGCTTTAAGTCTGCCAGGGGACAGATGGACAACCACCAAAGCAACCCAACTAGGCTACCACTACAAAACCAGCAGGTTAGGGCACCTAAGGGAATCCATTCCTACCCCAGCCCTGGAACGGTGTCCCCCTGGGAGTATAAGGAAGCCTATGGCTTCCAATAGGATGCTTAAATGTCTGTACACCAATCCCAAGAGCTTGGGGAACAAACAGGAGGAACTGGTCCTCCTCTGAACAAGAATTACTACAATCTCATAGTGATAACAGAGACGTGGTGGGACTCCACCTATGACTGGGCCACAGGTATAGATGGCTATACCCTGTACAAAAGAGATCATGCAGAAAAAAGGGGTGGGGGGTATAGCTCTCTATATCAAGGAAAGCTACACTTCCCTGCAAGCTGACACTGGCACCCATGGAAGGTGACTGGAGACCCTCTGGGTCAAAATATGTGGGGACGATGACACAGGGGACACAATGGTAGGAGTCTACTACAGACCTCCTAATCAGGAACAAGAGCTCGACAAGGAATTAACCAGGGAACTGGCTGAGGCTGCACGCTCTCTGCATGGTTGTCATGGGAGACTTCAACTACCCGGACATCTCATGGGAAGAGCACTCAGTGAAATCCGAACAGTCACAAAGCTTCCTCACATGTGTGGACAAGCTCTGCCTGACTCAAGAAGTCTATGGACCAACAAGAAATAAAGCACTGCTGGACCTGGTACTGGCAAAAGGGGATGATCTAGTCAGTGACCTAAGAATCAAACGGAAGCTGGGAGACAGTAACCACGAGCTAATCACTTTTACAATCCATCGCAAAGCTGGCAAGTCAGTCAGCAATGCAGAAGTCCTCAACTTTAGGAAAGCTGACTTTGATAAGCTCAGGAAGCTTGCTGTCAAGGCCCTAATAGGCCATGACTCGACAGGGAGGGGAGTCCAAGATGAGTGGCTGCTCCTTAAGGAAGCAATCCTGAAAGCACAAGAGATGTCCATCCCATCTCGGAAGAAAGGTAGTAAAGGGGCACAGCAACTCCCTTACCTCAGCAGGGAACTTGTGGGCCTCCTACATCTAAAAAGAGAGGCTTATAAAGGATGGAAGACAAGAATCACCACTGAGGAGGAGTATTCTGCACTGGTCTGGACCTGTAGGGAGTGAACCAGGAAAGCCAAGGCTGCAACCGAACTCCAACTGGCTACACATACTAAGGACAATAAAAAGTCCTTTATCAGATATGTGGGGAGTCAAAAGAAAAACAAGGGTAACATTGAACCCCTGCCAAACTAAATGGGACAAATGACACCCAGGAAAAAGCCACCCTACTTAATGGGTACTTTGAATCAGTTTTTCACCAACCAAAAGAGACCACTCTGCCTAGCATGATGTGGGATGACCAGAGTGAGGGTGAATTTATACCCAGCATCACTGTAGCCCTGGTAAAGAAACACCTTGAGACACTGGACACCTTCAAGTCAAATGGTTCTGACAGATTGCATCCCAGAGTACTTAAGTAGCTGTCAGGCATCATAGCCTAGCCACTGGCAAGGATATTTGAGAACTCATGGTGCTCAGG
>NW_017728959.1:1562474-1577997 GCF_001723915.1 Gavialis gangeticus
CCCACAACATTCTTGCAGGCAAGCTAAGGAAGTATGGGCTAGGTCAGGGGTTGTATGGGCTAGATCAGAGGTACTTAGGAAGGCCCTAGGGGGTACACACAGAAGGGCAGGAACAGCGCTGCCACCCACGACCCCATGCCACCGCCTCCAAGGAGCAGGGCCAGGGCAGGTCAAGGGCAGCAGTGCCCCTCTATAGGCTGCACAGATGTTGCCTAGCTGATCGGACACAGAGGAAACGGGGGAGTTTGCATGCAGCGGCAGCCACCACTGCCATCCACCACCCCACACCACCACTCCATGTTTGGCCACACACCACCCCCTGCTCCACGTCCAGCTGTGTGCCACCCCCACTCCTCCTCCCCACTCCAAGTCCGGCTGCCAGGGGTACACTTATTATAAAGGGTTGAAAACCCCTGGGCTAGATAAATGGACTGTAAGGTGGATATTAAACTGGCTAGAGCACTGGGTTCAGAGAGTAGTAATCAATGACTTAATGTCTAGTTGGCAGCCAGTATCAAGTAGAGTGCAGCAGGGGTTGGTCCTGGAACTAGTTTTGTTCAATGTCTTCATCAACAACCTGGAAGATGGCATAGAGTGCACCCTCAGCAAGTGTGCAGCTGACACCAAGCTTGGGGAAGCAGTAGATAAGCTGGAGGGTAGGGCTAGGATTCAGAGTGACCAAGACAAATTGGAGGATTGGGCCAAAAGGAATCTCACAAGGATCAACAATGATAAGTGGAAAGTCCTGCACTTAGGATAGAATAATCCCGTGCACCAGTACAGGCTGGGGGCTAACTGGCTGGGCAACAGCTCTGCAGAAAAGGACCTGGGGGCAGTGCCGTAGCAAAGGGAAGGTGAGCAGGGAGACTGCCCGGGGCGCTGAAGTGAAGGGGCACCAACAGGCACTGCCCTGCCAGGGCGGGACGTGGGATGGAGCTATGAGCAGCTCATTTGGGGGGAGCGGGGGTGGGGGAAGGGTGGCTCCTGCCACTGTGTGTACTCTCAGGCAAGCATGGGGAGGCATGGGGCCCTGGATCTCTGTGCAGGGTGAGGGTGGGCTGCCACTGCGGGCTTTGCCCCAGATGCCAAATTTAATTGTTATGGCACTGCCTGGGGGTTACAGTGGACAATAAGCTGAATATGAGCCAGCAATGTGCCCTTGTTGCCAAGAAGGTTAATGGCATACTGGGGTGCATTGGTAGGTGTGATGCCAGTAGGCCAAGGAAAGTGATTCTTCCCCTTTTTTCAGCACTGGTGAGGCCACATCTGGAGTACTGTGTTCTGTTTTGGGCCACTACAGAAAAGATGTGGAGATACTGGAGAGGGTCTAGTGGAAGGCGACAAAAATGGTGAGGGGACTGGGAGTTATGAATAAGGAAAGACTGAGAGAACTGGACTTATTTAGTCTAGAGAAGAGGAGACTGAGAAGGGACTTAATAGCCACCTTCAACTACCTGAAGGAGGGTTCAAAAATGGATGGAGCTAGGCTGTTCTCAGCAATGGCAGATGACAGAACAAGGAGCACAGTCTCAAGATGCAGCAAGGGAAGTTTAGGTTAGATATTAGGAAGAATTTTCTCACTAGGAGGGTAGTAAAACACTGGAAGAGGTTACCTAGAGAGGTGGTGGAAGCTCCACCCTTAGAGGTTTTCAAAACCCAGCTAGACAAAGCTTTGGCTGGGATGATCTAGTTGGGGATGGTCCTGCTCTGAGCAGGGGGTTGGACAAGATGATCTCCTGAGGTTCCTTCCAACCCTAACTTTCTATGATTCTTCTGGATATTAGAGTGAAATTATTCGATCAAGGAAAAGCTTTGGATAAACTTCTTCCTACGTACAACTCCCTTGTTTATCATGTATGTAGAGCCAGTTATCAAAGCCTTGTTTGGCAAAGTGCACTCAAACCTAATCCACCACTGAGATCACCTGACCAGTGTGGTTGGCATGCTGAAAGTGATGCTTATGTTCCTATCATAAACACACTTGAACCATTATTAGCATGTTACCTTCAGATAATAAGTTGCAAGTACAAGATGGAATGCTAGGTTCCAGCATGTTCATGCAAGCAGGTTAATGTGCCATGCACTCGTGACTGTGAGTGCTATGAGAAAACATGTTGCAATCCATATAACTACAGAGATTCAGAAATGGATTCAAGTGATGAAAAGATCTGAAAAAACTGCAATGACCCATTGGATTAATATTATATATACCATTGTATTACTATTATATTACCATTGGATTAGACTATTATATTTTCCTATTGTCTTGAGCCAAACTATATGTCTGTGTGTTTCATTGCCATTAAGTTATGTATTACTATCTGACTTATCTGCTTTCCAAAATATAAAAGTATTGTCTTATTCAGTACAACTCAAATAAATATGCTAGGCTGGGTTATAATGTTTTCAGTACTGTAGGCCTCCTAAGTAGTAGAATTTGTGAGGTTTTAGTATTAAAAGTATTATTTACTGGATTTTTAAATTACATTGAGTCAATACATACATGCTAATGTCTCAGCCATCTTGGAATCTGATATGGCTACCATGACAGAAATGTTACGATTGATCTCTTTGGTTCATACAATGCTGGTTTTCTCATTGGAATTAGTTTTCTAACCCTACTGGGGGCTGAAATAGTGACTAAACATGAATTCATGGCAGCCATCTTGGATTCCAATATGGCAGCTACACACACCACCTGTCAGATTTTTCTGACATGGGTAGACCACCTCTATATCAAACACACTGCTGTCACTTGTGGCAATGAGCTGCCTACAACAACAAAATCTAGAGACCTTATTGGTCATTTTATACCCACCTATTAAACATGTTTCGAGTTTTCAGGGAAAACTTAGAAACTGGACTTTTGGGTCTTTGGTGATAAAAAGGAATTACTTAATTGTTAGCTGAAATTTTTTTCAAGAAAAATAAGACATGTCAGAGTCAGTCAATGTCTGGGAGATAAGAGAAACAACAAGGAACAACCACTATTTACTGAAAAAACACTTAAGAAGAAATTTCCCCCTGAACTCTGACTATGAGTGAGCTAGGTCAGGCCCTGGTCAGAATGGGAATTTGTTTGTTTTACATTTCCAAAGCTGTTTAGTTTTAGGTGGCCTCCCTTGTGGTTTCAAAGTAATCTTACCACTTAGCTTGGGAGACTTGGCCATCACTTAGTTCCTCCCTCTCAGGAACACTTTTCCAAATATATAACTTAAGTTTTCCTTTTCTTAGCTTTAAATGATTGTTCTTGGTTCCCCCTGCTGATTTCCACTGAGGAATTCTCTGTTCACTCTGGCACTTACAATCTTCAAGTAACTCTTCCCCATCACTCATCATTTTACCACCTGCTGTAATGACTGTTTGCTTGATCCCAGCAGTTTCACACTGTGCTAGGTGCTGTGCCAGTGCAATAGATGACCTGACTCATAGTCCATGTGTAGAGCAGCTTCCCTATGTGCCCTCCTGAAGAACCTCATGGGCTAGGAAGTTAAACTCTTATTTACTGTATCACTGAAGTGTCAGGAGGCCCAGACCAACATCAGAACTCAACATCAGGACTCAAAATATTCTTGGACTTCAAGAAAGCCTTTCACCTGGTGTCCCAATGTCCTCATGGAAAAATTGGTAACTTGTGGCTTAGACAATTTCACAATCCAATAGCTGGGGAACTGGCTCCATGGATGGACCCAGAGAGTCATAGTTGATGGAACCAAATCAACATGGCATACTGTAACCAGTGGTGTCCCCCAGGGCTCCATTCTTGGACCTGTACTCCTCAATTTGTTTATAAATTATCTGGACTCAAGTGTTATAAGCAGACTGGTGTTGTCAGCAAACTTAGCCAAACTATGGGGAAGTGCAGGAAAACTATGGGGAAGTACAGCTATCCTAGAGGATAGGCTGGCAATCCAGGCTGACCTCAACAGGCTTACAAGGTGGATGGATCAAAACCTGATGGCATTCAACAGTAAGAAATGCAAGGTGCTCCACCTTGGGAGAAAGAACCCATACCACACTTTTGGCTCAGCAGTGCTACACTAGCTAGCACCATGTCTGAAAGAGACTTGGGGGTCATGATTCACCACAAAATGAACATGAGCCACCAATGCGACACCGCAGCCAGCAAAGCAAACAAAACTCTAGCCCTTATCTTCCAATGCATCTCAAACAAGACCTGAAAAGTCATCCTCCCACTTTACTTAGCTTTGGTGAGACTACAGCTGGAATACTGTGTCCAGTTCTGGGCTCTGCAATTCCAAAAGGATGTGGAGAAGTTCAAGAGAGTCCAGAGGAGAGCCACATGAATGATTAGAGGAGAAGAGAGCAGGCCTTATGAGGAAAAGCTGAGAGACACAGGACTCTTCAGCCTGAAAAATTGTAGGCTCAGGAGTGACTTGGTGGCAGCCTATAAATATATAAGGGATGTGTACCAGGACAGTGCTGGCGGCATCTGCGGGAGTTGCCAGCTTACCACCACCACACTCCCACCACCCCACTCCCACTGCCAGCACAGCCATGCCCCCCACCACAGCCACTGGGGGCACGCATCTTTCATGAAATTCTGATAATGCTCTGAGCTGTGCAGGGGGTTGAGGGCTATTGGCTTATGAGTACAGACTGTTTAACTCTAGATAAAGCTATACAGTTCTTATAATGGTGAGAATAGGGAGATCATCTGATTTAAAATGACTAAGCAGGATATTTCAGTGTCAGACTAGTAGGATTCAAGATATAGGAAAAAACTTTCTTAGTTACCAACTGCAACTTTAACAAATGTTCTGGTACATAGATACAAATTAAGAGTAATCTAAGTGTCTTTAGGCTCAAATTCAGCAAGGAACATAAACATGGGCTTAAAACCAATTAATCCAATGGGATTTAGCTGGGCATTTAAAGTTAATTACCTGTTTAAGTACATGGTTGAGTCTTTGCTCTAATGTTAGAGCAGGATTGCAATCATGGACCTAGTGAAGCATGCTTACCTTCCATTACAATTCTCCAGGAAGCACAGAAGGTGAGGTGAAGAGGAACACAGGGATATGAACTTGAAGGCTGGAAATCCTCATTTAGCCGGGACACAAAAGGCTGTACTGTACTATGACCAAATCGGAAAGCCAGTGAAAACACGTTTGTCACAGTGGGATCAACTGACTCATTATAGCCACTGTACAGTGGTACCCACTTCTCCTTCTCATCTCCAAATACACGGGGCAGGTAGTCTCTGTATGTTATTATCTGGAAAGGAGACAGGGTTAGCAGCTCATGCATACATTTTCTAAAGGAGAAAAAATTATCATTTTCCAATGTTGGCTGGCCATAATTTTCTGCCGAAGTGCAAAATGCTAATTAAAAGTCTCCAAACCCAGAAATCCATCAATTAGGCTTCTCCAGGCACATCACTCCATGCCTGCTCTTGCAGGCCTGGTGCAGCCTCACTGGCAACCTTCCAGGATTGGAGCATGTCATCAGGTGGTAGGGCATGTGCAGCCCAACTCAGGCAGGTTCTGCTGTTGCCATTGTATAGACAAGGCTTAGGAGCCCTGGCCTGACAGACTGAAGCCAGGAAAGCCCAGGTGGAAAGGCTGATTTCTGACCCCATGTGAGATTCAGTGGTAGGAAGTCAAACAATTGGGTCAGAAGAGAGCAGGGCAGCTCAGAACAGGAGCTTCTGATGTGTACACCTGGTTCTGGTGAGCAAGGAGCTCTGTATCTGTGGTACTGAAGGAGAAGCCCTTCTCAAAACAGCTCCAGTCACACAAGATTCAGCTCTTGCAGTATGTCAGAGTTGAGGGTTCAATGCAGAAGCCTGAAACACTGTCTCTATGAGGCTGATTTTGGTCTGGGAATGCTCTCTCAGACTTGCTGCAGCTCAGTGCTATGAGGACAAAAAGTGCTGCCTGAGAGACACAGACATTTCTTCCTGCTACTACCCCAGGATGATGGATTTGGAATTAACTCTTTTACATCACAGGCCCAGCAAACAGCATCTTATCCAAAGGCATGATGGCTTGGAGCCAGGCCTCCTCCTGGCTTTTTGCCTCTGACAAAAGGAGCTTCAGAACAAACCTAGTTCTGCCCTACACTGATTCTTTGCTGATCTGTTACAGGCTGTCTGCTGTTGCACCAAATGCAGTATTTGCAGAAAAGGAGGCCTCCCTTGAACTGCCAGGTCAGGGTTCCAGCACAAAAGCTAACATTAAATCTTCCTCTGTAGTTAAGGAAATCTGCAGAGCACTGTGTGTAAAGCCCTAAAGAGGAGAAAAAAGCACGGCTGTGAGGATAAAAACATAGCAGAGGGACTTACAACCTAGAAATGTGCTCAAAACATTTCGATCTTCACAGACAGTTCCAAGAAGGAAAGATAAATCATGTCCAAACCTGAGTAAGAAATTGTCTTAGTCATTAAGTATTTTTAAATGTGTTCCTGACATGGTGCTGGGTGCTTTTTATTAGTGATCCATGCTAATTAAAAGCGTCAACGCATCATGTATATCAGTGGTGCAGCGCATCCCCATGCTGAGAAAATGGAGGCGGCACTTTGAACTAACGCATATTGAACGTGTTTTATTTCAAAGCACACCACCACCATTTTCTCAGTGTGAGGACATGCTACACTAATGATACACATTGTGAAGAGGGACTGGTTAAAAAAAAAGAGATCCAGGGAACAAGAAACACAATTGCGATCACGCCAGGAGAATGCCGTTTCTGGAGCAGCTGTTATTTGAAGTTGGAGAGACCCGGCACAGCATTGTCAAGACGGAGATAGATAAGATGTTGGCTCAGGAAGTAATAACAGAATCCCGTAGTCTATGGCATAGCCGCCTAGCAGTTGTATCCAAACAAGATAGCACCTTATGATTGTGTGTAAACTTCAGAAAATTGAATGCAATTTCAAAATTCGATGCTTTCCCTATGCCTCAAATTAGTGAATTACTAGAGAGAGTTATTAGTGAATTACTAGAGAGGCACTATTCATATCCACACTGGATTTGACTAAAGGGTACTGGCAATTATGCGTGCGAAAAGATGATCAAGCAAAAACCACTTTCGGTACACCTTGGGGATTATATGAATTTAAATGTATGCCATTTGGCCTACCTGGGGCCGCAGCCACGTTCCAATGACTGATAGATTGGATCTTAGCCCCACACCAATGATATGCTATGGCATACATAGATGATATCATTATTTATATTAATGACTGGGAGCAACACTTAGAAGCCCTGTGGGCAGTCATATACGAGTTGCGATTAACTGGTCTGATGGCAAATCCAAGAAAATGTGCGCTCGGAAAAGCTGAGACTAAGTAGTTAGGTGTCATGGTAGGCCAGGGATGTATTAGTCCTCTAACAGACAAGATAGAGGCTATCTGAGACTATACACCACCCCAAACAAGGAAACAAATGCGGGCCTTTCTAGGATTGGCTAGTTACTATCACCAGTTCATTCTACATTATACTGAAGTAACAGCCCCATTAACAGACTTACTAAAGGGAAGAGGTAATGGACCCCTCATGGGGAGCAAAGAACATATGGAAGCTTTCTGAAAAATGCAACAGTCCTTGTGTAAGGAAGTGGTGCTTCACAGTCCCAACTTCAACCATCCTTTTGTCCTATAGATGGATGCATCCAACAAAGCCGTGGGAGCGGTGTCGACACAAGAGGTGGATGGCGTGGAAAGTCCTATTGCCTATGCTAGTAGGAAGCTACAACCCCAGGAACAAAGGTACACCACAATCAAATGTGAGCGCCTGGCCATTAAATGTGGGGTAGAATATTTTCGCTACTACCTCTTAGGATGCAAGTTCACATTAATAATGGATCATGCCCCTTTGAAGTGGCTAAAAACCACTCAGACTGATAATGCACAGATAACTCGTTGGGTCCTTGCCTTACAACCTTTTCATTTTGATATCAAATTTAGGCCCAGCCGAGCCAATGTGGTGGCTGACTTCCTTTCCCGATGTCACCCAAACAAAAACTACCCAAAGAAGCATAACACCACTGCAGATGAAAACTATGAGAGGATGCAACAAAAAAAGGCACCTGACAGCATCTTAAGGGGAAGGATGTGTGAAGAGGGACTGGTTAAAAAAAGAGATCCAGGGAACAAAAAATGGAATCACGATTGCACCAGGAGAATGCCGCTTCCGGAGCAGCTGTTCTTTGAAGTTGGAGATGTCGCAGCACAGCGTGCAGGGAGAGGGAAGGCTGAGTGTGTTTTTGAGAGAGGATCGAGACAGAGGAATCTCAGGAGCTGGTCTGATCTGGAGAGAAGGCTCAACCAGAGGGGAGGATCTGGAGTCCCTGAAGAAATAGGGTGCCTCATGAGCCACTCAGAAGAGTAGTGCAACAAGAACAGAAACCGCAAGAAGGAAGAAGCCGTGGATGCTTGTCAGGTTACACAAAGGTCCAGTTCATTCTTCCCTGTTCAGTTTTTATGGGGGTTTTTTTTTTTATTTGATTGGGACTGGGGGTGTTCTGAGTATGTTGGGAAGAGTCCAAATCCGGGTTGTGCTCACACCCAAACAAGAAGGAAGCAGGGGCATACAGAAGGACTTATTAAGGTAATCTCTCCCCACCCCACCCCCCAGAAAAAAACCCAAAATGAAACAAAAAGGGAGAAGAAGAAAAAGATACTGAAAGAAATAGAGAAAAATAATATAAATAGTTCTGAACGTGACTTTAACTTGTTGAGTACATGTCTTTATGGTGTTAAATAAATGCAACAAAGTGTTCTCAAAGGTTTAAATAAAAGTATGTAAAACAGTTTGAAAGATTCACAAGCTGTATGAATGCTCACTGATAGAGGCTGTAAGAAGAAAAAAAGTTAAAAATAAAGAGAATCGATCAACCTTATATGAATTGGACTCAATTCATGATTAAAAATTCTGCGATGTTGTCCAAAGGAACTAGAGGAGAGGGGTAACACAGTCAAAAATCTCTCTATATAGTCAGTGTCCTACTGCATCAATAACACCTCCCAACTGATAACATCAGAATAGATCAAGATATGTCAGGAGACAGTCAGAATATAATGCAGAGGTACACAAATCTGGCAATCAGAGAGATAAGAGCAAAGATAAGCCTCTCAAGTATTAAGGGAAAACCCCACACATGTGATGCATGAGGCTGCCAGACCGTGGCAATTTATGTGCTCCAGCAGACTTGATTAATCGAGTCTGCTCTGATGCGCTGGGTTTCCAGTGCATCAGAGCAGGTTTCGCACATGTGTGTAAGTGCCTTAAGTAAATGGCAGCAACAATGATATTCCAGCTGGTACCTGGGTCATAGCACCTATTATTTTTCGGGCTTCCTGGTAGAGCTTCTCTCCATCCCAGTGGTAATTTAGTTTCCTTAACTCGGCAGCCAGGCGATTGTGTTCCCGCAAAAAGAGGGTGTGCAGAGCTGTAAGCCCCAGATTTTCAGGTGCTCGTGCATCACCTAAACAGATGCAGATTTAAGTAAGTAATTGAACTGTTTTAAAATGTACAAAGGAGATTCTTAAACTGGGTTGGGAGTAATTGAGCAGAAGTGGAGCTGAAAAATTGCCCTTAGTTAAGGTTGACTAGCACTTTTCCTGCCAAAGATTCTGTTTTCAATTGCTTATAATTTTACTAAATAAACCATTTTGACTCAAATTCCCTGTCCAAGTATCTACCCTGGCTGAATCTTTTCTGGATATTTTCAGCACAAATGTGAGAGTGCATGCATGGTATTATTTGGTCAGTATTTAAAAAAATTCTTACACCTATTTCACTGAGGAAGTCCAGTCTTTGGAGCAAGAACTTTTAACTTGGCAGAGGAAAGGCTTCAGTGTTAAAATTGTGGTTGTGTCGCTCCTATGAATAGCAGCCCAAATCTGACAAACTTGTGAGTCTGAAATACTTCACACAGTTCATTTTCTGTAGAAGTTTGTTGGAGGCTGGTAGAAAAAAATATCTAGGTCTTCTCTTTGCCCAGAGCAGCCTCCATATCGTCCAGTCCATGTGGTAGCTGCACCTTGTATGCACTTCCACAGAACAGCTGAGCACCAGGCAACTGGAGCCAAGCAAGATGTTATTAGTCCAAGTGCCCTGGAGAAGCCAAAAAAGGAAACAAGTGGCTTGTTCCTCCGGCACCCTTGTGTACTGCTTGGAGCCCCATAAGGACAGAGGTAAAAGAGAACAACCTAGCTCCAATACCAGGGGATGGGTGCAGGGAGGAGAGGAGTGACAGAACCCAAGGAGATAGGGACAGGAGGTGAGGATGGAGCTCAGATAGGAGTTGAGGACAAGGAGGGAGGGGTTGGGAGGTCTGTAACTACCACAGTATAGTCCCATAAGACCCTGGAACAGACATCAGGATTCCCTAGCCTCAGCACTACTCTAGGTGGCCTGTCCATTGGAAAATACAGTTGTCAGTGACCCTCAAGAGCTGAGGGTCAAGAGGCATGCACCCTGTTCTAGATCTGCTCTAGACCAAAGATGGATTCACTCAAGGCAACCTTAAAGCTTGGGTGACACAGAAAGTCAAACAAGATGATCACAGTTTGCCCATGGGTCTTTAATCTATGAAAGTTTCTCATGATCTCAAGGTCTGGACACAACTTACCTGCTTTAAAACAGGGGATGTTTGCTGTCTTGTTTGTGAAAGTACAGATACTTTTGGTCTTGTTCTCAAAAGGCAGTAATTCTAACCCTGCATCTGTAAATTTCTGGTTCACAGCCATCAAACCCAGCTGGTTTGTCCGATTCCTCAGATACCTAGCCAAAGGTACTTCACTGCCATATACCATGCTGGCATCAATGAAGGAGGTGATTGCATTGATCTGTTCTCGTATAAATGTTCTGGGATTGCACACTGGAGCTGAACGAGTAAGTGGCATACAAATATTTGAGCTCTGAAAACGTGGATCATCTGGAGGAAACTAAAAAACAATAAAAGCAAATTACTCCCAATGAAAACTGTAGATATCCAACTCATATTATGTAGTAATATACCAGTATCAGACCCTTCAGAAAAAGAGATCATATACCTTACTCAAGACAGTTGCGAGAACCTGTTTTTCAGAGGGCGTCAGCATAGAGCTGTGTAAACCCTAATGCATGGTAGAATTAGAATGCTATTAGAATGCTCATTAGCTTTAATTTTTATGTTATATATTAGATTGTATAACTACTCAATCCTTCTTCAAATCTTGCTGAAGTCATGGCCTCAATAAAATCCTGTGACATTGAGTTCTAGTTGTATGAAAATATTTTCTTTTAGATGTTTTAAAATGTGCTGTCCATTCTGTGTCTTTGTGCAGAACTATATGCAATTATGCAATTAGAACCCTAGCACATAGGGATGAAAGGGACCTCACAGCACCATCCAATCCAGTGTTTCCTAAAGTAGAGCATACGTCTCCTGAGGATATGCAGAAAACTTTGAGATATAATGCAAGAAAAAAGAATGGAAGAGGGAAAGGGAAGAAAAGAAAGAATGAACCCCTACACCTCCCCAAAGAGCAATCCTACAATCTCGCTTAGGTTGTGGGATAAATTACAATATAGTTATAGAAAATATGGCAAGGTGACATCTTAAGATAGCTTTACATGTGCTCTGAGATGCTTTAATTAGAGAAGCTTTTGTTTGATGAGTTTTAGTTAAAGTACCCCCACCGCCATTTTGAAGAATGGGAATGCTGAATATATGAGATACTGCGTCTGCTGGAGTGTGCTAATTAACATGTGTCAGAGCAGATGTTGGGTACGTGTATAGGTGCCCTTAAAAACTAACTGGTTTAGAGAGGCATGAGCTTTTGTAGGCAACAATCTACTTATCAGATGCTAGGAATTAGGGCTGTGCAAAGCTTTGGTCCCTGATTCCATTCAGCAGAGACTCGGCCCAATTTGGTGGCTGAATCTCTGAATCTGAATTGAATCAGAGGACCCTTTAATCTCGCCAAATCAATTTGGAAACGTCCGAATCAATCTGGAGAGATTCGGACAGATTTGGCAATTCAGATGTAGATACAGCTTTAAATGTTTTTTCTACATACCTCTGGGTAGCAGGGGATCTGAACGCTCTGATACTGGGGCAGATGCAGTGTCCCACAGAAGCACTGGGGGGGGGGGGCTTCCCAGTGCATTCGGCAGCAAACCCGGAAGTGAACCAGAAGCACTTCCGGTTCACTTCCTGGTCCACTGGAGAGCACACAGGGGGCACCCCCCCTCCAGCTCAGCAACTGGTGCCTCCTTGGTCTGTGGGGGGCACCCAGGGTCCCCCTGTGGCCAATTGCCAAGCTGGGGGCATATGAGGGGGCCCCCCAGCGCACTCCCTGGCAGACCCAGAAGTGGTCCGGAAGTACTTCCTGTCTACTTCCAGGTTCATTGTTGAGCACACTGGAGAGCCCGCCATACTCCTGTGGGACACTCCATCCACCCCAGCACTGCAGCAATCATGAGCCATGCCTGCTACCTACAGGTATGTAGAAGAAAACTTTTAAAGCTGTGCCTGTGTCCTAATCACTGATTCACCAGAACAGCATCGAATCTTCAGATTCGATTTCAGCCGAGACGAATCAGGGACAGTGATCCAAATCAACGAATCAAATCACTGTCCCCGATTTGGGTTGAATCCAAATTGAATAGGGCCCATTTCGCACAGCCCTACTAGGAATGGATTGGTCAAATGCATTAAGGTTCAGGCAAGTATACATTTACAACCATATAAATATAACTGTAGTGACCATGTCTATTATCCATAGCATGGAATCCTAGGAGTATATAGCAGTATAAAACATTTTTAAAGTGTATGGGAGCCCCAAAAATGTGAGAATCAGGGATCTAGTACATCTCTTTGCTTCTAGGCAGGATCCTAGGCAGGATTCCTAAATCATTCTTGTTAGATAAATTTTTAACATGCTCTTAAAAGCTGCCAAAAGTGGAGAGTCCACAACCTCTCTATATCATGTATTCCAGCACAGCTCCCTGGCATCACCTGGGGAGTAATACAAGCTCAGCCTCAGAATACATATGTTCAGCTGTTATTTTGGCAGGTTGCCATCTTATTTTTGCAGAATAGAAGTGACAGAAAGGAAATGGTGATTTGGTAAGTGTTATAGCTCAGCAAACTATGGGGGCTGGCAGGTGTTCATTTAAAAGCATGATGGGTTCTAATCCCCAGTCTCAAAAAAACCACTTCACTTATGCTACATATTCACGGCAGGAAGTGCAATTATTGGGGTCAAGGATCAGTTCCCAACATGTCACTGTCAGCAGGGAGCTTGAGGCATGTGTTGGAAATTTCTGGACTGGTGGGGGAGGAGGGCGGGGGGAAACACGGATTTCAATCAACTCCCCTGCCCTGACAGCTGCAAACCCACAGGCTCTTCTGCCAGAACCCCAGGAATGGGGAGCCTCTTCCCAAACCTGGGATCCCATTCCCATTGGATGTTTAACAACCATGTGTGCAGCCTCTTACCATGTTTCAGTCCCTGTGGCTCGATTGTCTAAAGTTCCTTGACTTTAGATTGAAAGGCATTTTAAAGTGCCTAGCTCTGCAGCTCCCTGGGACCTAAGTCACAGGGCAGCGATGGCTCTGGGGCAAGGAAGAAAAGGCTCCTGGGCATGGGGGATGTCAAGTTCCTGGTTGGGGAGATCCCCTCAGCTCCCCCATACTGGGAAACCTTCCAAGCTGCACCCCTGGCAGCTAATTTTCAGTATTGGGGCTGGGTCTGCAGAAAGTAGCAGACCTATGACCAGATGAATAAAGAGTCACAATGCATAATCATAGACTCCATGCTTCTTGTGGTTAGAAAAGCTTGACACGCACACAGCCCAAGTCCACAGTGGACAGCAAGGGCTCCACTACTTTTACATACATTGGGTGATTCTACACATGCAATTAGTTCAAAGCAATACACTCTGGACCAGTTTCAGCCAGAGTAAACTACTCCCAGGCACAGCATCTATACATGCACCTGAGACAGCAGCAATTTGAGCTGGGTCTGAGCAGTTTATGCCAGGGCTGCTTCTGTCCTGCTCAGCCTAAACTGGCAGAGGGCACAGGAGGTCAGCCCGAGGCTCTGAGTGGTAGTGTTGGGTGTCAGAGGAGCTGGCTGGGGCACATGGATATTGAAAGTGCAGAGCCATGTGGCTAGACAGCACACAAGAATCTTTTCCCCTGCTGCCTGGGCTGACCAGGTGCAATTTACATCCATAGCCAGCATCCACACATGCATTTAATTTCAGCTAATTACCGCACCATAAAATAATACTGACCCTGACAGTACTGTCTTTCAGTGGCTTTAATTAGTTTACTGCAGCCTAATAATGTCACATGTACACATGATGACATTTTACTCTGAAGCTAATTAGTATACTCTGCAGTTAAATACATGTGTAGATGCAGCCACTGTCAAGCAGTAGCAACACTAAGTCTAAGGTATCAGCTATTTTGGTTGCTTCTAAAATGCATCTATTTGCTATAGATGGATAAGTATTAAGCATCTGAAGTCCTCAGAGCTAGAATTCAGAGATCTGACTGTCTTCAAATGCTTTTGAAAATCTAGACTGAAGAGCCCAGGTGCTATATCTGAAAGGGAAGAATGGAATAAAGGTTACAACAATACCTTAATCGGGAAGCAGGGTGACTGATAGGTGCAACTGGTCTCACAATTAATGTTTTTACTGTTGTGGCCTTCACCAGCAG
Organism: Gavialis gangeticus; assembly: GCF_001723915.1. Taxonomy (NCBI): domain Eukaryota; kingdom Metazoa; phylum Chordata; order Crocodylia; family Gavialidae; genus Gavialis; species Gavialis gangeticus. The sequence continues at coordinate 1,577,160 of NW_017728959.1, forward strand.
CAGGGGCCAAGTCCAAGTCATGGTTCACCCACTGACCCCATTGCATGAAAAATAAAGAGAGCTTCTGGTCATGAGTGATGTTCTCATTGGCTGTGTGAGCAATTTTGCTGGACACATTTCGAACCTGCAGGAATTCAAAACAGAAACTTACGTAGAGGACATAGTAAACATAAGCAACCCCAGAAAGGAAGTACTGTGACTTACAGGTGGTTTGTTACAATACTGAGAGTACCAGACACAAGCTTTGTTGTGAAATTCAGGTTCTGAAGCTATATGATTGTTAGGGATGCAGCCTTCAGTCATCCACATGGAACTGCGCAAATAAATGTCTTGCTGTATTTTCCCATGCTTTCCTTCACCCACAAAGTCAACTGTTCTCCTTCAACCCCCTTCCTAAAACTCCCTTACTCTAGAGGCATATGAAGCTCTTGCCCAAAGCAGTCAGGCAGTGGCCACAGTTCACCAGCTGCGTATCTACCTCTAGATAGTATGCAGAGTGAAGTGGTGGAGATTTTAAAAGGAAAAACACCCAAGTCAAGTGAAAGGGACTAAGAGCCTTGTAAGGCCCCATTAGCACTAGATCAGGGTAAATGACCTCACAGAATTGCCTTCCTATTTATTAATGAAGCCACTAGAATTAGCAGCAACAGTGCTGTAAAGCAGTGGTGTCCAATAGGCCTGTGTGAAGTGGCTGGTTTTCACTTTGGATTCGGCCGATTCAGGAGACAGTGATTCGATTCAGTGATTAGAATCACTGTCCTGAATTGATTCAGCCTAATCTAATTCAGAGATTCAGCAGCAGCCAAATCTCTGAATCAGCCAGGCCAGGCCCATCCCC
>NW_017728959.1:1578008-1581542 GCF_001723915.1 Gavialis gangeticus
CCTTCCAACCCTACTTCTATGATTCTATGATTCTATGATGTGGTACTTTGACACCTAATTCAGATCACATTTTGTTCCTAAAGTTACAAATAGCTCTTGATACTCCCTTTGTAAAACAGGTTAGTTCATTTAGAACTCAGAATAATTTCGAAAAAGAAAAGGCCATACTAACTGCCAAAGTAAATACATTTCAGAAATGGAAAAGCCAGGTGGTATAGATCAGTCAAACAATGAATATACACTGCAAAAAAAGTGAATAATAAATAACACCATGTCTGTGAAATAGTAGTGTAATGGCTTCTTTTTTTAACTTTTGCTTGTCTAATGTCAGCTGTATGTTACATCAAATAAATCCATTATTTTTATGCAACTTATTAGAAGTCTGGTTCAACAAAAATAAGCATATAAACTATATTTCTTCTCGGGGGGGAAATAAAGATACTAATGTTACCACCTACAACCCTGGTTCAGAAAATATTTAGGTGCCTATATCCATATCGATTTTGAAAATAATAATAATAATAAACATGTAAACATTTGTTTATATCCCAGTGACTTAAGTGGACTTAAGTGCTTTCTTCAGTTTTACAAAATAGAACATTAATTTTATTATCATTCAGAGTTATGGTTTTGTCTGCTCTGAATAAAGCTTGACAGCTAGGTATATCCTCAAGTTAAATAGAAGAAGATACTGTATCATGATTTCAACCTAATAAATACATCTTGACACTACCTTTAGCAAGATAATCCTTTGCTCAACTTGCAGTGAGAGAGGTTGAGGGTGAATATTAGGAAAAACTTTCTCACTTGGAGGGTGGTGAAGCACTGGAATGGGTTACCTAGAGAGCTGGTAGAATCTCCATCCTTGGAGGTTTTTAAGGCTCAACTCAACAAAGCCCTGGCTGGAATGTTTTAGTTGGGGATGGTCCTGCTTTGAGGATGGAGTAGGTGATCTCCTGAGGTCCCTTCCAAACCTAATTTTCTATAAGTCTATGAAAAATGTGTTGTGTGATAAGTACAGATGACATGATCTGCAACCCCCTTTTAAGAATCCTAGATCCACCCCTGACTTCAGTCATAAGGCCGGACACAATCCAGGGGTCGCCAAACAGAGACAGGAACCAGAATGGGTTCAGCCACTGGGATCCAAATTCAAGGGTCAGGACCTGAAGATGGGAACCAGGATGCCAAGAAGAGATCAACAACTGCAGAAATGTATCAGGATTCATTTCAAGGATCAGGAGCCAGGGGTTAAGCAAGTGCTGTAGGGCTGGAGTTGCCTTGGAGGTGGGAAGCTGCTTCCTAATTACGAAAGCACCCTACAACTGAGGTCAGCTGTTTGAGGCTATCCCTAAATATGGAGCCAAAGTGCATCAGGCAGGCAAACTGGATTTACAGGGAACCAGTTGGACTCAGCTGGCCCCTTAGGGCACTTATACATGTACAATGTCACAATGTTCACGTAACAAAAATTTCCCTTTGTGTGGCTTAATGGCATCACACATTACATGTACATGAGTTTTGGGGGTTTTAAATGAGCTTAAATCATTGAAAACTAAACTATATCCTGATGTAGTTTAGTTTTCAATGTTGCAATTTGGAATATTGTCAACTCACCCCCCACCATGAGAAAGGCAGACAGGCAAGCTCCATAGAAATAAAGGATAGGGACCTTTGATACTTCTGCCTTCAGCAGGCTCCTGTGACAAGCAGGATGCCTGTGGCTGCCCAGAAACTGACTGGCGTGACCCTGAGGCAGTTCAGGGAGGTGACAAGAGGGTGGATGGGTGTGCTGGCAGGTGGAGATGGCAGTGGTGATAGTGCACAGGGCGCTGGAAGCCTGGCAGGCTTGGGGAAGCTAGCAGCTTGCCTGGGCAGTCCCATAATCTATGCACCATCCCCACCAACTTCTTTGGCTTCCAGCATACCTAGCCACCTTCCTGCTGCCTCCCTGCACTGTCCCAGGGACAAGCCAGCCCATTCCTAAGTGGCCCCAGGCGTGCTGTTGCCCCCAGGCACCTGCTGAAGGCAGAAGTGGTGAGGAGCCCAATCCTTTTTTTTCTGTGGAGCCTGCCCACCTCTCCCATGGCCATGGGGTGAGCTGACAACTTAATGGCACAGATTAATGACCCCCTGTCCACGGGAGAGGTGGACAGGCTCTGCTGGGGTAAAGAAAAAGGATCAGTCCTCTCATCACTTCTGCCTTCAACAGGTGCCTGCAGCCACCAGGACAATAACATATATACAGTGATGGAAAAATAAAACCCACCATTTCAATTAAAATCTCATGGGTACTTGTCCATGTAATCAGCATTTAGTCACTAAAAAAGTTCCTGGTTTAATTTTCCTGGCTTATTTTTTGACAACTAATTAAGTAACATGGACCTGATTCACCACATAATGTTTTAATGTGCTATAACTAGTAAAATGCACTAGGGGGCACATCAAAGTAATTCTATCCTCCTGCCCTTTTAGTATTACTGTACAGCCAGGTGGCATTTTAGGACAAAAAACACCCAAGAGAATCCTGCAACAAGAGGCTACCTCCTTGCCTGCCACACATCCTTAACAATTATGTCTCCCTTTTTCTGGATGCCTATTGAAGGAGGGACGCAGGAAGTTGGGCTGCGTGCAAAGCAGCGCAAGAGGCTGCCTAATCCCCTTCACAATTCTGCCTTGCCATGGCTCCGGGCTCCTAGAGGAAATCACCCCCGCCCTAGCCCGGTGCCGCAGCATTTGTGGCCCTCACTTTTTCTGGGTGTTTGTCATACAGGCCACCAAGGTGGTTGGAGTGTGAAATCTTTCTGTACCCTCCCCCCCCTTTATGATTCTGCCTTGCCATTGCTTTGTGCACCATGGCTTCTCATAGCGTTTTCTTGTTGCTGTTGCACAGCAGTTCTGCCTCCTCTTTTCTGCACACCTTTTGCACCAGCCGGACACTGGGTGTGGGGTACCCTTAGAGCTACACAAGGTTATACAAGCGTTGCATCTCCCACCCACTTTGCAAAGCTGGCCCAAATAATTTTTTTCCTGCTATTTTTGGTACAGGGAACAGTTATGTTTTGGTGGTTTTTCTGACCAGGGCCACTGCAGCAGGGGCTGAGGTAAGCAGGGGCAAGCTCCACCATTCTCACTGCGGCTCCACTTGTTCCCACTCACCCCAGTGGGCTGCAGTGGGCTATGGAAATGCCAAAGCCAGCTGCAGAGGAAACTGTATTTTGGTGCAGGGTGCATGGGGGGCACTAATTTTGCTTGTACGTGTACCCCATGAGGGCTGGGGGTGGTGGGGCTGAGCCAGACTGTTCCCAGGGTCCATGTGCCAGTTCTGCACCTGGGATGAGCGGGGGTGGGGGACCCTGTTCCCCTTAAACAAATCTAACCTACTCCCTGGTGGGTGGGTAGTGGTATGTGTTTTTTTCAGGAAGAGGGCTACAAGGTACAGGCAGGAGAGGGACTGGATGCCTTGAGACTAGGCTGAATATTTTTGGGTTACAGCCTTAATAAGATGGTTAGGTGCTAGACAGTGAGGTGTCA
>NW_017728959.1:1586542-1588739 GCF_001723915.1 Gavialis gangeticus
CTGGTGGGTGGGTAGTGGTATGTGTTTTTTTCAGGAAGAGGGCTACAAGGTACAGGCAGGAGAGGGACTGGATGCCTTGAGACTAGGCTGAATATTTTTGGGTTACAGCCTTAATAAGATGGTTAGGTGCTAGACAGTGAGGTGTCATTGGTAATTCTTGCAGTGGCTGTCCTGTTAAAATATTTTAAGAATGACTCACTTTTGTTTAGAAAGAAATGAAGAAAGGAGAGCCATGCCTCCTCTAGCTGCAAGAGGAGAGCCCCAAGGCACTTCAGAGATGATGAGCAGGAGGATGCTGATGATGTGACCCAGGGATGGTGCAAGAGGGGGCATCTTGTGGGGGAGCAGGTGCTCATGACTAAAGCAAGAGTGTATACAAGAGGGGTGACGAGATACTCTATGACCCCCTGGATTGGTGTGATTCTCCCTCATGTACTGCCATCCCAGTATTCTCAAAGCTGATTGCACTTTAATCTACTGGGGGTGGGCAGGGGCTCTGTGAACCAGGTTAGCTTCACAGTCTATCTGTCTTTTCTCTCTACTTTAGAAATTTTTTAGAAAACTGTTAGAAATAAAGTAGCACAAAGGACTTTGAAAAGTGTTCTGTAGTTTTATTTTCCATACAAGTAAAGCTGTAAATTCCACTTTATATCAAGCTATGTCGCAGACTCCAAAGAGTATGAAACTCACAGTAGCAATCCAACTCCCATGCTATAACAACAGAAATGTCTGTGTCTTCTCCCACCAAGACAACCCCGACAATTCCCTAAAACTTGCATGCCACAGCTAAGCAGCATGACGGCTGCACCATGACATGATTGGGCAACACAAGCCCAGAACAGCATGCTTGACAAGGCTGGCTAGTAAATGCCAAGGGGACCACATGAGTAAATCTTCAATAATACACTGTGTACATTCCTGAATTATATACACAAACAAAGAGGGAGGCTTTGGAAAATCTTTAATTGCACAAAGCTCTCTTGGCAGGGTGGGTTGAGCACCCCAGCCAAAAGTTGAGTTTTTAACTGTCTTTTCAAGCCTGAGCTACCATTATTGAAGAACAAGAGAGCCACAAAGGGAGGAAGGAAGAGGTTTGGTGAAACTCTTTTGTTATGCTGGTTGGAATGATACAGGGAGGCACCCCATAATATGAATCCCAAAGCTGGTGACAGCCAGCTTGGGGTCTGCATGACCAAAGCAAAAACTCTTGTGGCTGAGGGCATTTATCAAGTAGATCACCAGGCATTAGCCCTTCACAAAGGCATTAGGGGAAACATCTGACATAACAGAGCATAAATTATGTGCGGGGCATAGCAGGAATCCCAAAAGCCGTGAGATGCCTCCGCACTGCTCGATGTGGCAGAATTTTCATGAGACACAGGCACCCACTTGGGGTCCTACCCTACCCACTCCAAGGGTGCTATGGATAAGCCTCCCCATCCCCACCAATTCTAGTACACAGTACTGTGTACATGTTGCAGCACAACAACCTTCCCAGTATGGCACCAGTGGGAATGTTGCAGACACCTGTGCTTCTGGGACAAAGGAGAGTGCAAGACAGTGGTAAGTTTGCCGGTGGTGGAGTACCTTGGAAAAAGACAGCGATTTTTAGTTTCATTTTTTAATGAGCTAACTGCTCAATGTAATATCCCCTGACAGCTGTTCGAAGGCCTACTACAAGAGGTGCAACAACACAGACCGAGGAGGAATGGTATCAATGGGGATACAGATTCATTAATTAGGTCTGTATGTAATGGAAAAACTTGTTAAACTACAGTTATGTCATGTGAGCAGAAAGTCCAAGTTCTTCAATTCTCACATTTATCAGATGGAGAATAAATATACTCATGACGCATTGAAAACTTTTCAATTTTTTTTTTGGCAGGAGTGAAAACAAGTCATATGAAGGAGGAACTGCTCTTTACGGGTGGAAGAGAACGCTATGGGATGTTTGTTTCCTTTTTCTTTCTTTCAAGATGGCAGCAGCCAGGTGAAACACTTCTGAGCTTCTCGAGCTCAGGTCCCTTCTTTGCGTTCCTCCCCACTCCCTGCCCCACCCTGTTTCTCCCCCCCACAAACCTTGCCTCTCCCCAACCTGTGCTTGAGGAATCCCTCTCTGCCCCTTTTCCCCACTTGCTGAGCTTTTTCCCCTGGGCTCTGGCATCACGTCCTCACTTGCCCCTGCCCCTCCTCCCAT
>NW_017728959.1:1593739-1630698 GCF_001723915.1 Gavialis gangeticus
CCTGCTGCCTCCCTCCTCCAGAGCCCCTTACCCTGGTCTCTACCACCTCCTTCTGCTTAGGGCTTGCCTTCAGCCCCTGCAGGGCTGTTCTGCCCCCCCCCGGGGATGATTTTGGGGCTGTTTTAGCCTCCTCCCAGTCCCCAACTTCAGTCCAGGGTTCCCCCCGCTTGCAGGAGCCCCGTGGGAGAGTTAACCCTCTCCTCCCCAGGATGGCTGCCAGCAGCCAGGGCACTTGGCACGGGGATGTCTCTGCAGACCTGCCCCTCAGCCATGGCCTGCGGGCGCATGCCACTCTCCATGTCAGGGTGGAGGCTCTGGCAGAACGCTGGAACATCCGGTACACCTCCTGCGTGAACTCAGTGCCTGTCATCCACCTGAGCTCCCTCGGCCTGGTGAGGGAGGTGTGTACGGGGGGACTGGCAGTCTCAGGCATCCACTTCTTGGCCACGCCCCTGGAGACCCTGGTAGTGCAGGTGGTGGCCCCCAATGTCCCCCCACACCTGCCAGACTGGGACCTCACCAAAGCGCTCGAGCTCTATGGCATCCTCACTAGCCCCTGGCACAGGTTGACTATGGGGAGCAGGAACCCCAGGCTCATGCATGTCCTGTCCTTCCAGAGGCAGGTGTTCATACTCCTCAGGGCAGAGCCCCAGCCCCTGCCTCTCTCCATGGCCTTTGTGGTGGATGAGAGGCAGTATACGATCTACTTCTCCCAGGACAGGACTGCATGCTGCCACTGCGGCAGCAGCTTCCACCTGGCTGCACAGTGTCTGCTGGGGCAGTCAGCCGGGACACCGGCTGCTACATCCGTGCAGGGAGATGGCACATCCACCTCTGACGTGGGAGCCTCATCAAAGGGTGTGGCTGGGGGCTCCTCCCAGCCCCCTTCCACTCCTGCTCCATCTGGGGGGATCAATATCTCTGGCGTGAGCATGCACCCCCTGGGGGGGGCCTCCAACATCCTCCCAGGCTCCTCCTGCCTGTTGGAGCTGACACCCCACCCAGTGGAGGGGTTGGGGACTCCACCCAGCCCCCTCCTGCCCCGGTCCCCTCTGGGGCGGCTGGTGCCTCAGGTGCTGATGCCCCACCGGGTGTGGTGACCATGGCCTCCTCTCAACCTCCCTCCACCCACCTGATGGGGCTGCCCCCCCCAGTGTGGGGGCTTCATTTGGTGGAGGGGCTGGGACATCCTTCCAGTCCTCCCCATCCCAGTTCCCCCCACGGTGGCTAGCATCTTGGGTGCTGGGGCCCCATCGGGTGGAAAAACAAGACCCCCTCTCTGCCTCCCTCCACCCCTGCCTCAGTTGAGGTGGTGGGCCCAGAGGTGGCAAGCCCCAAGCAGCCTGGCCCACCCCCTTTGGGGGAGGAGCCACCTACCCCTACTGCTAAGAAAGCCAAGAACAAGAGGCAGAAGGGAACTTCCCAAGGAGCCCCAGCCCCTTTGGTGCCCGACTCTGCCATGCCAGGGAGAATGTAGCCAGGGAGCCTGACCCCACCCTACCTGCCCCCCCCCCCGGTGACATGCCACCTCAGGCCATGGCTGAGGATGTCCCAGTGGCACAGGGGGCACTGGAGGAGTCTGGGGGGTGGGTAGCAGCACTGTCAGCCATCTTGGTGAAGCAGCAGGGCAGGAAATGGGGGTGGGAGACCTCACAATTCTTGGCAGGAGCACGATAAAAAGTTGCAGGGCCAGCTGGAATGGCAGAGGCTGAGGCTGAGGCTGAGGCTGAGGCTGAGGCTGAGGCTGGCCTGTTCTGATTAGTGGCAATGGGAGTAGTGGGAGGGGGAGCAACAGAGGGGAAAAAGACAGCCAGAAGTGAAGTGTGTGCAAAAAGGTGGAACTTTTTTTCGTGGAAATTTTATTTGTCATTAATCTGAAATAACTGGTAAAATAACCAGTAAACATTTGCAAGATTAGCATCTAGTGTCCAGTTGAATCATTGCAAGAGAAATTTGATGGGTTTCCATGAATTTACGAGTGAACACAAGCAGCACCTGGTGGTGAAATTTTTGCAAAGCAGGGAAAATCATGTTTTCGGGTGATAAAAAAAAACTCTCATGGAAGAAATTCAGGAACTAAAAATAAAACATGTTGGATGTGTTTTAAATTACCACAAAACCCCTAAAACAATAAAATCAGCTGACAACATGGATCTGCAGACGCAATTTAGATAGCTTAATGTCACACAGACACAGCAAAAGTAACGTGGAAACAGGAAAAGTATAACATGGACAAGTACCCCACCATTTCAATTTAGGGGGCATAGAATAGGGAGCAACCCTAAGGACTAAAACTCCATCATGTGTACAAGTGCCCTGTGAAAACAGTGGTAAATCTTCTAAAACCATCAAAGACGCTCACTTTGCCTCTGGCCATTCTCTGATTGGCACCTCTGCACTCCCCATCATCATCTCCTTCCATTTATCTCACAATTCTGTGCTCAGGTGGGTCATCTCTATTTAACAGCTGGGGAATTGAGACCACAGGAGACAAAATGACTTGAGAAAGGTCATGCAGGGAGTCTGTGGCAGAACAGGGAATCCAACCTCAGTCCCAGGAGACCATCCAAAGTACCAAGCCATCCTCTGGCACAGGTAGATGTATGCTGAACAATCCCTGCCTGTGATTCTTGTCCACTACTAGCCAGAACTTTCAGAACAATTAATTAATTTGGTTTTAAAGTGGCCACCCTCTGCTCACAAATCACATATAGGATACAAGCTGAAAACCATAGACTAAATCAGGTACCACAAAGTATTAATCTTTCCCTGCTTCAAGACACAGCCAGTAGGAAACAACTGCATGTTACTGGGAAGTGTGTGTGACACAATCGTGCTATGAAGGGAAATGAGAGAAGCTTTCACAGCCCTCATATTTCCAGGGCAGCATAAATGATAAGTTGCCAAGAACCTGCAGGTGTTATTCCCATATTTAGGGGGCCAGAGAGGTGGCATGAGCTCATGTGTTGGGGTCACTCCTCTAGTGATAGAGAGGAGAAAGGCTGCTGGCAGTGAAGAGTGACTTTCCACTTAACCAGGTATGAAAGGAATTATTTTATCCCATATTGATCAATCTTTCCAGTATAGGTCACCAGCAAGGACAGACACTTGGGGCATCCACACCAAACTCACAATTCACTATATCCCTTGAGCTTTAGTCATTGCCCCAGGCATGGCAATCTGGTGAGGGATGGCCACTAGGAGGAGTTCCCCCATCTTTACACATGCACTTGCATATACACACATACACACATGCACACACATTGATTTATTTCATCATATGCCAAGTTCAGCTCAGTGCTTCCCTGAAAACCTAGAAAGACATCCCCTTTTACTAGTCACTCAAACACTGTGGGCACTGTGCAGCTGCTGCAGCTGCAGAGCTGTGCTGCTATGCTTTTGAGGAAGTGCCCTGGGCAGTGTTGTGCCAATTACAGGAGCACAATCAGCTACCTCTATAGTAAAGGCTTCTTTTGTGCCCCCCACAAAGGTGGCAGCCTTGTCTGCTGTGACCATCACCTACCTCGGGGGGTTTCAACCTTTTTAAATATGTGTACCCGCGTTGGCTGGACACAGAGATGGGGGGAGGGGCGCACAACCGAATGCAGAGGGGTGGTGCGGGTTGGTGGATGGCAGGTTGGTGCAAGCTCCCCACCCGCACCATATTTGACAGGCCAGGCAGTGCCTGTGCAGTCCACTAGGGCTGCTGCCCTAGTCCTGCCCTAGCCCTGCTCCTGGGAAGCGACGATGCGGGGTGGTGGATGGTGGTTCTCCATCCCCGCCCACCTCTGCATACCCCCTAGGGCTTTCCCAAGTACCCCCAGAGGTACAAAAACCCCTGACCTACTGCACCTCCCCACAGCTCCAAGGCCTTCCATAGACAAGGCCTTTCCTCCTGGCTCTAATTGCCCCTCAGTTTTCCCCTTCATCAGCTTTCCACACAACAGTTCCCTCCATCATCCCCACTTCATCTTGCCCTTCCCACCCCAGATCAATCCTCCTACCCCACAAGGATTCAGTCCACTGCTGTGTGCTTGGCTCTCCAGCCCACGTTAGCAACTCCCCGTCAAGACAGTCTGCCCCCTTCCTTCCAAATATGTTTCCAGTTTTCCCAAGTCTCCCCACTGGCCTCAATTAGCAGCCCCTGTGCAATCAGGAGGCTGGGTAGGTCTACTTTTTTGGCCTTCATATCTGCAACTGAGAGAATGGGCATGAGTAGCTGCGAAAAGCCCAGACTCTATCAAAGCTCAGGTAGAGACAGAGACAGGTACAAAACAGACAGGCAAGAATCTTTATTCCTTGAAACCAGCAACAGACCATTTTATCCAAATTGTAGCCAAGGCCTGCTGATCCACAGCAAGCCTATGATAAATAGCACAGCATAAAATACCCTTCACGGATTGACAGCTTATTCAGGCACAGCTTCATTCACCACAAAGAGCACAAAGTGCTTGAGGAAATTGGCAGGTAGAGACCTACAGCCAACAGGCACAACAAGCACAAGCCAGAGGTCACCTCCCTACACCCTGGAATGCAGCCACCTCTGGATAAAGCACATCAGCATTTTCACGACTAGATCTCAAAATAGAATATATGCACCATTATTCCCACTTTAGAGACAGGGAACCTGAGGTGCAGGGAAGGGAACTGACTTGCCCAAGGTCAGCCAGTGGCTAGTAGCAGAGCTAGGAACAGAACCCAGCTCTCCTGAGCTTCAGTTCAGTGCTCCAGCCCTAGGCATAATTCATGCCTGCTGACCATCCTTGAAGCCACTATCTCTAAGGTTCACAGGATCTTTACCCACTACAAGTGGGCAGGGCCCTGGTTAAATCAGAAAATTACATCATTTACAACAGAGACAGTTCTAAAACTGTATGTGCAGAAACAGCTTGAAGTGCCTTAAAGGGGCACCTTGCCCTTGAAGCCTCCATCCACTCTTGGCCTTCTCACTGGATTTCTAAGAAGTTCACATATTTACGGACCCATTCATCCTTAGGGTTGGCACAGATGTGGCGATCCTTCCTGGTGACAAATCTGTGAAAAGAGAAGATCGGGGGTAAGGCCTGTGAAGTGAGAACATCCCTAGGCCAGACTCCCCATCCATGAATCCCATATCCAAAGCACCGGAAGAGAACTGAGGCCTCAAACCACAGAGAGATAAGAAAAGCTCAAAGGATTATTCAGATAGACAGGTCAATGTTCAGAGGTTTCTTGGCCTGGACTATTTGGTCCTAGATATTATGGGAATGAGACACAGTGTGCACATCTACATGTGTGTTAATGCACTTTAGTTAATGTGCACAAAATCTAGTACCTGCAGGAATTTTTACATGTGCTCTGGGAGGGGAAAGGGCACTTTAATTAAAGTGGCTCTGAGAGCCACTCCAATTAAAGCATCCAGAGCATCTCATGTATCAGCATCCCCACACTTCAAAATGGCAGCAGCGGAGCTTTATCTAAAGCTCATTGAATGAGCTTTAGTTAAAGCACCCCTCCACTTCCATTTAGAAGTGTGGGGATCCTGACACACAAGACACAGAAGCTGGCTGAAGCACATTATTACTATGCTCCAGCAGACTCAATTAATCGAGTCTACCCTGATGCACTGTACTTACAACGCATCAGAGCAGCCTCCCAGCTCATGTATAGACACCCTCCATTATGAGGTACTAGGAAAATGTGGATTAGCCTATCTTAATGCTCATTAATCAAAGAGCATGGTTTTTAAGTGACACTTAATGAACATCAGCTAAATAGCATGGTTTTTTAGTGACTCTTTAATGCACATTAAATGTACGTGTGTAGATGCACCCACTTTGTATCTGTTAGGACAGATATCTGTTGAACACCACTGGCTTTGTGCCAAGAAGTGTTCTAAACCTGCCACTTAACACACTGGCTAAGGGCTGTCATAGTGAAAATTTTTACACAAACCTACTAGTACCATCGTAGATGTTGGGTTATCCCAGTCTGAAGCACTTGATTGACCGCTCACCTTTCAAGATCACAAAGGGCTTTCTTGATTTACTTTAAACACTTGATCAAGTAATATATTCAAAATTGCTCTCATACTGGAATAAAAGGACTTTCAGTGGTTGGGGGGAGGAGTTATACCAGGACAGCTCTAGTGGTTTGAATACCCCTTCCAGTTACAGCAATATGATCTACCCATGGAGCCAAACCCCTGTTCTAGAGGATGCTTAGGAGAATCAGGGGCAGAAACAAATGGCTGGCTGTGCCCTGGGCCTTGGCCTTCCACTGTGCCCAGGGGAGGAGATGGTACTTACATGACAGCAGGATGAGTACACATACTGCTGGTGTAGAAATACTCCTTCACATGGCTACGGGGGACTGGCCGGGTGGCATAGCCTGAGCAGCACACAGTCATCATGTCAAGTGCAACTGCAAAAGACCACACAAGGACATGCATGAATCTCCCTCTCTGCTGGGGGCCCAGCCTGGACAGTAACATAGCTTGCCCTGTCATCCTCTGCCCCATACTACAGAGCACAACTTTCTGGGAGCCTCTTCTCCCCATGCCTATCAAGAATCTTTTCCACTCAACACACAGGATTGGGCTGTGATATTATTAGGTGTAAGATGCCATAAGACAAGGGGCATTGCCAGACTTCAGGCATTGAAATGCAAGCAAGTGTGAAGGGAAGGGGTTTAAAGTCAGTGTGTTCAAAAAGAGTTTATTTTTTATCAACCTCTACTTAATTCCAAACCCTGAGAAACCCTAGAGACAAAGGATGCCTTTATTAAAAATTTCGTACCCTGGGCCCCTTTATTTAAAATGAAAAAGCACCCAACTGGCACCTCTGGACTGAACTCCTCTAGCAAAAGGAGGGGAAATCCTGACATGCCTAAAGCAAAAAAAAACCAAAACAAGACCAAAAAAACCAGCAAGAAAAAGGAATTCAGAGAACAAAATCCTTTCAGGTGTTCTCAGCCTCTTTCAAAGAGGCAGGGCAGACGACAGCTCAGCTACCTTTAATTCTCCAAAGGTTACCTTTCTTGAACCTGTTTCTGAGTTAGCAGCTTTCAGAAGGAGAAAAAATTTGCCCTTTCAAAAAAGGGGTAGAAGCTGGACTCACCTGGAGCACTAGATGCCTGGGAGGAGAAGGCAAAAATAAGGAAAAGAGCAAGAGCAGCCACAGAGACCTTCATGTTGATGGTGAGCTGCAGGAGCAAGACAAAAGCAGGACCACTGGAAACCAAACCCTGCTTGATCTGATGCTGACCCCCCTAGACAGCCCACTCTTTATAAGGGTCCTGGGTAATGATGGCAGAATGATTTCATGGGAAACTGTGGGGTTTCTAGAATAACCTGGAGCTTGCGTCATGGTGCAGTTGTGTCATCGCTGTAGAAAAGCGAAGCTGCAGATCTCAGGAAATACTGAAATAGTCCTTGTGAAGAAAAGAGTCCTCAAGGTCAGTTTCAGTACACCAGCAGGACAAGGGAGTTGGGGGTGACAGGAAGGTAGACTGAGCTGGCTGAGACTGGTTGTGAAATAAACACCATATCAGGTACAGAAAGCGCTTCATCAAAATTGCCTTAAAATAGATGCCTCTGGGTTATTAGAGCTGCAAAAATTAAGCAAGTGAGAGTCTATGATGATACAGACCCTACACGACAGCAGGCCAGAAAGAGTTACAGGAGGGGAGGTATTGCACTGTTAGGAAGGGGTTGGTGAGATACAGTATGGAAAGTAACCTGTCCCTTTATTTGACCTTTCTGGATGGCTCTCTACACCGTCACAGGTGGTGATAGCCTCTCATTGACCCCAGACTCATGGGAAGACTCACAGGACGCATGGCTCTGGAGTGTAGCCTGGGGGATGTCCAAGGTTCTACTCTCAGAATATAGGCTTGTGCTTGTCTAGATGACTTGATGCTCTTGGACCTAACTCATAAATAAGCTCACAGAGAACAAGGCAAGCTTTGGGACAAATGCTCAGCTGGTGTAATCTGTGGCATTGTGCTGAGCTGTAGCAGCAGCAGTACTGTACCTAGATTCCTGGTGGCCCTGGGTGAACTTTTAGTATCAGGCACCCCTTCACCAGAGATAATGATAATAATAATCAGAAATGGAAAAAAATTACCTGTTTCAGGCCCCCTTTCTGTCTGGGTCCCAGGCAGCCACCCAGTTCACCCATTCCTGTGTCTAGCTCTGAGCAGCAGAGAGCTGGACCCTCACATCATGAGCTGAGGTTAGAGGGGGAGTAAAGGTAGGGACACAAGCTAGAAGGGACCTCTTGGGTTCATGCAACCCAGTGTTCTGTACCGAAGGCAGCCACAGTATATCATCCTTTCATAAAGCTGTCACAGTCAGTCCTAAAGCCAGGTAGGCTTCCTACTGTCACTGCCCATCAGACACTTCTCCCACAATTTCACAGTTTGGTTGGTTAGGAGCCACCACCAACCTCAACTGATTTATGGCCAGTGTATCCCCTTTCATTCTTGTGCCAACATTGCCCTCTAACTTGAATAGCTCTTTCCCCCCCCCAGGTGTTTATCCCCTGATGTATTTACAGCTAGCTGTCAAATTACTTCTCTCAGCCTTCCTTTTTGACAATCTAAACAAGCCAAGCACTTCTAGCCTTTTCTCAAAAGACAGGCTATGCATCCCTGATCATCTTCTCCACACCTGCTGCAATTTAAGTTTACTTTTCCTAACCAGAGGTGAGCGGAGCTGTACGCAGTATTTCATACATGAGATCTCACCAGTGCCTGGTATGATGGCATTAGTATTTTCCTATCTCTCCTGGCCTATCCTAGCACTACATTTACAATTATCATACCTGTATCTCATTGGTGGTTCATAATCCTCCTGTGATCAACTAATGCAGGCAGCTCTTTCTCCTCCTCTACCATTTCCAAATGATTAACCTTTAGTTTATAATAGTTTCATGCTTGTTGGTCACAAAGCATGACACCTTGTACTTGGCTCTGTGGAATTCATCCATTTTTATAGCTTCAGGTCTCAAAGTCACCACCTTCTTCCTCAAGGACAAGTTATTAATGCTGTTAGACAACTGGGGCATTTTAGACTATCTTGCATATTGCCAGACAAATACAAATAATAAGTAACTATCAGTAATTTCTAGGGATGGGGAAACTAGATAAAGCTTCTGCCACACAAACTGCTAAGAATTATTAATAGCATATATGCTTATTGTATTAATAGATAATGTATGTATATCACATTTAGTGTATATGTATATGTCTTACCTCGGTCCTTGGGAAGACCTTTGAGAAAATTATCAAGGAGTACATCTCCAAGTGCCCAGCAGGGAAGGAAATGCTCAGGGGCAACCAACACGGGTTCACTGAGGGCAGGTCCTGCCTGACTAACCTGGTTTCTTTTTATGATCAGGTCACAAAGTCCCTGGACGAGGGTGTCGGGGTGGATGTCATCTTCCTGGATTTTAAGAAGGCCTTTGACATGGTTTCCCACCACATTCTCTTAAAAAAAACTTGGTGACTGTGGCATTGATGCCTACACAGTCAGATGGCGGGAAAATTGGCTAGATGTTCACACGCAGAGAGTGGTGGTGGACAGGTCGTTTTTGACCTGGATGGATGTCCTCCAGGGCTTGGTCCTGGGGCCTCTACTGTTCAACATCTTTATCAGCGATCTGGATGTGGGTGTAGAAAGCACACTGTCCAAATTCACTGACAACGCCAAGTTGTGGGGCGAGGTGGGCACACTGGAGGGGAGGGACAGAATCCAGCCACATCTAGACAGGTTACAGAGGTGGGCGGATAAGAATAGGATGGAATTCAATGCAGGCAATTGCAAGGTACTACATCTAGGGAGAAGGAACCAGCAACACACTGTAGGCCGGGGAACACCCTTCTTGTCAACACAGTGGCAGAAAGGGATCTTGGAGTCATTGTTGGAGTCAAGTGGGATGTGACTAGCATTGACAGGGTCCAGAGGAGGGCCACTCACATGGTCAAGACAAGCGGGTCAGGCCCTACGAAGAGAGGCTGAAGGACCTGAATCTATTCAGCTTCCACAAGAGAAGGCTGAGAGGGGATCTGGTGGCCATTTACAAACCCACCAGGAGGGATCAGGGTGGAAATTGGGTGAGGCTCTGTTCCCCAGGGCAGCACCAGGGGTTACTAGGAATAACAAACACAAATTGTTAGAGAGAAGGTTCAGGCTGGACATCAGAAGGCATTACTTTATGGTTAGGGTTGCCAGGCTCTGGAATGGGCTCCCAAGTGAGGCGGTGCTCTCTCCTACCTTGGGGGTCTTCAAGAGGAGGCTGGACAGATACTTGGCCGGGGTGATATGATCCCAGCACCCGCTCCTTCCTGGGGCAGGGGGTGGGACCTGATGATCTGTTTAGGTCCCTTCCAATCCTAAGTACTATGATACTATGATATGGTGAATGTATATATTATACATATATAATACATATTGATGTATGATATACAGTACATTTATACATCTATAATTATATTCATAATATTAGATGCATTATATGCATAGCATATAAATAAATATAAACCTATGGTATTTATGGATGGGAATACATTCTGATTGTGCAAAGCAAATACATCTAGTTCACAATCACTTGCACTAGGGATTCACCTGGGGAACATCAACCCTTCTTTACCTGCCAGAATGAGGGCTGCTTGGGATCTACTCCATGTTCTCTGTAATATTTCTCATGTGGGAAATGTTTCATCCATTAAGCATAAGAATCTCCAGGTAAGTTCTAGTGGTGATGACCCAACATCTTCAGCATGGCCCCAAATTCAGTCCCCTATCCCCACACAGTTTTTGTTTCTACATTTGAAAAAGCTATTTGTCCAGTTTACCCATCAGTAGCAAATCTCCATTATGGCTCTTGCTTTCAGTGTTGCAGTGAGAACTGTGATACTCCAGTGTTCCAGGTACTGTGTATCTGAGTGGGAAGTATGGGAACCTTGGAAACAGAAAACAGCTCCCAGCTGCCCACTCTCCTTCCTTAATGGCATGTAACAAGTGATTCACTCAGTCATGTGAATCCTTCCTCCAGGTGATGCCAATGAGATATTACTTTTTTTTACTATAAATGAACATTTCTGATTCTTTGAAATCATCAAACTTATACCATCCCTTAATTCCCTGCAGTCAGGGTAATTAGGATTCAGAGGCACAGGCTTAAGTATCTGTTTGGCATGCGGTGCCTGTCTAACTTCCCATTTTGTTGCTAGCATAGCACTCCCCTGACTGGTTGCTTAGCCTGTCCCTCAGAGGAGGTCAGCTATATACCATTGGCTCATCTGTACATACAGCTATGACAGCCTAGCTATTCCTGGGTTATTCCACAGGTGGGCATTCTTATTCCAGAGTAAGGACTTGTCTAGACAGAGAAATGACTATGTGGTAGGCTTGCCTGTGAATTCGCAGCACACTAGCTGCTGCTCAGTAACTCCCTCTGTGGATGCACTTAGGGCACAATTCTATTTCACCTAATGCACTCAAATGGCACTTACCCAGCTGCAAAACTGCTATTTTTGACACGTGCACAATTTGAGATCCTACTCCACATGAAATGTGGATCTGCAAGGGTCCACATGGCTACTGAGCATGCACTGGCCAGGCAGTAATGTGATCCTTGTACATATGTATCTGAGTGAATGTAAATCCCAAGATCGTGGTCAGGCTGTCTAACATGGTACTCTAAAACCTACCATGATTAGAAGGTGCTAAACTGTAGAGAAGGAGAACAACCTCCCCTGGTTTATCCCATCAACCTGGTGGTTAGGAAGCAAAAAACCTGGGTTTCAGGACCCTCAACCACAGGGAGCTTGAATGTGCATCTCTCACATTTCTCAGTACAGTTTTCTAACGAGGCTCCAGATGAATAATTTTCTGTAGTGATAGAAGTTTTTTTTAGAGATACTCCCTAAGGACACTGAGAAAGTTGATAACTGGGAAAAAATCCCTCAGTTAAGTAACAAGCTAGTTAGAGAGAAATCAAGGGTCTGCAGGGGTTGCCTACTGTTCCACAATAAAAGTCATTATTTCCTTCTTCCCATTCTTGTATATCTGTATTTATTGAACCCAGTAATCACTACATGGTTTCAGGAATGGTGAATGAGAAACAATTTGATATCCAAATTGAAAAAGAAGTTGGAGCTTAAAAACATAAGAATATAAGTACCATACTTGGTCAGATGAATGGTTCATCTAGCCCAATATCTTGTCTCTGACAGTGGCAGAAATGGATTTTATAGAGGGAGGGCATTGAACTGGATATGTCTAGAGTGATCTATTCAGTGCTCTCCCTGGCATCCACCACCATTGGTTTAGAGATGCCAGCAGAAACATCTTGAACCATTCCATTCAACAGCTGTTTTAGATCCATCATCTATGAATTTATCTAGTCCCTTTTTGCACCTGGCTATGCTATCTGCCTCTACTACCTCCTGTGGCAGTGAATTCCACAAGTTATCTATGGGTTGTATGAAAAAGTACTTTATCTTGGTAGTTTTAAACCTATCTCCTACTCATTTCAGTGGGTGCCCCCTGGCTCTAGTATTCTGGGACTTGGTGAACAGTAGTTCCCTGTTCACTTGGTCCACACCCTTTATGGTTTTATAAACCTCTGTCATATCTCCCCCAAGCCTTCTCCTTTCCAAACTAAATAGTCCTAACCATTTTAGTCTCTTCTGGTATAGTAACTGGTATAGTAACTGATCATTTTGGTTGCTTTTCTCTGTACCATTTCTAATTCTACTACATCCTTTTTGAGATGTGGGGACCAGAGCTCCGCACCATACTCAATATGTGGGCATGCCATGGATTTGTACAATGGCATGAAAGTGTTCTTCATTTTGCTTTCAATTTCTTTCTTCCTTCATATTTATAGTCTAAAAACAATTGGTCATAACAATGTTGCAAATTCCACCTTTCCTTTTGATGTTGGGCAATATAGCAGAGAGCTGGAGGGCATTCAGACAAAGGTTTCAGTAGTACCTAGTAGTCATAGAGCAGAAGAGAAAAATAACAAAGTCAAACCTCCAGGGTTCTTGCATAGTGTGAGGGTCAAAGCCTTGGCTGTTTATAACACCTTTACCTTTGCAGAGGGCCAAAATACGCAGTTAAGTGTTAATACTGTCCAAATTTGAGAAGTACTGCATGCCAAAGAAGAATTAGACCCTTCAAAGACACAGATTTTTTTTTATATGCAAACAAACAAAGTAAAGGATAGAGCAATATGTTATTGAACCAAAGAGATTGTGTAAGAACTGTGCTTTTGGGAACTTGACAGAATCTTCAAGACAGGATTATTTGTGGCATTGCAGACACTACAAAAAAGGCATGAGGGAAAGTCCCTAGAAAAGACTGTCCAAATGTGTAGTGCAGCAGGAACTATAAAGGCCTAGGCTGCAAAGATGAATGCATCAAAAGTGACACATATCTTAGCAGAGAAATGGAATCTAAATCTACATGCACTTGAGTTGCTAGCCTTCAGTGAAAACATAAAGCAGGGTAGAATTGTACCATACAGTAGGCGTGAAAGAATGTGGCCAGAAAAAGTTACCTCACGTTGGAATTTGCCACTGGTAAGAATCATAGAATCAGAAAATTAGGGTTGGAAGGGACCTCAGGAGGTCATCTAGTACACCCCCCTGCTCAAAGCAGGACCATCCTCATCTACATCAAGCCACCTCATAGAGTGGAATTTTCCATTGCTAAGGAGCCCTCTATAAGAGAGAGAGAGAGCAAAAGAGCTAACATGCAGCAAGTGTGGAAGGCAACATAGCTCCAAACATTGTGCTGCATTTGGAAAGCTCTTTTTTAACTCTACCAGGAGGCACTATTTGGCCAGGCGCTGCAGATCCCCAACACAAAAACCTCAAGTGCATAGAACTGAGAGCATGCCAGAAGAATTGTATGTAGTTGCAGTATAGTCAAGCCAAGTCAAACAGGGCCAGCATTCTGCCAGTGGAAATGCAAGGAATAATGGCTTTATTTAAATTGGACAGTGGAGCTCAGGTTAATATTTTACCAAAGCATTAATATAGAAATTAAAACTGGACCAAAAGTGTGTCCAACAAACAGCAAAATAACAGGCCATTCAGAAACAAATATACCAGTAAAAGGGAGGTTCATTACTAGCCTCTACTGTAGATGTAGAATATACAAACTCCCATTATTGTGGTACTTCAGGAGGTAACCCCAATTTTGAGTGTGACAGCAAGTGAGAATTGAATCTAGCCAAGTATGTACTTGCAGTATAAGAAGACATAAAATGCATTCCCTCAGATGATTCTCTTGGTTGTCATGGCCCAAAGCTGAACAATGTTCTTCCAGAAAAACCAATTGATCCAGAACATGAGAAGCAAGCGTGTCCCTATTGTAAGAAATGTACCTATGGACACAAATCAAGGAAGAGGAAATTGACTTCATGAGGCCATAGCTGATGAACTTTTTGCACTGTGCAGAAACACAACTGCTGTAAGTGCAATTCAGTCAGATCCCAGTGTAAAGATTCAACTCTGTTAAGACTTGGAAAAAAATTGTCCAGTAAAAACAAATCAGAAACTGGATCTAATACTTCATTGGGCTGAGAAGAAAGTGAAAACTCTGGAAAGACTCATGGAGACTTGCTAAAAGACCTGCAGAAAAGGGGAATAGGGAAGTGATTAGTAAAGACTCACTCACTCCAGAGTGACATGCTAGTAACCTCTCCTCTGTAGATGGGTATTCATGGAATTTTGTATTAATCTGTTTATTTCTGTGCTTTTTTATTAAGAGGGAAGATATAGTTATAGAAGTTATAATTTAGAGATATTCCCTAAGTAAGGAGACTGAGGAAGTTAGCAACTGGGAGATAATCTCACAGTTAAGTAACTAGCTAGTTAGAAAAAAAAGCCAGGGTATGCAGAGGTTACCAAGTACTCCGCAATAAACTTCACTGTTTAGTTCTTCTCATTCATGTATAGCTGTCTTTACTGAACCCAATAATCACTACATATTCCACTGCCTTTTTCAAGCCATACTGTTGAGAATTGTCTCAGGGTAGCCACAAGAAGATATGTGAGGCCGGGAGGAAATGTGAAAACCAAGTGATATATGACTCTGAGATGGCTGCCATGGACTAGCAGAGAAATGGACTCCAGTCCTACATGCAATGGAGCCGATAGACTTCAGTGGAGAGAGAAAGCACAGTAAAGACTAACTGATTTAGAGATGAATAAGCTTTTGTGAGCAATAGTGCACTTCATCAGGGTAGATGCTCAGTGCAGAGAGGTCAGGTACTCAGTGACCTGCAGGCAATTGTATTCTCTATGTTTGTGCAGGCCCCTAAACATGCAGTTGCCACAGTAAAACAAAAAAAGAAAGATAATCTGTTTGTAGAGCAAATTACTGGCTTGCCTCGGGCTCCAAGAATATCTGAGGGGGTGGGCAGGGGGGAGGGGGGGAGTTTGACAGTTTGGGTCTGTAAGGAGCGTAACAGATAACCAAGAGGAGGCGAAGTGTGAAACCAAGAGACTGCTTATAGACGCCTCTTGTGAGGTGTCAGCAACAGCCCCTTCACAGTGACAAAACAAGTCGCACTTTTATGTGGCTAAATAAGGCAAGGTGTTTCTGCTGACCTCAGCAGCTTCCTACCAAGAACCCACAAGAAACATACACATCAGTAAACAACCAGCCCTGACATAAAGGTCTGGTTTGCTAATACAAATGCTGGTCAGAACGAGTCCAGGTAAAAATAGGGCAGTGTCCTGTGCTCTTTGGCTTGCTCTTTTTTAGAGACAAGACAACATTGCCTTGCCAGCTGGAATTAAACATAGGGAATTTTGACCATTCAGACTGATGAGAGGAAAGCACCCAATAGCAAATATCCAAAATTTCCATCCACCCACAAGGGTTCCAGGACAATATCCCCAAGATAGGAACAAGCATGAGAGGGAAAAGCTCACCAAAACTTAAAGTGAGATGAGAAATAAATGATTGGACACAGAGTCAGCTCTAGAGACTCACCAGAGTCTGGGAGAAAGGAAAACAGCTGTTGACAATAGTAGAGCAGGAAGCAAAGGAAACAGAGTCAGTGCTTCAGCAAGCATGAATTGTCATTGCTTCATTAAAGGCCGAGAAGCTACCATGTTTTGCACCACCTGGGGGCTATGAGGCTGAAGATGAGGCTGAAGTTGGTTCCTTATTCCCAGTTCTTTATTCCTGGTTCCTGATTCGTTTTTCAAAGATAATTCTAACACAGTTAAAGGTTGTTAGTAATGAATTACAAGAACTAAAGGGTAGGGATGTCATCAAAATATATATTTGCTAATAAAAATGTAAAATAATATCAGGCATCAAGTGCATAGCCCTGAACAAACCCTTATATTAGGATGGGATTATGGGGCAAAATCCTTTTTGGGTCACCCCAAAACACATGTCTCTGACATCAGGGCACTATCTCAAAGAAGCCTGGGCATTCCCCTTGACCTGAAGCTTGGTTTATGAGTACCAACTTGACAATTAACAGGCCCCTGGGCCTGAATAAGGAGCTGGGTTTGGGCTGGGATTACAGGTGGAAATCCTTTTCAGACCACCCCAAAACACATGCCCCCACCATCAGGAGACTCTCCAAAAAAGTCTGTGCAGAATCCTGCTTGACCCAAAGCTCAGTTTGTAAGTGCCAGACTGCCAACTCATAAACCCCCTGGCCTGAATAAGGATTTGGGTTTGGGCTGGGATTATGGGTGGATATCCATTTAGGGTCACCATAAAACACACCCCAAAACATTGGGGGAGTCTCCTGAAGAAATCTGGGAATAGTTCTCCCTGATCTGGAGCTTGGTTTGTGAGTGCCAGGCTACCAGCTGAGACCCCTCCACCTAGATCTGTGCTAGGCACATAGCCCTGAATAAACAGCTGAGTTTGAGTTGGGATTATCTGGCAAAATCCTTTTTGAGTCACCCCAAACCAGAAATCCCTTCCACCAGGGCACTCCCTCCAAGAAGTCTAGACAGTTCCTGCCTGACCAGAACTACATGTTTCAAGTGCCAGCCAACTGACAGCCCCCCAGGTCCATGAGGTATGTACATTGACCTAAATTAGGATCTGATTTGGGGACAGAATTATGGGGCAAAATCCTAATTGGATCCCCTCAAAATACATAAATCCACCACTTGGAGACTCTTCTTAAGAAGTCTGGACCAGACACTGCCCAACCTGAAGTTCAGTTTTCACTTGCCAGACTGCCAACTGGCACCCTCCACTCAGGCCTGTGCCAGGGGCCTGTTTGTTGGCAGCCTGGCACTCACAAACCTAGCCCTGAATAAGTAGCTGAGTTTGGGTTGGGATTATCTGGCAAAATCCGTTCCAAATCACTCCAAAACAAATGTCTCCATCACCGATGACCTGTCCTAAAGAAGTCTGGGCTTTGTTTTGCTTGACTCAAAGCACAGCTTTTAAGAGTCAGCTTCCTAACTAACAGCCCCTAGGCCTGTCTGCTAAGTACATTGCCATGAAGGAGTTGAGTTTGGGGTGGGTTTATTGGGTAAAACCCACTTCAGATCACCCCAAACCACCAGTTGCCCCAGACTGGCACGAGAGGACTCTCCTGAAGAAATCTAAGCATGGTACTGCCTGACCTAAAGCTTGTCTGACCTAAAGCTCGACTTTTGATTTCTGGCCTGCCAAGTGCCAGCCCCCAAGGCCTGTGTGCTAAACATTGCCATGAATAAGGAGCTGCATTTGGGCTGGGATTATGTGGCAAAACTCACCTTGGGTTACCACAAAAGAAACATCTCTGACATCAGGATACTCCCCTAAAATGACTGGGCAAAAGATCTCCCAGTCAGGGAAATGTGTGATCCAAAGGGGGTTTTGCCTCATAATCCCAACCAAAAATAAGATCCTTATTTGGTGCAGTGTACTTAGCTTGAAGTTATTGATGAGTGAATGTCAGGTGGCAGGCTGGCACTCAAAAACTGAGCAACAGGTCAAGCAAGAACCTACCCAGGCTTCTGCCCAGAATCTCTGGTTGGTGGAAAGGTGTGTTTTGGGGGTAATCTAAAAAATATTTTGCCCCATAATCCCAGCCAAAAATCAGCTCCTAATTCACAGGAACGTACATTGCACACTAGTCCAGGGGGCTGTCAGTTGGTATCTGGCATGCAAAAAACAGAGCTTTGGGTCACAGAGCGCCCTGCCCAGACTTATTCAGAAGAGTCCCCTAGTGAAAGAGATGTGTGATTTGGGGTGATCCAAAAAGGATTTCCACCCATAACCCCATCCCCAAAACATCTCTTTATTCAGTGCTATGTAAATAGTACACAGGTCTGGAGGGTTGGTTGAGAGGCTGGCATGCAAAAATCAAGATTCAGGTTAGGCAGGGGCCGCTCAGAATTCTTCAGAAGAGTCTCATATGAAAAGGATTTTACCTGATAGTCCCAGCCCAAATTCAGCTCCTTATTCAGGGCTAGGTACAGAGTATATAGGCCTGGGGCCTGTCAGTTGTCAGGTGGGCACTCACAAACCCAGCTTCGGGTTGGACAGGATTCTTCAGTCTTCTTCAGAATATTCTGCCAATGGCAGGGGTGATCTGAAAAGGATTTCCACCAATACACCCAGCTCAAATACAGCTCCTTTGTTGGCAGCCTGGCACTCACAAACTGAGCTTTGGGTCAGGCAGGACTATACCTAGGCTTCTCTGGAAGAGTCCCCGGATTGCAGAGACATGTATTTTGGAGTGACCTGAAAGGGATTTCCACTCACTATCCTGGCTCAAATTCAGTTCCTTATTCAGTTCCTGCATCCAATAATCATAAACAAAACTGGGAGCCAGAGAGCAAATGCTGGAGTTTCCACCTTCCTGTGAGCTTAAACCAACAAGCCAACCAAACCCTTGTCAGTGAAACACAGATATAATGGGTATTATTGCTGTGCCCTGATATAGCACTTTTCATGCAACATCAAAGCAGGTGTTATTCTTCACTTTCCTATTCCAAGTGTTTCAAGCTCCCACTAACAGAGCAAGAATGCCACCCAGCCCACAGCCAAAAACAAATAATTAGGAGCAGCCAGAAGGCTGGTCCTGGTTCACCCAGCTGTATTCAGTGACCCTTTAAAAATAAAGAATCCACTTGCAAGAATCAGGCTTAGTTTGCAAATGATTGGGTAGCTCTAAACAGGGGCTAAATCTGTAAAAGTTAGTACTTGGCCATCATGCATTAGTAAGACTTGCGTTTCTCAATCCTGTTTAACCTCGGCAGTTCCTAGAAGCACAGCATCTTCAGGAGTGCGTTCTGAGTGGCATTCTGAATACTTGTGATTCATGCATAAAGAGATCCTTTGAATCACAGCCTGTCACACACAGGGCTTTTCATCACAAATGATCATTTTTAGTATTAATCCAGTCCTCATACTAATCCACACAAGGGGCTATGTTCTCCTTTGAGGTCTGGACTTTATTCTGCTGATTCCATCAGAAAAGAGCCAACTCAAAGGCCACACAGATCAATGAGTCACATGCCAGGATGACATCCCTCTCTCTACACCATCTTTTCATCTGCAGAAACTGGAGCAATGGGGAAATGAAACATCACAGGGAAAGCCCAGGAGAATGTCATAATGAAGGCATATATCTATTTATGGAGGTTTAAGTGCAGAAAGAATAGGAACAGCCCTCCAGAGAAAAATCAGCATTTTCCCCTACAGTCAGAGAATGCTACCCAGTAAACTGTCAACATTTTTTCACTGAGCTGAATAACTCATGATACATAACTCAGCCCATTTCCTCTGCCTTGTCACAGCACCCCTAAGTGAAGGCTTTAACCATGCTCCTCTCTCTCTGTCTCCCCCTCCTTTCAGTAGACCTTTTTCAAGACAGTTATTAAAAAGGGATATGAATCACACATGCTTTCAGCATCTCAGGTCTCCAACTCTTTTCTTGCCTGTTCCATCCAAAGAAGCCACAATGCCCCCAAGTCATTCAATAATCCTCACTCATACGCCTGACCTGAGAGACGGGAAAGCAGGCTACCAACTTTACCAGCTCAACGGTGGACCCTCACAGAGGCCCATCCAACTGGAAATGACTGGGCCGTGTAGGCAGGTACAGATATGCTGTTTTGCCTACCTAGAATCATGGGCAAGACAAAAGCATTGTAAAGTCTCATACCTTGAGGAAAATGGAGGTGTAATCAGGGATGTGGCCATTGTTCAGATTTTAAATCAACTAGATTCTGGCTCTTAAGTGCTGTGTATCAGTTTGTGTCAGCATAGCAACCAGTGCAACAAGGCCCAAGGCTCAGCTGGGGCCTCTAGAAGGTGGTGTGATTCAAACAGTAAATAGTCTTACATTTCAGACTGAAACCAAAGCATAGAATAGTCAAGCAATTTGCTCACACATGTATAATAACACCCATGTGGACGTGATAGTTTACATCGCTGCAGGTAGTGCCAAGCCAGGGACACATGTACATACTTCAGGATAAGTGTCATATGCTTTGTAACTCACCAGGTAACTACTGAGACTTGCATTTGGGAACCTCACCTCTAACTCTGTAAGACAGTGCTCCTCACAAAAACTTATCTCCATTTGGTACACTGCAAACTACTACTCAGGAGGTGTTCTGTATTTTGTCACAAAATTTGCCCTTTTTTTCATTTTCTTGTGAAGTTAGTTAAACCAAAAGCTCTGTTCTCTCTTCACACACGAAGATGCACACTGATTTGTACAATTTACACGTCTCCAAACTATTTAGTTGTCTGGCTCTTTCTATAACAAAAATCACCATTTCCTACAGAAAACAAACTGTAACACTATTATTTTACTTGAAAAGCTATTTTTTCATCAGAAACAGTTTCAACCAAAAAATTCTGATCAGACCTAGCCCACTGAGTGAAACTAGATGTTGTTCAGCTAGCGTGTTGTTCTGCTAGTTCATTGTTCCTAACTCATGTACATTGGTTGGAAATGTTTTTAAATATATTTTGTTTCATCATTTTATACCTCTGATGAAAGTAGGTTATGTGTGTTGGTTTGTATGTCTGTGGGAGGAAGTGTCACATTAAGGTTCATAATGCAAAGTTCCACTGTAGAGTGAGACAAGCAGTCTCTCAGCTGTAGGATAGAGTCATAAAAAGTTAGAGCTGGAAGAGACCTCAAGAGGTCATCTAGTCCAACCCCCTACTCAAAGCAAGACGATCCCCAACTAGATCATACCAGCTAGGCCTGGCCTTAAAAATCTCCAAGGATGGAGATTCCATCACCTCTCTAAGTAACTTGTTCCAGTGCTTCACCACCCTCATAGTGAGAAGGTTTTTCCTAATATCCAACCTAAACTTCCCTTGCTGCAACTTGAGATCATTGCTCCTTGTTCTCTCATCTGTCACCATTGAGAACAGTCCAGTTCCATCCTCTTTGGAACCACCCTTCAGGTAGTTGAAGGCTACTATCAAATCCCCCCTCAGTCTTCTCTTCTCCAAACTAAATAAACCCAGTATCCTCAGCATCTCCTCATAATGCCCTAGACCATAAACATTTTTGTTGCTCTCCACTGGACTCTCTGCAACTTGTCCACATCCTTTCTATAGTGGGGGGCCCAAAACTGGACACAGTACTCCATATGTGGCCTCACCAGTGCTGAATAGAGGGGAATAATCACTTCCCTGGATCTGCTGACAATAGTCCTACTAATGCAGCCCAGTATGCATTAACCTTCTTGGCAACAAGGGCACACTGCTGTTTCATGGCTGAGAGCCCCAACAAGAAGACAAAAGAAGAGCTGGCCAAAAATGTTCTGTTGATTTTTTTTCAAATGTAAAAGGGGGGTTTCCACAAATTGAACACTTTCATGGAAATTTTTGTTTTTATATCAAAGCAACCAAAGCCAAAGCCCAAATTTTTTTGTCCAAAAGCCAAAGAAGGTGGGATTTTATCAAAATAGTCTTTGGCTTTCCAATAAGAATTTGAACATTTTCATGGTGGGGGAGGGAATTGTTCTTACCACAAGTAGATAAAGTGATGAGTCAAAGAGAAAAGAACGAGACTCCAGCTTTTCCAGAGTGCTCACAACCTCCTCAGGGCAAGGTTTGTCCAGTCACATTCCTCTTAACTGCCTCCATGGTGGCAGATAGAGCAAGTTGGGTCACCATTATTCTTAGGAGTCTTCCTTGGAAGAAGCAGTAGGTTTACTGGTCCAGCAGACATTTCTATCCACTCTTTGGATAGGAGCTGCTCTCTTTGGTTTTTCCAGTAAATTCCCCTTGGCTTTAGACAGAAACTAAGAACACTTACTCTGGGGTAGTTTTGCCAGCATCCAGGCTAAAACCAGAAAAGGAAGCCAGCTCTGTGTCCTCCTGATTTCTTGCTGTTTCAGGGGCTGGAGAGCTCTTCTACCCCTCCCTAAGTTTACATCCTCCTCCCCAGGCCACCCTATTGGCTGAAGAACTACCAGAATTCTCTCTGGTGCTGAGTGCTGTGGTCTTGGCCACCATTCATTTCCCCTGGCCCAGGGTTGTACCTGGCTCACGGCATACATCTGGCTTGCAAAGGGATCTTCACCCTATGCTTTTTGGCACAGGTCCTGTGTGTTTATGTCATGCCAAATTCAGAGAGTCTCTAGCTCAAGGGAAGTGTTATATATGTAATATATGCATATCATCTTCCCAGTCATCATCACCTCTGTCCCTTTGTCACCGTGCTGCTCACTAAGGGTGAGGTTCAGCCCATTGAATTGGACTTGCTTCAGCCCATATGAAGACACTGGTGTGGTATTGTTGGGGCTGAGAAGAGAACTTGGCTTGTCAAGTACATGCGGGGTGAATTTTACCCTCTAGGAGAAAAGCAAGTTTCCTCTGATGAATACAGTGCTAGAATTTCACACCTGTCTTTCCACAAACACAGAAATGAAACTCATATCACAGGTACTTGAACTGCCAAAATCTTCAAGATTTAACAGCATGGATTTTCCAGATGCCTGCTTATCCCCGGCTCCTGGCCAGGGACAGTCCTACAGAAGAGGTCTAGGCAGATTGCAGTCTCTCTGCCCAAGTGCTCACTATGTGGCCAGTGGCTCTTCTCCTCTTTCAAGTAGGGCCCTTTGCCATCCAGGTTCAGTCCCTGCACTCCACTGACACAGCTAAGGCCAAAATCTCTCTTGATCTCTTTCCTTCCAAGGCCTAGAACCAGAGAATCAGACCTCCATCTTCTTCCTTCTCAACCCCTCAGCCACCCTTCACACCATTAACCTCACTCTTCCTCTTCATTTTCTGCCCTGCCTTGGCTTCTATGACTTAGTGCTCAGATGATTCAGTTTCCATTTTTTCTTTAAATAACTCATGGAAATGAAATGCCTTGGTTCTGTACAATTTTATCTACTTTTTATCTACGTTTCAATTAGTATTATTGGAATATTATAGCCATGATGGTCCAGGAATTATGTGAGAGGCAAGGATTTTTGTGGGTGATATCTCTTATTGAACCAACTACATATTTGGGATTAACCTAGGCAAGCTTTTGAATGTGAACCATTCTTCATTACAAAGGAACAAGCAGGTATAGCCCTTGGTTCTGAACCTTGGACTGAATACTGATATTCATAATCTACCTGATTCCTGAAATCTTTCTTCATATTATAAGTGATAATGACTCTCTTTCCTTTTGAAAGGCCTTGATCTTCCACCAGTCAAGCTCCCTTTTCCTGTTAATTGTTAGTCTACTATTCATGTGAATTTCTCTCTCCTCCAGTTTCACAGCCCCCACACTACTTTTAACAATCATTGTGCCTGCTTCTTCCTTCAAAACTGGTGAAGAATTCAAAAACTTGTCTAAATCTATCCCAACCATGTAGCTGATCCAGTAAAAGGTGTATCACCCACAATAACCCTTGTCCAGTGTTGGATTTACCATGAAACAAACTGTGCTGTGGCACGGGACCCCCAATGACAGGGGAGCCCCAAAATGCAGGACAAATCTGCCAAATAACTGAACTTAATAAGTGTTGCAAGTTGTGAAGCGGTCCAGGCCTTCTGCATTCTGTGAATTTCTTCTGTAAACTGTACTCTAAACATGGTTTTTTGAAGTAGTCTAGCAAAGAATTTGCTTCACCTTTTTTTTCACTGTCTTGAATGTTCTTTTTCTTGGCTGGGTCCCGAGGGGGGGAGGCCCAAAAATGAAGCTTCACACAGGGCTCCACTAACTCTAAATCCGCCGCTGCCCTTGCCTCTACATATTACCCCTAAGACTGAAGTATTGTTATAGCTAGGGTGGTCTAGGAAATATGCGAGAAACAAGGTCTTATTGGCATTATCTTTTATTAGATCAACTATATAGTTGAAGAAGATGTTTGTTAGATACAATTTCAGGCACAAAATGCCCTTCCTCAGGTCTGGAAAAGTAGCAGATGCAGCTTAAGCTAAATGCCAAATAAAATAATGGTATTTAACTATGCATGTTTCACTCCTTGTGTTTAATGGCTTGTATTTAACTCCAGCTTCTTTTCCAGTCCTGAGGAATGGCACTTTGTGCCTGAAAGCTTGCCTAGCATCTCACCCAATTATACAATTGGTCCAATAAAAGATATCACCAAAAATCCCTTGCTACTCCCTTCAGATTGAGTCACAAGAATGCTTTTTAGGGACTCTAGTAGAGTGAAATATGATTACCTTAAGGCCACCTACATGCTTGATAAATGGGGTAGAATCTTGCTTTTAATATTATATGGTTCACCTGCTTTCATAGATTCATAGATGTGAGGCTGGAAGGTTCCTTGGAAGATCTTTGGGTCCATCTCCCCAGCACCAAGCAGGAAAGAGAACTGGGGTCAAGTGACCCCAGCAAGGTGACCTTTCAGTCTCCTCTTGAAGATTTCCAGGGTAGGTGATTGCACCGCCTCTGGAAGGAGTTTATTCCACAGTCTGGACACCCTAGCTGTGAAGAAGCTTTTCCTAATATTGAGCCTGAAATGGTCTTCTAGGATTCTGTGACCATTACTTCTGGTTTTCCCCAAGGATGCCCTGTTGAAAAGTTATTCACCGAGCCCTCGATGTAATCCCCTGATATAGCAGTAAGCTGCTACCAAGTCCCCTCTCAGCCTTCTCTTTTTCAGGCTGAAGAGTCCCAGGTCCCTCAGCCTTTCCTTGTATGGCTTGCTGTGCAAGTCTCTGATCATACAGGTGGCCCTTCTCTGGACCCTATCAAGCTTTTCCATGTTCTTGGTGAAGTGTGGTGCCCAGAGCAGGACACAGTACTCCAGCTGTGGTCTTACCAACTCTGAGAAGAGCAGAAGAATCACTTCCTGCTTGGTTTTCCTGGAGATGCCTTGATTGATGCACACCAGAGTATTATTTGCCCTGCTGGCTACAGCACTGCACTGCTGGCTCAAGTTCATACTGTGGTCTGTTATTATCCCCAGATCTCTTTCATTTGCAGTGGTGGTCAGATTGGCGTTGCCAACCCTGTAGGTGTGTAGGGGATTGTTCATCCCCAGGTGAAGCACCTTACATTTCTCAGTGCTAAACTTCATCTGATTCCAATCCACTCAGTTTGCTAGCCTGTCTAGGTCCACCTGTATCTGCAGCCTATCTCCAAGCGTGACCACATTTCACCATAACTTGGTGTCATCCACAAACTTGGCCAGTGAGCTCTTCACCCCCACATCCAAATAACTGATGAAGATGTTAAAAAGTACTGAACCAAGCACTGGCTGCTGAGGGACACCACTGGCTACTTCTCCACAGGATGATACAGATCCATTCAGTAGGACTCACTGGGTCCTACACCGCAGCCAGCTTCCTACCCTATATTTACCTATATTTACCTGGGTCCTTCCTCCTCCCCTTCTTGAAGATGGGCACAACATTGGCCCTCTTCCAGTCCTCAGGGACCTCTCTGGAATGCCACAAGTTTTGGAAAATTTTTTGGGAGAGACAGAGGTGGCATTCTGCCACAGATGATGTCTCTTCCAAGAAGACCTCTCTCCCTGAAGTGTTTGCCATGGTCACGGAAACTGAAGCCCTCTTGGTGACACCACCGTCACAAACATTAGTTCACTTCCTCTATGCATCCTTCCCTGTAATTTCCTATTACAGATAGGCTGCCAAGTAATAAATTTGAAGTCTAACATTTCAAACAGTAGTCAGTATGCACATCTACATATGGAATTAATGCACAGAAAGCTTACTGCACAGTAAAATACTGCTCAGTAAGGTTTCCCTGGGAGCACATCTACACATGCATCTGTCAGCAGCAACTTTGCTCCCAGCAGGAGCAGTTCAGGGCACGGCTATTCCTGCCCTGCTCTGCTCCCATATGACAGCCAGTGGGAGTTCTAGACTGCCCTGGTTACCAGCCCCTGGCTGGCAAGGGACACTGGGGTCACGCCTGAGCTCTGGGAGATGTGGGGGTACTGTCCCACCTCTGGAGCAGCTGTTTCCCAGCCTTGTGCCCTGATTGGCCAATTGGCACAGGTGACTGGGAAACAGGTGCATGGGAGAGAACATTTTCCCAGCCCCCTGCCCCATTTTGGCTGATGGGGACACAGGGCTGGGAAACAGCAGTGATGAAATGGACACTTTCCAAGCCTCCTGCTCTAATCAGTTGATCAGTTGATCTGGGCACAAAGCTGAGAAACAGCTGGTGTAAAGCAATTTACTCCCTGTCAGCTGTCTACACGAGCAGTACTGTGCAGTAGCTAACGCCTCATCTGGAATCCTCTGGTCACATGGTCAGGACACAGGAACTCATAATAAGCTTATCGGGTGGCCATCTGCAATAGCAGAAGATTGGGCTCAGAGATCAAGGAAGTCCACTCTTATTGCGCAGTCCAGCATTGACGTCAGTGTGAATAAACAGCTACAATTTATGAAATGTGTTGTTAACCATGGAGACCATAAAGTTCCTCTTCAATAAAGTCCTGCCAATGGCACAGCATGGAAGAGAAGCAGATATTTCCCAGTTGAGAAGACAGAAGGTGGAGGAAAAATGATGGTCTGGGGCTCTGCAGGGCCCACCAAACTCAATGGCATTTCTCCCAGTGCAGAGTGAATGACCTGCAGATGGTGGAATATAGCCCACTAGGTGACAAGTAGCTTGCCTTCAAGCTGCTTGGCTGGAAATTAAATAAAAAGATGCAACATTCCCTGGTGCAGGTTTTACAATACAATCATCATTGGGAATTCTGGAACAGCCAGCCAACACCTAGGATGGTCTCTAAAGGGAATGGTGGGGAAGGAACGATCTGCAGCACTTGAAAGCCAAGGACACAGTGCAGGAATCTGGGAAATTTGGTCCCCTGACCCTGGGCCCCTCAGCTCTCTGGGAGCTTTATTCCTTGCTGAGGTCCCAGCCCCAGGGGTTTGCCAAAGGCAAAGATTAGGTGAAACTGCAAGCACAGCAGCATCCAAGGCAAGGCTTCCTGCCTGCTTTGGGATCCTAGCACTCATCATGAGGCCAAGGGACTGCTGGATGAGGGGTAAAATATACATATACCCAGTTACTAGACAGGAGATCAGAAATGCATGTTCTGCTGAGAGGAGTATGCACAGTTCATCACCTCCCTCCAACAATGTCAGCCTAGACAGGCTGCAGGGGGAATACTGCAGATAAGATAAACCATGGGACAAACCTGGATCCTTGTATCCTAACTCTCCTTTTCTGAGGATCAGTGGATAAAATGTGGCCTGAATTCAACCCACCCTTTTTGTGAACCTGAAACCCCATGAATTTAAGAGGAGAAAGGCCCTTTGAGACCATCCAACCTGAATGATACAGGTCAGAAAATGTCACCCAATGGCTGGCATATCAAGCATTTGCCTGAGTTAGAATGCATTGTTAAAAAGATACTGGTCTTGATTTAGAGACAGCAGGTGGCAGAGAAGCT
The DNA here is from genome assembly GCF_001723915.1 of Gavialis gangeticus. Classification (NCBI taxonomy): domain Eukaryota; kingdom Metazoa; phylum Chordata; order Crocodylia; family Gavialidae; genus Gavialis; species Gavialis gangeticus. Next base: position 1,621,586 of record NW_017728959.1, read on the forward strand.
ACCACAGTCCTGTGTAAGCTGATCCACTGCCAATTTTAGATGCAGTACTAGAGAAAAGACATAGGAAAAATGGCAGTTTTACAGAAATCAATATCACATAATAGATTGACCTAGTTCACTCTTAAAATAAATGTTTCACTTCCCCTTTTCCCACCCAAGAATAGATTTAATATCCAATTTTAAGCCAATTTCTCTGAATGAAAACCTGTTACTCAAAGATTTTCCCCTCCCCATGACTCCAGTGAGAAATTGGCCAAGCATAGAAATAGCTGGAACCCAGGTCTCTGGCCTTCCAGCCTTGTGTGACATTTGCCATCACAGAAAGGGCACCTTGCATTATGCAGAATACAAACTCCCTGAAACAGCTCTTGGCACATTTCCTTTTTCCTCTCGCTTTATCTTCTGTGATGTTGAAACCAAATGTGCAGTGTAAGACCCACATCGCCATCCCATCTGTTGTCATATGCACTATTTTGAGATTTCCTGTGTCCCCACTAGAGGTTGGGTTTTTGCAATCAGAAAACTGCAACATGACTCAGCTCCTGGAATTTCTAGTTTCCCCAAACCACCCCTCCTTTCCACCCCAGAGTCCTTTATAAGAGAGCAGAGAACCCAGTAGTGCAGCACCAGGAGAAGGGTTTCAAAGAGGCCCTCATCTGCTCCTGCTCCTGCTCCTGCTCCTGCTGATCCTCCACATCTGATCGCAACATGAAGGTTACTGTGGCTGCCCTTGCTGTTGTTCTCATTGCTGCCCTCTGTTCCCAGGCCTCCTCTTCTCCAAGTAAGTTCTGTTATTTCTTCATAGGTCCATTTTCTCCCTGGCTATGTCCTGGTAGTAAAGGAAGAACCAAATTAGCTCCGTCCTGTGCGGCCATGAGGCCTCAGATCCATGTACATTTCTGCAGTGTTTCTGACTGATTCAACCCAGCTCTGTCACCACTGCAAAAGTAAAAGCCCTAGGAGGGTGAAAGCTACACTCAGCAGCTAATGCAGGCATGGAGCTTGCTGAGGGCTTGCAAGCCCTGTGAGTGCTGACCCCCAGCCACTCCCATTTGGCAGCTGACTACTGAGCCAAGGTGACACCACTCTGTGCTGTCACTCCTGAGAGAGAAAAATTCACTTAAACCCTGTAGTACCCCCTGGCTATTGCCAGATTCCTCCATGAGACTCTCCCCTCACGATGAGCAGAGGACTTTGGGGGCTTTCCCTCACCCATACTTAAGCCCAGACTCAAGTTTTCTATTTCTGACTCTTTCAGTTGGTTCGGACCCCCCGACTGCCTGCTGCTTCACATACACAGCCCGCCAGATCCCACGCAACTTTGTGAAGGACTACTATTATACCAACAGCATGTGCTCCCAGCCTGCCATTGTGTAAGTGCACCTGTTTGACTCCTAAAGCAGCCGGCTGAGAGGTTGAGGCACCTTCTGTTTAACTGCCACTGTCCTCTACAAACACAGTATAATGCAGAGAGAGAGGCTGGATCAACAGCCCCTGGAGAAAGATCAGCAAAAGACCTGACAATCACTGGTGACTGGAGACCCCAGTGAATCAGCCCAAACACTGAGAGCACAGTGTGTGTATCCTGGAGAACAGGCTCTGGAGAAGGGATTGATTCCTGGTTTCCTGGGACTGGAAAGCCTCTTTGATGAGTTATCAATGGGCCTGCTTGCCCCATGGGGTCTTGGGGTGAGGAAAGACAGTAAGTCAGGCTGGGAAAAAGATCCCAGGTTACTGTCATACGTGGCAACTGACTTCTAAGTGTGAGGGTCCTGCCAGGAAGCATATTGTGAGAACTGCTAAAGGGAGAATCCTCTGGGCAGAGAGAGAGCAGGGCAGGCCTGACTACCTGGGCCCTGAGGAGTAAGAGCCCTTAGGAGTAAGCTAGTGCTAATGTCTCTATTTCATGCTCCACAGATTTATCACAAGAAAAGGCCGTGAAATCTGCGCCAATATTGAGGAAACATGGGTCCAAAAGTATGTGAGCGACCTGGAACTGAACTGAGCAGAGATACAGAAACACTGAAGATCAAGATTCTGGAGACTGAGGACCATTCTGGAAATGAAAGGGTTAAATTTCTACATCAGTGCAAAGACATTGTTTCCAGCCAAAGGAGCGAAGATTTTAAAAGGAGCTAAATATAGAAAAACCCAAACAAAAAACAAAACAAAAGACAAATTTGAGACTCTGTGACTATAATTTAAAACTATTTAAGATACTTGGGTTGGTAGAAAATATATTTTACTACTAATTATATTATTTATAGAATGTCTGTGAGGTCCTGTGGAGTCTGGTCATTGACCAGCCCATTTCAGAACCCAAAGGCAAAAGATTATTTAATATATTTAATAGAGTCCCAAAATATGACTATTTGCAATGTAATGTTGAAGTATAATCTGAGTGTCTTGGACAGACCATGGAATAATGTTTACAGGGAATAAACATTTTTTACATAAAACTGTTTTGGCTTTGGTATAAATTATGTTGCTTTTTCATGAGTAAAATAATCAACAACTCACTGTCCAACTTGCACAGCCCAGCACATAGGTGTGCACTGGTAGGAATACACATACCACCTCTCCATACTCATACACAACTTCAGAGCACTGCAGCATAAGTACCAAGCTGTTCCTGCATGCACAGCCACACAGAAACACATCTGCACACACATACTAATGTGCACCTCACTGATGTACCTACAGTATCCCTGCACAGCAGTAAATATGGACACAGCTATATACACTCATCACAAACTAGCACCACCACCCCCATCACACCCGTATCTATCAGATCCTGCATGCACCCATTCGCCCACAAAGGGCACAGACAGAAAGGACAATTTTCACCTGATCTGGCCCCAGAAAGTCATTTACAGCTTTGACAAAACAGAAGTGAACAGCTGCAGACTTCTTTAAAAGGGCCCAATGCCATGAAAATCTGAACACTCATTGCATGGAGGTTCAAATGAACACTCTCCAAAATGGAGTGTGTTCTGTAACTTGTGTTTACGGAGCTCCTAGCCTGTCACTGTTTTCAGAATGGGAGGGGGAAAAGGGAACAGAGGGAGTTTGGTCTGGGGATTTTTCAGCCAGCACTGGAGGGTGGGTGGGCATATAAGAGCCCCCCGGAGGTAGGGGCAGGGACTCCAATCCACCCCTGCCCCACCCTCCAGCACCAGTTGGGGAACCTCAAGAACAGGATCTCTCTGCTCCCTTTCCCCTCTTCCATTCTGAAAACAATGTCTGGGCCAGGAGTGGGGAATGGCACTGCTATGGAGACTGGGCTGCCTGCTGGCAGCAAGCTGCTAGAATCCCCAACTTTTGAACCCAACAGTGAGCTGCTGTTGGGGCCAGGGGATTATTGCAACTCATAGTGCTTCCTAAAAAGCACTATGAGTTGCAACAGGGAGCTGCTCTTCTCTCTGCGCCCAAAAATGCATTCACCATACCTGCCACACTCCTAGCTTTTCATGCTCCAAGACATCCTCAGAGAGACATGCAATTGGCACACAACTACTCAGATGCATCTCTATACACATATATCCACCCCATCTACATTTCTACCTGCAGAGTCATATATATACGTACGCAGTACAGCAAACAGGAGATGGGATAAACCTCACAGGTCAGGCATGAAGTCTGTTTCTTGGGATCACTACCAGATTATCTCCTGTTGTTCATCCCCTGGAATTTGTCCAATGCACATTGAAATGCTCCAAGTGCTGGGGCTCCCTTTACTGTTCCAGGACCTTGAATCTAACAGAGTTTTATGGTGATGTTACAATATAATACTGCTTTTTGTTAGCTTTGGCAGATATGGAGAACCAACAGCCTGTGCATCCTCTGCAGGGCATTCCCTGGGAGAAGATATTAGGTAACCTTATCAGAATGCAATGGAGGATCCCACTCCCTGCATCAGACCTCAGTGACCAAATGATTCAAGAGGAAATAAGACTATCTTTTGCTGGAGAAAGCATGGATAGATTTGTATTGCACCCAGCCTGACCACTGAGGTCCCTCCAGACTATGGCAGCATGGCTACTAGGTGCAGTTGCATGGAGCTGATGTACACACACAGTCAGGCCGCCAGTGACAGTTCCAGCAGAGGCAAGTGTGTATAGCCCAAACCTGACAGCATCCAGCCCCAGCTATGTCTGAGGAAAGCAGAAAAAACAACAGTTGACCTGCCCTCACAGTAATTTACTGCGCAGTAAACCCACCCTGGACAAGCATCTAGATATGCAGCCATTTGAGAGAAGATTTGCTCTTCATGGCACTGGCATGCTGCCAGCCTTTGCTAGCCCTGAGCCACCCTGCTGCAGCAGCCAGGGAGAACTGGAGGCTCTGGCCACAGCTCCCTGTGGCCAGGGACCCTCTTTAAAAGTCAGCCCCACATGGTGCTCCTTAGCCCACTGCATCCCAGCCTGGAGCACACTTCAGCGTTCTGGAACGTTGCCCTGCAACTCTGTTGCCAGAGCCTTTGCCCACTGCATGATGGCTGCTCCACCCCAGGCTCCAGGAGTGACAACCTATGTCCCAGGCTCCTGCTGGCTATGCTGCTCACCATGCTTCACAACCCTGGTGACTGCCACCTGGTCCAGGTCAGCCTTGGTCCTGCCTGCCCCCTGTGCCATGTAGCCAGGCTCATCACTGTGTCTGAGGCTGCCTGTCCCTGCGCTAATGCTACCCAGAGCCTGTTCTGCTGCCTGGACCCCGGCAGGCGTACCAACTGATGCTGTCCATGAGCTTCTGGGGCTCCAGTCCGACTACCTGTGGGCCATCCTGGCCAGCCAGGACTGGTGGGTACATCACCACCAATCACCCCACCCAACACCAGTACACCACCCTCTTTCCCATGGAAACTATGTACAGTGCCCTGTAGGCCTTCCTGGGGTGGGGGAAGTGGGATGTGGGCACCTCCAGGATGGAGCCCAGGGACAGGTGCCCAGCACCATGGCCTCTGGCTGCACAACCGCAGATGCGGGGAGGGGAGGGGCATGCCCACCCGCAAGGGCGGGGTTTACCAGGTGGACATAGTAGGTGTGCCCGGTGACCTGAGTGTGTCCCTACTGGGGGTGACAACATGTCATGGGTGCAAGGGTGAGACACCTGCCTGGCTGGGCAGGGGCCCCCTACAGGGAGGAGCTGGAACTCATGAGGCTGGCAGTGTCATGGCTGGGCTGGCTTCCAGGGCAGGGCTGCGCACCAGGAGTTTGCGGGGCAGGTGCTGGCCCAGGCTGCTGGAGCTGGTGGACAATGTTGGGGGCAGGGACCATGATGGGGAGGGGTCCTGGTATTTCAAGGGGCCCTCCCCTGCTGACAGCTCATCACTGCTGCCAGGCCACAGTGGAGGCTCCAGCAGGCCCCCCATGCTGGAGAACACAGTGAGGTTCTTCCCAGGGTCCCAGTGCATGAGAATGTGGCCCAGTTGCTGCATAAAGGGCGTGGTCCTGCAGGCTGCCCCTCTCCAGTTCTGGCAGTTGTGGTTGGTGACGCTGATTGACTGTGCCTGCAGGGCCTTGACCTTTATGCACGCTTGACCACTGGCACGTTGACCAGTCATGCTTGCACTCCCGCATGCAGCCCGCCAGGCCCTCATAGATGTGGGAGTTGGAGTGCCCACCCCAGGTGAACAGGCTTTGGACCTCAGCCTCACTCCACATTACTAAAGGTCTGCGGTCTCATCCTTGGACCAGTTATGCCTCCAGGAGGCAGTGTGTGGCATTGGGGAAGACACTAGTGCAGTTCCCTTGGCAACCCTAAGGGACTGCGTGGGTCAGAGTCTGGGTCTGCCAGGTCTGGGCAGGTGCCTGTGGTGCCAGCACTGGGGCACAGCACAGGACTGGCATGTAGGCAATAAGGCTGAGCCAGGGGCCAATGCTGGGGTCTGGGCACGCTGCTGCGGCTGCCCTGGGGCCACTGCTATGGGACGCAATGGCCACAGGCAGGCTGCAGGTGGCACAGGCCCCTGGGGTCACTGCAGAATTTTAAAGGCCAGGCTAGAACAGGCAAACAGCCATCCCAGCCCCAGGGCTGGAGAAGCTCAAAGCTCTGTGGTCCCAGGGCTAGCCCAAGTGTAGCCTCCTGATTGTGGGGCTGACCGGGAGCAAATTTGCTTCGAGTTGGCATCTACACATGTGCAGTTGCAGTTACTATGGCACAGTTAATTTGCTACCAGCATCTGTAGGTAGCAAATTAACCCCACAGTAGACTAATCCCCTAATTTGTCATCTTAATTACACCACATCTTACAAAGTAGTCCCTTTGATCTGCTTGAAGCTTCCAACTTCACTATCTGAGCCTCCAAGCTTCTCACTATGAATCTTTCCTTTCCTATGTGTCCCCCAGTTGCCAAAGTATTTCACCCTTTTAAACCTGCTTTCCCTCCTGTCAAACTTGGCAGGCAGTGCCACCATAGTTTCATAGTTGGTAGGTTCAGAAGAGACCTAAGCAGATCATCAAGTCCAACTCCCTGCCATGGGCAGGAAGGGATGCTGGGGTCAAATGACCCTGACTAGGTGGCTGTCTAGCCTCCTTTTGAAGACCCCACTTCCCTTGGAAGTTTGTTCCAGCTCCTAGCTGCCCTAATTGTGAAGCAGTGCCTCCTGATATCTAGCCTGAATCTACTCTCAGTCAACTTATGGCCATTGTTCCTTGTTACCGCTGGTAGTGTTCAGGAGAACAGGGACTCTTCCATTCCTGCTGGTTCCCCTTGGCAAGTTTATAGGCAGCCACCAGATCCCTTCTCAGCCTGCTTTTGTGGAGGCTGAACAAGTTCAGGTCCCATAGCTTCTCCCCATAGGGCCTGCCCTGCTGCCGCCTAACCATGTGAGTGGCCCTCCTCTGGACCCTCGCAATGCTATCCACATCCCTCCTGAAGTGCTTTGCCCAGAACTGGATGCAGTACTCCAACTGCAGCCTGACCAATGTTGCATAGAGTGGGAGGATCACCTCCTTGGACCTGCTTGTGATGCATCTATAGATGCATGACAAGGTATGGTTAGCCTTCCTGACAGCATCCCCACACTGCCGGCCCATGTTCATCTTGGCATCAGTGACGACTCCAAGATCCTTTTCTGCCTCTGTGCTGACAAGAAGGGAGTTCCCCAGCCTGTAGGTATGCTGCTGGTTCTTCCTTCCCAGGTGTAGCACCTTGCACTTGTCTGTATTGAAACTCATCCTATTCTCATCTGCCCACCTCTGTAACCTGTCCAGATCTAGTTGTAGCCTGTCCATGTCTTCTAGCATGCCCACCTCTCCCCACATCTTAGTGTCATCTGCGAACTTGAACAAGGTGCTTTTCACCCCCTCGTCCAAATTGCTGATGAAGATAATGAACAATGCAGGCCCTAGGACTGAGCCCTGGGGAACCCCACTGCCCACATCACTCCAAGTCAAAAATGACCCATCCACCACCACCCTCTGGGTGCGGCCCTCCAGCCAATTTGTGACCCATCTGACTGTGTAGGTGTCGATACCACAGTCACCTAATTTTTTAGGCCATTCCTAAATTAGGCCTAATTTTTTAACCATCCCTAGTTTACAGGGGAATAACTGAAGCACAGATCGTTTTTGCAGCTTGCGCAAGATTAGACAGGAAACTTCTGGCAGAGGAGGACATTCTTCCTCCTGTGGTGTCTTGTAGATTCAAAGGCCAAGGGGGGCCGTCCAGTTCTTCCATTCCAGTTCAAGTATCTTTCCAATGCAAGCTCTCCAGTGCTCTGTATTCCACATGGCAGCCTGGCTTCCACTCACCAATTCCATCTGCTCTGTTGCTTCAGCAGCATCAGAAAAGTTCTATGGCATCTTTACCAGAATGTGTCTTGGATTCAGGCAAGTGGCCATGCCAAGAGAATATAGAGCAACTGGATGTTAAATGGAATAAAAAATACACCACTTATAATGTTATGAAAATAGCATAAATACCAGCTTGGTGCTAGGTCAATTACATGGAAATAGGCTTTTGCCTATTTCTTTTAATCTTATGTATTTCCTTGAATTTTGCATTGCCTTAAGAAACTCCATTTTGTACTGTTCTATAGCTTGACATAAGTGTTTGACTTTTTACTCTTTTGTACGCTGTATGTCTGAGGGTGTGTTTGTGGAAAAGGAAGACATCAGCTGGCTGCTGGCACAAGAATTCAGACAGATAAAGTATCAGACAAGAAGAATCCACCCCACAACAGCGAGAGAACAACAGCAATTGACCTTCAAGAAAGAACACAACGATAACCCAGCAAAAGCCCAGAGGACTGGGTGAATTGACAAGACTATAAAAGATGGGGCGAGACATATCAATTTTGGGTCTTGTTCTGAATGTCATCCTGGAGCATCAATTCATCTGATGAGATGGACTGGCAGGAGCCTGGCTCCTACTCGTGATCAACTTGGCTGGCTACTAAGATGATCCGAGCACCAATAAGACTGGTAGCATATACCAGTGCAGAACAGAAATTGGGGTATGAATGTGGGAAGTGTGTGTGTGTGTGTGTGTGTGTGTGTGTGTGTGTGTGTGTGTGTTAAGCACTTAATCAATAAATGCAGCATCTTGCCATAGTTTATAGTTTCATAGTTTCTAGGGTCGGAAGGGACCTGAGTAGATCATCTAGTCTGAACCCCTGCCATGGCAGGAAAGAGTACTAGGGTCAAACAACCCCAGCAAGGTGTTCATCTAACCTCCTCTTAAAAACCCCCAGGGTAGGACCTGCACCACTTCTCTTGGAAGTTGGTTCCAGATCCTAGCCACCCTGACCGTGAAGTAGCGCCTCCTGATATCTAGCCTAAATCTACCCTCTGCCAACTTGTGACCATTATTCCTGGTCACTCCTGACAGTGCTTGGGGAACAGGGACTCCCCCAATGCCTGCTGATCCCCCCTGACTAGTTTATAACAGGCCACAAGATCCCCCCTCAGCCTTCTCTTTTGGAGGCTGAACAGGTTCAGGTCCTGTAGCCTCTCCTCATAGGGCCTGCCCTGCAGTCCCCTGATCATGCGAGTGGCCCTCCTCTGGACCCCTCTCCATGTTGTCCACATCCCTCTTGAAGTGCGATGCCCAGAACTGGACGCAGTACTCCAACTGCGGCCTGACCAGTGCCACATAGAGGGGGAGGATC
>NW_017728959.1:1630932-1647375 GCF_001723915.1 Gavialis gangeticus
GAGAAGGACGCATCCACTACCACCCTCTGGGTGTGGCCCTCCAGCCAGCTGGCAACCCATTTGACTGTGTGGGTGTCGACACCACAGTCCCCCAGTTTCTTAATGAGAACAGGGTGAGAGACAGTGTTGAAAGCCTTCCGGAAGTCCAGGAAGACTATGTCCACTGCTACCCCTGCATCTAATGATTTGGTGATCATCCTTATCCTTATCCTTTGCCTTATCCTCCCTCACTTATGATTTGAGCATTTGGCAATTTGTGTAACAATAGGCTCACCAGCGCTGCACTATCCAGTGTTTGATAAGGTTTATTCATACAGCTCTAAATGAAAATTGAAATACAGGAGACCTAGATGCTACAGAGTGTTCTTCACTGGAAGACTTTACAGCATTTAACAAATGAGGAAATTGAGGCACAAAGTGATGACGTGACTAGACAAGGGCCACTCAGAAGGGTAGTGGCAGAGCCAGAAATACAAGCTGGAATACTTTTCATTCAGCCTCTGCATACAAAATCCACATGTTTAGTTAAACTGTTGCATTATCCTGTGTGGGTGTGATTAATTTGTCTTTAAACCTTGTTTTAATGGATTACATTTAATGGGTCTAACTCAGATATGGAAGAAAAGTTCACATGCAACTTTTTTTAGCTACGTGCAGCTTCCTAGGGGAGAAAAAGCTATAGGTGTATAGGTAAAATATCAACGTGCCCGTCTTCTCTTGATGGTTCGCTCCTGCACTGCCTTTGCCTGAGCAGCTGACCTTGCTCACCAGGGAACCTCGTATTGACCCCAGAGGGTACCTTGATTACCTTCAGAGTGACCCCCAAACTCACCTGTCATGACTTTGGTTGGTCCTTCAGTGGAGGGGGTCCCCTTTGAGGATGCCACCAGAGTTGTCATGTGTCCTGGCAGATGTCCACAGGGCTCCAACCTCCCCTGCACCCCAGCCATACACCAACCTTTGAGACAAGCCTCAGGATCTTTTGCAGCTCTCCCCTGCAGGTGTCTTCCCTGGTCCCCACATTGTCTCTCGCACATGAGCAACTTGGGCTCTGACCAGACCCAGAGGGTCTGGTGATACTTGGCCTTTGGGCTTGTCCCCTTTGATGCCCTGAGCCTTCTATGGCTGATGTCGTTGGCCCTCACCGCGTTCTCATGTGGTTCCTTTCCCGTCTTTGGATGAAGTCCCTGCTACCCCAGCCTGCTCCGCTAACCTGCTCTAAACAGGGAACTAAAATAAACCAGCCCGAAAAAAGGAAAACACAACCAATACCCTCACCACCATAAAACCCCTTGCCCCAAAACAACCCGCTGTGAAACAAAAAAGAAACTAACAACACGACTACCGAAGAAGTGTGAAAAAGAGAGAATAAAAAGAAGAGGAGCAACCACGGGGAGAGTCCCATACTCCCCTAGCCCCTAATGCCTCTAACGTCCCTTGGCTAGCGCATCCTCTGGGTCGGGGTCCATGCCTTCACCCCAGCTGCGATCTCTTTCCTCCCCTTCAGGACCCACCTCAGCCCTGGAGCTATGGCACCCATTGCCTTTGATGGGAATTCCCACACCAGCTTTCGCTGTAGCCGCTGCCGGCCTCCCCAGCGGTTCCTTTGATCCCCACCAGTCTTCTCCAGCATGGGGATCCCTCACAGCTCCTGCTGCCACTGCCGTTGCCGGCCTCCCTGCCAGCTCCTTCGATCCCCACCTGTCTTCCCCGGCTCAGGGATCTCTTGCAGCTCCTGCTGTCACCACCGCCACTGCCAACCACAGTGGCTGAATGCTCTCCGACCCGCGGTTCCCTGCCTCTCCTTTGGCCCTCGGCGTCCTCTCTCCCACACTTTCAGGGGTGATTTCTATCTTCACCAGGTGGCTTTTCTTCATGACATCACCCAGCCCCAGCTGGAGATGGGTGCAGCTGATAAACCGCCTGGGCGGTTTTCCATGGCGTGCTTCCTCGCCCCTCCAGACCCCTGTAACAGGTATGCTTTTTTCTTCTTTTACCTCAGTCTGGGATTTGCCTCTGAATGAGGCTTCCCCCCTGTCTGATCCTGAGCCCCGGGACAATCAGGTATGTTAAAAATGGTCATCCACAAATAATACACTCTAGAAAACAGAAAAAACATCTGTTCCCCACTGCCTCAGCAGTGTTTCAGCATCAAAGCTCTCCTCCCTCTAACATTATCCTCCCTACCAACAAGACTGAAATGTCCCCAAATCAGACAGGAAACTAGAAGCTCAAAATAAGTTAAAGCAGAGAGGAAAGGTGGAAACCACAGCCTCCAGGACCAGTTCTGAGAAGTGAGAATGAAATAAATTAGTTGGATTGAGCAAGACAGGACTTGAGCAAGACTGGAGAGGAGAAACCCACTGGATCCAATGTTAGATGAAATGCCTGATAGGATTAAAAACACCACAGAGACTGGGAGGTGTTTTCCCAACCACAAAATGGCTAATAGCCAAACTGAAGAAAGGAAATTGAAACAGAAAGTCAAAAGTTCCTCTGCCTTATAAATAGGAAGAACAAGAAAAGAAACATGCTGTATGCATGAGATAGAAATGAAAGATAATCTAGGCATGACCCAAAAACTCAATGAATATTTTGCCTCATTTTTCAGTAAGTCAGTAATGTAGAACTTGGGACAAAGACAAGTTACATACAGGGAATGGCAAAATGACAATTTGGAAATGGAAACTAAGCACTTTCAAATCACTAAAACCTTAAAGAGTTTAAGGCAGTCATTGGGGGTAGGGGAGTGCACAGTGAGATGATTTCCAGCCACAGATTTTGAAAGCACTACCACATATAATTGCAAGTTGGAATTTGTAATGAATCTTTCAAATTAGAGTGGTACCATCTGACTGGAGAATAACAAATATAATATCCTTATTTAGAAAGGAAAGAAGTGCTCCAGGCAAGTACAGTACAGCCTGTAGTCTGTTATGCAAGTTTTTAGAACAGATATTGAAGAAAATAGCAAAGGCATGCAAGTAAACAGTAAATGGGATTAAACACAACTTCAATTTACCACGGGTAGGTTGTATCAGGTTAACCTGCCAGTTTTCTTTGATTGTCCAGACAAAAGGCGTATGGTAGGACTTATCTGTCTGGCTTTTGGTGCAACATTTTATAAGGTACCCCATGGAAAACTGTTAGTTAAATGGGGGGAGATGGGATTAGTAGAACTGAAAGCCAAGTAAAGAACTAAATGACAAAGAAACAATAGGTTGTGTTGCAAGGGGAACACCTTACATTCAACAGCTTGTCTAGCTTTATCCCAACTACATAGTTGCCCCAATAAAAGATATCAACCTAAGAAATCCTTGCCTCTCACATAATTTCTGGACCATCACAGCTACACTGACAGTGCAGTAGGCTGTCCCTAAGCCAGCTGGCCACCCACCTAACTGTGTAAGCATCCACTCCACAGCCTGTTAGCTTCCCTATGAGAATAGGATGCGAAACTGGTAAAGGCCTTCCTAAAATTCAGGTAGATGACATCAGCCTCAGCTCCTGTGTCTAGGCAGTGTGTGACCTGATCATAAAAGGCTATAAGTTTTGTCCTGCAGGGGCCCTATGTTACTCTGTGCTTTCGTTTTGCTTGCTATGTATCTGTAGAAGGACTTTTTATTGTCCTTAATTGTTGAAGCCAGCCTAAGCTCCAGTCCTGCCTTGGCCTGCCTAACTGACTCCCTGCCATAGCATGCCAGGGAGGTGTATGCCTCCTTGGTGGCTGCCACCTGCTTCCACTGCCTATAAATCTCTTCCTTTGCCCCCAGTCTTTCCTGGAGCTCCCTGTTCAGCCAAGGGGGATTTTTCATCCCCTTAGCCCCTTTCCTGCGAAAGGGGGTAGACTCCTTTTGTGTCCCAAGGATCACTCCCTTGAGAAACCTCCAACCCTCCTGGACCCCCATTTGCTCGATGCTCTTGAGTTCCGTCACCTCACTAACTAGGCTTCTAAATTTACTAAAGTTGGCCCTTCTGAAGTCTAACACTTTAGCCTCACTGGATATTTTTCTCACCCTTCACTGGATAGTGAACTCTGCCAAGAGATGGTCAGTATCTCCCAGGTTACTGTGTACTCACAGATTCCCCACAAGACCATCCCCTGTAGCTAAGACCAGGTTTAGCAAGGCGCTGCCCCTGGTGGGACTGGACACCACCTGGGTCAGGTGGAGGTCCTGCACGCAGTGTAAGAACCTCCATGAGCAGCTTATGTTGGCCTCCTGTTCCTCCCAGAAGATGTCTGGATAATTTAGATCCCCCATGACCACTGCCTCCCTCGCCTGTGTGGCATCTGAGAGCTGCCTGGAGAATACATCATCTAGCTTGTCATCCTGGTGAGGAGATCTGTAGTAGAACCCCACTACCAAGTCCCTTTCCCCTGGCCCCCCCTGGATCCTGACCCACAATGCCTCGGTATTCCCCTCCTCTACTCCTGCCTTGATGATGGAAGATGTGTACTGCTCCTTAACATAGACAGCTACACCCCCACCTTTTTTTCCCACTCTGTCACGTCTGTACAACCTATAGCCCTCAATGCCTACCACCCAGTCATGCGTAGAATCCCACCATGTTTCAGTTCAGCCGACTAGGTCAGACTGTGTGCTAGCAAGTAGGAGTGTGATCTCCTGCTTATTTCCCATACTCCTGGAATTTGTGTAAAGACATTTTAGCCCCCCAATGGGTGCTCTTGGTGCCCCTTTGCCTTGACGGTTTGTGCTTACCTGGTTAGGTCTGGGCCTTGTGGCTTTCCAACCCTGGGTTCTCATTGACCACTGGTTCCCCGTCTCCCGTCAATCCTAGTTTAAAGCTCTTCAGAGGAGATCATCCAACCTGCGGGAAAACAGATGCTTACCTCTAGAAGAGACATGAAGACCATCCTATCCTAGGAAGCCTTCTTCCTGGAAGTGCTGGTTCTGGTTGTAGAATCCGAAGCCCTCCTGAAGACACCATCTCTGGAGCTGCTGGTTGACTACCCTGATGCAGGCAACCTGGCACCTCCAGCTGCTGCCAACTGGAAGGATGGAGAAGAATACCACCTGTTCCCCTGACTTTCTAAGCCCAACCCCCAGCTCATGGAAGTCCTTCATGATGTGGTCAGGACTACTCCCAGCTGCATAATTAGTCCCACAAGGACAAGGACCATGGGGTAGTAGTCGGAAGGCTTGATGAGGTCAGGAATCTTTGCAGTGATGTCGCTCATCTTTGCTCCAGGCATGCAGGAGACCTCTCTCACCATAGGATCTGGTTGGCAGATCAGCCCCTCCGTGCCTCTCGGGATTGAGTCACCCACCACAATAACAGCGTTTCTTCTTCTGCCTGGGCAATGGTCCCCCAGTCTGCCCAGCACTGCTTGCAGGGACCACCTTCTCTTCATCCTCCTCTGCTGGAGAATTTTCCTCCACCAAGGCTGCCAGGACCCCATATCTGTTCCCCAGATGCAATGGAGAAGCAGACACCAGATCTTGCCGCCTGGGTCCAGAGGTGACAGTTCTCCACTCCTCTGCTGCAGATGCCTTTCATGGGGTTTCACCCATAGGCATCTGGAGCTGTAAGGAATGGAAGTACCTGTCAATCACTGCCTCATCCTCCCTGATCCCCCTCAGCCTGTTCGCCGCCTCCTGGAGTTCCTTCACCTGCTCCTCCAAGGCCCAAAGGTGGACACATGAGGGACAGGTGAGCCCCCCACCCCGATGGCAGTAACCCCGCCAGATCACCCCTGCAGAGAGGGGGGCAGGGCTTTGTCTGGGTGGAGACCTCTGAGGAGCCGTGGGTGGGCGGCATCATCGGGGCAGAGTCCCCAGCAGCAGCACCCCGTGCCCTTACCTTAGCTGAAGAGTTACGAGTCCTCATCACTCTCCTGTTGGGTGCTCCTTCTTGTCTCCTTCTGTGCTCTCGCCTTGCATGTACACGTGCGCAAACACAGGTGCACCCTTACAGAGCATGCCTGTTTGCGCTCTCTGTCCACACACACGGCTCTGGAGCATGGCTCCCTGCTGGCTCATTTAAGAGGGCTCCAAGGGGCTCCCCTTCCGGATCCTCTGCAGCTGTGCCTGCCCACTGCCCCACTTACCTGAAGGGTGTTCAGCGTAGCTGGTAATGTTGTGACACCCACCATGCCTTCTTGGATCCTGGTTTGGTGGAGTAGCTGGTGTTCCTGAAGGTGAACCTCACACTGCTGGGGTTCCCCAAGCTGCACGTGAAGATGGAGTGAGTGCCACCCTCCTCACTCTGCACCTATTTGCTTTTTTAATTTTCTTTCAGAACCATTTAATGCCCCACTCTCAGAGCTGGAGATGGCAGTTTAGTTTATCACCAGCCAGCAGGGGAAGAGCATGTCCCTGAAGAGCTGAGCTCCCATGCCAGGAAGAACTTGGAGGCATGAGCTGGGGCTATGGGGAAGGAGGAGGCCCCAGGTCCTGGGCATGACCTAAAACTGCACCCTGCCAGGGTAGGGAGGCCTGGTGGGACTGCCAGTGGTGTGGCAGCCCCAGGAAATGCCAGGACCACAAACCTCCCTGGTGAAAGGTGGGTAGAGGGCACCTGAAAACCTCCAGCCACTGCAAGGGCACACACAGTCCTGGCTGGGGAAAGCCCAAGCCTGTAAGACCTTTGAGAGGCCTGAGGCTTACTGGTTACTCTGGAGTTGTGAGGGTGAGAACAGGCAGGTGGCTCAGATCTGACCTGAGGTACCCTCAACTGGTCTGTGCTGGGCCCATGACCTAAAAGGGGGGGGTCAAAGGGCAGGGGCCTACCACAAGGAATGCCCATAGCAAGAGACAATTCTGACTGGCCTGAAGGTGGGACCAGGGCCTATGGGGGAGCTAAAGGTCCCAGAAAGGGGACCACAGCTGGCGGGGGTGAAGGATGCAATCTGCGAGGCATAGGCCGCAGTATACAGAAGGTACGGAGCTGCAGAATGGACGTCACTGCTAGATATCAGGGACCTAAATGGGCAGTCTCCCGCCTGGATAACATCTAAATCAGTTTTCCATCAAGGCATGGCAGGGAAAAGAGGAGCAGGCATTTGGCCCAGAAACAGGTGGGTGGGCTGAGATCTAACCAGCACTGGAAAGGCTACCTGTACAGGCTACCATTCCTGCTGCATTCATCCCACTCTGCCTTAACACACACAAGGCAGACAAGGTTCTTTGGGTCAATCTAACACCTTTTATTAGACCAACTAAATAGTCGGGAAAATATATCTTAGCAAGCTTTTGGGTTTAAAAACCATTTTTTTATGCTGAGGAAGTATTTGTAGTTGGTGTGTGCTTCTCCTGGATGGAATGAATAGTAAAGAAGCCAGAGGCTGATATGCATGCAAGAAAGCCAGTCAGTGAAAAAGTAAATTGAGGTATCAGGGGGTGAGAGAAAGGCTGGGGGAGGAGAGGGATGTAGCAGGTAAAAGTGGAGAGGTACCTGGGGAGTCAGATGTACGTATGTTAAAGGTGGGTGGGCAGTTGAGGTTGTGCCCCCTTTGTAGGTCATACAAGATGAATGACATAGATGGAGAGGTACATGTGTGCCAGAGGTGGCTCTGAGTTCTGCATGAGATAAATTTGCATGAACCTTGGCAGACCAACAAATTGTACTCCCACCCTTTTTTCTTGTTTGACTGTTAAGGGGGGAAGGACATGGTGTGTTACATATTATGTTCCCAGGCCCAGGAAATATTCCAAGTGCTGACATGAAGGAAAAAACAAGGGAGTTTTATATAAAATATTTATTCTCCAAATCATCTTTCCACACTACATTGTCAACAAGCCCAGATCATTGATAAGACTCACAGCACAAACACTCTGTCTGGTACAAAATATGTTTAACAGCCACAGGCATGTGACAGTCACAGTGAGTCGGCTCAGGCAACCTGCCTACAAAGGCCCCATAAATAAGAGTAGCAGCAATAGAAAAATATCATTTGCACTGGCTGCATTTCTTAAATAGTTTTAAACAGTGTCTAAATTCCAGAGTTTCTCATTTTTTTTCAGGTGGGTGGATAGCAGTAATTTTGATTGCAGAGTCATGAAGCAAGGCCCTACATTGTGCCTGTCACAGGCACTCAGTGAAATCTGTCATTAGACTATTCTCTTTGTGTGTCCCATTCAGGTTCCAGTCCATGCTGGGGCTCTGAGGTGTTCCCACACAGTCCCTGCACTATTCAGTTCTGTTCCAGGCTGTTCATGTACATTTGAACCCATGAGTCTTCAGGGTTAGAACAAATTTCACGGCCTTTTTTTGTGATAAACCTGCAGAGAATGAAAGAGACAGGTTGGAATGAGAGACACTCTGCCCTCCTGCTTCTCCGCCTTAGGTTTCTACCAAATTGAAGCGCTGGATGATCCAGTTCATTCAGTCAGAGGCCTAACAAGGAGCTTCTGGTGGCAGTGGTAGCAGGGGTTACAGAAGCTACCACTCTGGCATTGCCTCAAAATCAGCATAAGGGGTTGGTGCCCATGTCACACCCCCCCACCCCAGTTATGCTACTAGATTCAATCCTGTTCCTGTCTCTGTCACAGTCCCATGCTCCTTATGTGCTGCCTTATGGCCTTATGGGCTTTTCAGACATCAGCCTGTTCCATGTATTAATGGCCTCCTCAAATTTCTCCCCCACAGCATCAATTCCTCCCTCCTCCACACTCCACGACACCCTGGGGCAAGCACGTCCCACCCCAGATTTTTTTCAGGAAGAATCCTTAGAGTCTTGGGAAATGCTGTGTAAGCCCCTCATGGTAGCCCCATTTCAAGGCTGCATGTGCTTGGCTCTCAGGGTCTCTCTTTAGGACCCAATGTCTCCAACTCCTGAATAGCCTGCAAATTAGCAACCAAAAGCAGCAGCCCTTTCATGGTGCCAGATACCAAAGGAGCAAGCCCTTTCATTGCCGTCCATTCATATATTCCAGTGCATGCACTGGAAGGAAAGATGACCCTGCACCTTTGTTATTTGTCAGGAGCCAGAAGTTTGTACTTACACGACAGCTTGCCAGGAGCACTTGTTGTTGGTACTGTAATACTTCACCACTAAGTTACGTGGGGGCTTGCGACTTGTATAGGAGAAGCAGCAGGAGGTTGGCATGTCAGAACCCACTAGAATAGATGGAAAAGACAACATGATCCCATGCTGAACTATACCCCAAGGAGAAGTAGCACTGGGATGCATCTGCTTGGGCAGTTTGGCTGGAGTGGGAAGCAGCTTCTGTTCTTGGCCACAAGACTTCAAGGGAGAGTTTCCCCATGTGATAATTCCTCCCTCTTCTTCTATATCCTTTATTCAGAAAGCAAAGAACTACAACCAGAAATAACTGTAGTGCTCTTGGGCCTCAGAATACATTGACAGACAGATAGATAACTGCAAGGAGGGAGCGTGAAATAGAGTTTTGGGGGCAGGCTGGTTGAGCTTCAAAATTGCTCACCATGGCTGTTGGAGACCTCTACTCTAGGCACAAATGAAATCCCTATTTCCTGACATGAGAACAAAGTTCAGTGCATGAGTGGGTAAAGAGTCTATTGGTGGACTATATTAGTGGTACCTTCAAAAACGTATATGCTGAACTCACCTGGAGCAGAGGAGGCCTGGGAGAAGAAGGCAGAGATGAGAAGGATCATGACAACAGGCACACAGACTTTCATGTTGCTATCAGATGCAGATGATCACAACTGGACCAGGGAGTATTGCAAACTTGGATTGACACTGAACAACTAGCTTTTCCTTGCCTTTTTATATGATTACCAGAAGAAAAAAAGGGAGATGAGAGGAAATTCCAGAACTGATGTCATGACATCCTGTGCTGTGTGGAATAAAAGTGGAGCTGCAGCCAAGACTGAGGGGATAATGAAAACAGCTCACTTGAAGGTCTGAGCGTACCAAACTATTACTCAGCAAGTTTATTTCATTCTTGGGCTGACCCTATTGGAATAAAGGAAGGCAGAAATGTGCATTAGGTCACACCACAGCAAAAAGAGAATATTTTTCCCCTGCAGTTCAAATAGCCAAGACCTCGTGTGCTGTGTCTGGTGTTGTGCAAGTCTGGAAAAACAGAAAGTTCCTGAGCCAACCCTCTGTTAATCTCCTCTAAAGTAAAATGAATAATAGATTAGGAGTAAGTGGGAGGGAAGGATGGAGGGCCTGTTACTCAAGCTCTGCCCCACCTCATATGCCCCATATACTCAGTTGATCCTGCCATGCCCGGCTATACCAAATTTAGGGTCTTGTTCCAAAGTTGCCTGAACATGCCTGAGGAAGGGGTCTTATTCTTCATAAACTCAGTGACTTGATTTTGACTTCAGTAAATTTACAACCATAGTGAAGGCAACAAATTTTACTCCCTGGATACTAGATCTGAATGCTGATAGAGAAAACCTTATCTTCACCCATGTGTGAGTGTGTGTGACATGTCTCCTCTCTGCCAGTCCACAGAGGGGATGAGGCATTACAGCTGCCAGCTGCAATTCAAGCTGCAACAGTTTGTACTATTTGCTTTGAAGTTCCGGTTCCATTCCTAATGTGTCAACTAAGAGGGCAGCTCTCACAGAAATGGAAGCAAGTAACATCGAAAGTACACTTAACACCCATGAAGGGAGATACAGACTTGCTGGTGAAGCCAGAGGAAATTACACAAGCACTGAAAGGCGGCCTCAGTTAAATAGGTTATAATGGGTGGAAGGAGGCATGAGTGGGCCAGGCTGACTCAGCTATTACTGAGTTAGGCGGCCCAGACTGAATATAGGGATTAACACACTAGTATAGCAAAATTAAAGTGAAACAAACAAAATGGTTTATTATAAGACAATAATTATATACAATAATTACATACAACACACTAACACAAGGAACATAAGGGGAACTAAATACATACAAGGTTATAAATTACTGATCCTAATATGTGAGAGCAAAGCTGAGAAAATCCATGAACAGCTTTGGAACCATCAACAGCAGTCCAGAAGCATCAGGAGGACTGGAGACCAACAAACTCTTTCAATAGTAGCAAGCAAGCAGCAACTACACAACCCAGCAGCCAACCAACCAACCACCAGAGAAAAAGGCAGAGAAAACAACCCCAAGTTCCTCCCCCAACTGTTACATGCTCAGAGTGCATGCAGCAGGCCTATGTGAATATGGAAATATTCCATTCGGATTCCGCCGATTTAGAGGACAGTGGTTCAATTCAGAGATTCGGACTCCCATACAGCCCCCACTCCTCAATTGCGCCCCCACATGGCTCTGCCCCTGATGCCCCCCCCACCCGGCCCCAGTAGTCTGGGAATTAAAAAAACAAACAAAACCCACACTCACCAGCAGTAGCACTGGCTGTGGGGGCTCAGAGCACCCTGACCCTCCCCCACCACCCAGCCCCACCCCAATGACTGACCCACCGAGCACCAGCCTCCCGGCACTCTGCCCTGCCACCACTTGGCAGCCGGATGCAGGCACGACAGCGCTGGGAACGGGAGGTGTGCCCTGCTACCGCTTGTCCCTCTCCACCCAGAGTGAGCCATGCCTACATCCCACTCCCCTGTCCCAGTGGGCATCCCCCCCCAACCCCCTCCCTGAGTAACGCACTCCCCTGCCTTGGCTGGGCACCTTGTCCCAGCCCCAGCCCCAATCCCTCCCTTTCCCACACCTCTTTCCTCCCCCAACCCCAACAGGCTTGTCAGCTGCCTGTTTAATCTATGGCTGAATCTCCAAATTGGCTGAATCTTTTCCTAATCTATTTGGATGCTTTGAATCAATTCAGAGGTTTCACCTGGCCTCTGGATTCGATTCAGATTTGGAGACTTGGTCCCTGAATTGAGTCAGCTACTGAAGCTTCGCACAGCCCTAGCACACAGCCCTCTCAGCTCTTCACACTGCACTTAATTGTGCGCACGGTATACAAATCCTCACCAAAATAATAGTACCTGTCAATCAATATAGTGTGCACACATTACTGAAATTTTCACACAAGATGCTATGATTTTTCATGTCTCTCTATATGGGATTGAGAGGTAAAAAGGTCACTCCTAGAATAATCTAACCATACAGCACAATGTGCAAGTATGAAATAAACTTCTTTATGCCCCAATCCAATTCTAACTACAGGCATAAGAATAATTATTTAAATAACAGGAACAATCTTCAGGGCTAACACTAGATCTTTGGTGCCCTTTGCATTTCACATGTATGTGGCCCGTGAAGAGGCTGGTGACTACAGATGGTCAGGAATGACTTTTGGTCAGAAAGCACTGATTTGTTACACACAAACCTTTTTGTGGGAATGTAACAATATACCTCTCACTGGGAAAGGTTTCTCAAATCCAGAATGAAACCTCCAGTCAGAAAGGGAGAAGTACTTCATGTAATCAGTAGCTACAGCACTCTTGACTGTGGAAGACTGTTGCAAAGCTCTGCTCTGTCTAGTTCAGACCAAAGACATGAACTGTGAGTGAGCACCCTGGGTGAGCATCCTAACTTCCAGGATCTTAGTTATTCAGGGTGAAAGCATGCTTTCTTCATGCAAATCTTCAAAATGTCTTGTTTGAAGCCTGATGTGAGACAGAAGCAGGAAAGCCATTTCTTGCACACCTTTACCAGCAGCTAGAGCTGGATGGGATGGGACTTGTCCAAACAATGATTTGTAGGCAGACACCAGTTCACCACAGGGGAGATGTTGCATTCAAACCAGTCTGGGTTATATGGGCTTTGGTGGAATCCACGGCATGGATTCTAACTGGAACTCTTCTGCCTGAATGACTGCCCCAGAGCCACAGATCCTACGAACTGTAGGCCCACAACTCAAGAAGCAATTTACCTGGCATGTCTAATCCAGAGCCAGATGCCCTGAAAACTCATGCCTTGCCCTAGGCAGTCTGCAGTAAACACTTCAAGGCTAGAAGGCCTCTGACAGGCTCACAGGGTGTATGGTTAAAAGGTATCTGCATGGCCTGATGCCAGGGAGCCCTGTGTGCCGATTGCTGCTCAGGGAAACGGAGCTTCTTTTCAGCTTCATCAGGGCTATTAGTAGCAAAGCTGACAATGACAATTCAATGGGGCAGATGCAGTCTGGGAACCCAGTTTCACAGAAACAATCCTGTTTTAGCCTCTCCAATATGAATTATCGACAGTTGCAGTTCATGGGTAATTTCCAAATTTGCTGGTTTTGGTACAGATTACAGTAAAACTGTATTTCAAAAAATTGAACCCAGTTTTTTCCACCTCTCTTTATGACACATAGTCTTGGCTGCTGCAACCAGGAATGTAGGAGCCATCATAAGGGTTCACAGCTGAGGGCCATCTCATTCAGTCCCATGTCTTCAACAGCTTCAGAAGCAGGAAGACTACTACAATCACAGATAATGAGCTAATCTGCTCTTATCTGCTCTCAGCTCCACATTAGTTTATGCCATAAAGTTGGAATCCTAGCAAATTCTGTTTTTGTTTGATTTTTTATATATTTGATTTTTATAATTCTGGACACAATTTTGTTTAGCTAGCTGCAAAGGACGTGATAATAATGTTCACACCATGCTCCCAAGCTCTTGAGAAAATAGGTCAATTTAAATCTGGATAAATGAATCAATATAGCCACTAAAATCAAGGACCTTGATCACAGGCTCTCTGCTGAAAAAGTGATCCCACTCAAGAATTAGGTAGAAGTGAAGGTGTCAAGGATAATAAGATTTTTATCCAAGCTCATACCACATCTTTCAAAAGTCCTAGCTTAACTAAAGGTTCTCCTGAAAAGGGTCTGCAGTGCATTGGTCAGCAAGTGACCACACATCAGCAAGGCTTCAGGGCTGTGCTGCTTTTAGAAGCAAAGCCATAAACATCTTAAATATCATGCAACCCTTGAAATAAATTATGCACTAATAAAAAGCATGCATTCTGTCCACTGTCGCTGGCTGACTCACAGGCCAATATGACCAAGAATGGAAGAAGGAAGCTGACCTCCTTGAAAGCAATGAAAAAAACCTATTGTGCAGCATCACCAAAAGAAAGACACTGTTGTTGAAGTACAACAGTGTGGCTAAAACAGGCTAGATGCCTCTTTTCTTCAGCAGGAAAGCAGGCTTTGGTCTCAGCCTGGAGCCTACAGAGAAACATGAAAGTTGATTCCAAAGTAAGGTATCAATGTTGGTTGTGATATCGAACCACCTGAATAATGCAGTTCAGCTTTAAACAAACAGGTTGTGGAATATTTAGTAGAAAAAAAAACAGTGCAAACCTTTATTACCAGTTAATTTGATTCATTTTGGAGGGGATGAGGTAATCTCCTTAGAAAGATACATGTAACATATTGTGGATGGTTTTATCTGCCTACTGCAGATGGTTTTGTCTGCTTGCATTATCAGCATAAAATAGTTAGTGCTTGGAATATGGTTATTGGCAACTATGGTGTAATTCCTATATTCAAATACAAGTATTACCCTGCTGCAGAGTTATTTCATACACAGTAGTGCAGATATAGAAACTGACCAACTGGCAGAAGCACAAGGGGACTTCAGTGCAGGGTCTGCCTACTGGCTAGCTCCATGCTGAAGCACCCTCATGTCCCAGCCAGCCACCCTGCAGCACATTGTGCCTGATTGGAGCAGCCCTGTGCTGGCAGCCCCAGGGCTCCATGCCAGCTGGAGTTGCTCTGACAAGGTTCCATGTGCTACACATGAATAAACTCCTGACCAAATTGCTCCATAGTTATTTGTTTCTGGGCACATGTTTAAACAGCATGCCCAGGAGCAAAAAAACTCAGGAGCAATAAGCTCTGGAGTTTATTCATGTGCACTGATTGCATGCGTAGATGTGCCCAGTGATTCTCAACCAGGATGATGCCTTAAGATCCATTCATGGGTGCTGTAGGTTGTTAGCACTGTTAGCAATGCAGACACAATTCTATTACCCCTAATAAAAAGGACTGGACACCTGGCAGCCTTTATTGTAATCATGTTAAGAAAACCAGGCTTTGTGTATTTTTTGATAGGTTTCTAGATTATACGCCTTGAAGGAGCCATTTTGATCATCCCTATCTGACCTCTTGCATGACACAGGCCAGAATCCTTCACCCGGAATTTCTGCATCAACCCACAACTTCTTTGAGCTACAGAAAGACATCCAGAGATGGAGAATCCAACACATTCCAGTATAAATTGTCAATAGCTAATTGCCCTAACTGGACCAATGCACACCGTATTCCTAATCAGTTTGAGGCACTAGCTTTCATTCCAGCTTTGTTAAACTGCAGAGCCCTCTGCTGTCGGAAATCTCCCTGAATACACACTTACAAACAGTGACCAAGTTTCCTGGGATGAAGGAACACTAGCATTTTATCCCCTCACAGCCTGAGGTGGGAATGTTGTTTCAATTTTAGGACATATGGGAAAAGAAAAGGAAAGTTGTTTTGGGTTTTTTTAAAGGGAAAGCATCTGTGGTAAGAATAGCTCATGATTGTGGTGTGGAAAGAGTTCTATTCCATTAAAAGCAAAGAGTCAGGGAGCAAATGCTGCCGAGGCGGCATTGTTATCTTAGGGATGTTTAGTTGGGGAGGAAAGAAAGGGAGTGTTTCTCGAGGGAGGAGTGTGGGTGCTTTTTGCTCTTTATGCAATCAAATAATTTGAAGAAGGCATAGGACATGCATGGAAATAAAGCAACTGTTTTTCTAAATAAATACAAATAGGCAAGGCCTGGCTTTGGCTGATTTTTGTGGATTCTGAAACACAGAATGTGAGCACCATTAAAGAGAGCATTGTCTATTCATTTTAAAGGAATACTCATATATTTGTATTTTATTTTTATATTAAAGAGCTATTACTTTGCTGTGTGGGAGATACATTTGTTCCCAGGCATTTTCTTCCCTTCCTTATAGACACAACACATAGGTGTGGACTCCTAGCTAGTCTCGGATGGTGGAAGCAGACCAGGTTCCTGTAATGCTCAGTAATTGATGAATATGGTTAAGATGTGCCTGGTAGAGACTCTGGCCTATCCTGAGCCAGAGCTTCAAGTGTGATTTAGGCTAGGAAGTTCCAGTGTCTTTCCCTTGGCAATTTTCAAGTTATGGATTGTGTTAGGTCCTAGCTCAAGGTCCCACCTCTGGATAGTGACAAGTCATGCCACAGCTGTCCCTAGCCCTCCTTCCATAAGAGGGTTGCTGGACAGGATGCACTAGGCAGGAATGTCTGGCAACACATAGAACTCTGTGGCTCTTGGAGTATAGTTTAGTTGGCTGATAGGTATAGTCACATACCCAAGCTAACTGCAGACAGATCTCTATCCTCTTTGCTCTCACTGATCTAATAATGATGCACAGAGACAGAGTTGAGCAGTTCCACACCTAGGGCAGCTGCACAATGCCTAGAACTGCACCAGTTGCCATAGTCCTAATCTCAGCAGTGCAATCAGCTGCTGCTATGGTCACAGCTATTTTTAAATGGCTGTCCCCATCCCCCCACCCCACCCCAGGGCTACCTTCCCCCTCC
>NW_017728959.1:1647569-1656537 GCF_001723915.1 Gavialis gangeticus
TCCCCCCCGCCCCCCCAGGTTTTCTATTGGTTCATGGGCCTCTTTTGAGGAATCTTATTTTTCCCTTTTCAGGATTTAGATGGGAGAGGAAATGTCACTGGGTATGCTGAACCAAAGCGACATATGGGTGTGGTGGACTCACCAACAGAACCCAGCGCATCAGGCTCAAGAAATCTCCAATGTGATTGGTGGAGCATTTCCACCAATTGGGAAGGGACAGAGAGAAGCTTGCCCAAGAGTCCGGACCTGATTGTGAACTGCACTTTTCAGGTCTGACAGACTTCAGGGGAAGAGCCCCCAAAGAGTAAAAGGAGCAGCATGCCCTGCGTGCAGCAGATGCACTGAGAGACAAAGAACCAAGCAGGACTAAGAAGAGCTGGGGAGAGCTGCTCAGTGGGTGTTTCCAGTCACCCCAAAGACTCCCTTCACTGGAGAGACTTGCCGATTGACACCAGCTCCAGATGGTGCACAGTCCAGTACATGGAGCCCAAACCCTGGGAGCTGCTCAAGGCAGCTCGGGTCTGCAACCCTGGGAAAGCGGCCAGGAGCACAGTGCATGGGCTGGTACATGGAGTCCAGGCCCTCTGGCATGTGGCCAGGACCTGGTGCAGGCAGCACTGTACGGTGGGTCCTAAGTGGGGACCAAGACCCTGGGAGCCTTTTGAGGTGGCTCACATCCATCACTCCTAGCACATGGCCAGGATCTCACAAGAGCAGTGCACAGCTAGTCCACATGCAGGGGACTGAGCCCCAGTGTCACATAAGGCGGCCTGAGTCTCTGACCCTGGACAAAAGGCCAAGCCCTTGGTGCATGGGGCCGCAGATGGGCAATGGCCCAAGAGGCTCTGACCAGATAGGATCAACATGCCTGTGGGTGAAGACCTCCAACCTGGGACCCTTGGAATTGTGAGTTGCCTGGGGAAAGGGATTCCCACAAGGGAGGGGGAGTTACCTGGGCAGTAAGGCCAAAAGGTAAGCCCAGACAAGGGAAACCTTCCTTAGGTGAAGGAGTGTTCCAAGGGGATGTCCCTGGAGATCTTGTTGAGGCCTGGGGAAGCAGTGAAAGGTTATGGGTATCTGATATTGCTGCAACTTATATTTTATATATTATTATATTTGTAAATTTATAGTTATAAGATCTTTGCTGGGCCTCTGCTGGACCCTGAACCAACTATTTTCATTTAGTGATTGTTCCCCTATACTTACCTGCACATACCTGTACTTATTTGTTGCCCTCCTATGTTTATCAGCTTTAAGCCAGCTGTTTACCTGTGCAAGGCCTGATGTCCTTTTGACGTAGCATAGATCCTTGGGATATAGCATCACATAAGAATTGTGCATTTTATGTATAGAGATATAAATATGCATTAGTTTTGACATTTTATTATATTGTGTAATATTGTGCCTTATATTTTGTGTACCTCTATATTTGTGTATTAGCAGTTTTGTAGAGTCTATAACCCAGCTTAGGGAATCTGCTGGGACCCCTTGATGTCACTTACCTATGTTTACCTGTCACTTACCTGAAACTCTGGTCATGGTGACCCATTGTAGAGAATAAGGTTCATAGTTATATACCCTTATACATATATACATATATACATCTGTACCTATGTTTATATTTATGTCTTTTTTAATCAGTTTATGTAAATAATAAATTTGTGTATGGTTTAATATTGACCTTGCTCTATAGGGAGTGGGGAGACTGCACTTAGCTTGCAGTCCTCTTCCACAGCACCTCTGCCTGCTGCCAATCCCCTTCCATCAGAAAGGGGAGTACATACCCTGGGTACACCCAGGCTACATGAGGCACCTGAGGAGACCTTTTGGCCAGGGTCCCTTGGCAGCTGGAAGCCAGGCTGCTCCATCAGCCTTCCCATAGTTCCTTGGCTTTCCAAGTGCCTGGTAGAGACTGGACTCAGCTGTGCTGAGGACAGTTTGGGCCAAGTCTGAACAATGAGGCCTTTGAAGAAAGTGAATGCATTCATGAAAGGGAAGGGCAGACAGTTGGAGTCAGACACCGGGTGGACCAGTGTTGGAGGAGGGGACAAGCAGGGTTCTCCCTCTGCTTCTGCTGCAGAGAAAACACCAACAACAAAGCATCCTGAGCTGCAACTGGGAAACGTGTCACAGCTATGCAGGGAACCTGAAACAAAACTACCCACCAGTAACCATCATCTTGGCCTCTGTGCTTGAGCAGAATGCCCCAGCATAGTTGCGTGGGGGGAGGAGGAGGGGAAACAAAGGGCAGAGAGGGGTACTTCACACTGTGCTGTCACAAAGACCTTAGTTCATGCCTCCCTACTGTCTGACCCAATTACAGCCACCAATGGCAAGCCCTCTGAGTTACCTTTAAATGCTGGAAAGAACTTAACTCAGGAATAGAAAGGAGATGCAGTACAGCTGTGCCCCAGTATTCACGGATGGTGTAATCACTGTTGGGGTCACAGCCACCTCAGGTAGACTGGAGCTGCCCTGAGGTTGCTTTAAACTTGTGCCTAGGGCTGTATTATCTCTTGGTTGCCCCACCCCCCACAACTTGGGGGCAATGAGGTCAGATTGAGAATCAAACCCTTTATGTAATTTTTGACCCTGGCCAAGGAATACATCAAGGACCCAGAAAAGCATCTCTGCAGCAACCCTCCTTGGTGAGGAGCTTAGGAGAGGACCACGATCCCCACACACTGCCTCAAAAGGAAAACCCTGAGCTGGGAGCTGGCATCCAGTATACCCACACTCTTCTGAAGCCAGGAGAAAATGCCCAATCATGCTGAGACACAACTTACCTTGATTCTGACTTGCCCCATACTAAATGCTGCACAGGAGAAGCAGGCCTCTCCCCTGAGAGAGGCCAGAGGAGCTGACTCTCTCACCCATGGACTGACATCCTGTTGTGCAAAACTGGTGTATGTTTATTCAAACCCTTGTACCACTAGATCCATACAGCATGGAGCCTTCCACTTGTTGTTTGCACACTTCTCTCTCTCTCTCCACCACTCTGCCTCATACATGCAGGTGCACGTAAACGTCATCTGTAACGCTGCAAAAAATCTACTTGTGGATTTTCCCCTTTGTCAGTTAATGAATATAGCAGGGCTGATGGGTTTGTCTATTTGTCCTTTTTTAAATTAATATTACCAGTCATGTTAAGCTTTCTCTCTCTTGGCTCTGCTTTTTCTGTCAGGCTTAGTGAAGCCTCTGTCAGGCGTCTGTCAGGCTTTGCCTCATGGATGTGGATTGTTGCTTCTCCTGACTCTTCATGAAAGCGAAGCAGTGACGCATCTTTAACAGACAAATTCTTTTTCTCCCAAATGCTTGTAGGGTGCTTAACTTAAATGTAAAAATCAACAAGATAAGCAGCCTAGCAAAAAACTCTCTCTCTCTCCTCACGTACCTGGGTTTCACATTAGCAACCTCTGATATCATCATCCTATAGAATTGCTCACTAGGCCTGCGCGAGTTGGCAGCGATCCGATCCGGCTTTGGATCCGGCCACTTCAGATGGCCTTGATCCAATCTGGAGCTCCGGACCGGGTTTCCACCTTGATCCGGCCAAAGTGGCTCTGAAGCTTCGGAGCTACCTCAGAGATCCAGCCATAGGGTATAATGGGGAATCAATGAAATAGCTATAACGTTTTTGTTTTTTGTCCGATTTGGATGAAACTTACAGGGGTGGTAGCCTCTGTAGAGAGCATGAAATCTGTGAAGTTTCAAGAAGATCACTGCAGGGGTTTGGAGGAAACTGTACCCCAAATTCTTGAAAGCCAAACTCATGTCATGGCTATGTCACACCACAGGGGGGTGAAAACTGCAGGGGTGGTAGCTCTTACTGAGCCCACAAATCCTGCCAAGTTTCAAGGAGATCAGTGTAGGGATTTGTGGGGAAACTGTACCCCAAATCCTTGAAAGCAAAGCTCCTGTCATGTCTATGTGTTCCAACACAGGGGGACAAAACTGAAGGGCTGGTAGCTCTTACTGAGGCCACAAAGCCTGCCAAGTTTCAAGGAGATCAGTACAGGGGTTTGGGGGGAACCACACCTCAAGCTGCAGACAAGCAAAACTTGTGCCATGGGTGATCTTGTGTGTGTTAAGGTGCAGCAGGGTGACAGCTGCAGGGATGGTGGCCCCTGCTGTGATGCCTGCCAGCTGCCGAGATCAGTGCTGGGGGGTTCTGGGACCCTGCACCCCTAGCTGCTGACAGGCAAAACTCATGCCAAGACTGTCTGTTTTGTAGGTGTTAATTGATGCTAGTTATTATGTAGTAGCTAGGTCCTGTGTATTGAGCTGGTCCCCGAGTCCCTGGTCCCCAAGTGAATCATGATTGATTGATTGGTAGCTGGTAACACAGTAGCTTAGCAGCCAGGCCTGCAGTAGTGTCTCCCCTCCATGCCCCAGGACAGAGACAGTCAGTCCCACAAGCACCCATGGCATGAGTTTTGCTTGTCTGCAGCTTGAGGGGCAGTTCCCCCCAATCCCCTGCATCGATCTTCTTGAAACTTGGCAGGTTTTGTGGCCTCAGTAAGAGCTACCAACCCTGCAGTTTTCACCCCACTATGTTGTAATGCCAAGACGTGACATGAGTTTTGCTTTCAAGAATTTGGGGTGCTTTTCCTCCCAAACCCCTACACCGATCAGGCAGAGTCAGGGGGCAAGCCAGGCTGGGTAGCC
Source organism: Gavialis gangeticus (assembly GCF_001723915.1). Classification (NCBI taxonomy): domain Eukaryota; kingdom Metazoa; phylum Chordata; order Crocodylia; family Gavialidae; genus Gavialis; species Gavialis gangeticus. Next base: position 1,652,238 of record NW_017728959.1, read on the forward strand.
AGGAGAACAAGCAGGGAAGCAGGCAGAGGCACAAGCCATAAGGAAAAGTGAGGCGGTCTGAATAGGGGGTTGAACCCTGTTGCCCAGACACTTCTTGTAGTCAGAGGTTTATAGGAAAGGAAGAGCAGAGTCAGCTGACCCTGGCTAACTACTTCAGTGACAGGGTGTGAGCAAGTGGCTAGACTCAGATCGAGCATCCTGACCAGCTTTGCTCAGCCTATGTGGTCATCTGGAAAGGTGGCAAATCAAAATGAATGGCTGATTGGGACTTCAGGCAAGGGCAGGGCCTGTTGAAGCAGATGCATGCTCCCCACTGGTGTCTACGGCAGTCTTAGCAAACTGGGAGTCCAGGTAAGTAAAATTAAGTGAGGCAAAAGTCAGTATCAGCAGAATCACCCCAAAACTCAGTGGCAGCCTCCCAATATAATATTACATAATCATCAAGACATGGCAGGAAAAAAAAATAGTGGGGGGAAACTCACTGAGGAACAGGAGGACTCAATTGGTCTGGATACCATAGGTGAGCCATCTAGCGTTTCAATCGTCTCTGGCTTGGGCCATCACCTCAGCAGGATTTGTGGAGCCTGAGCCACAGTCTCATCTATGAAATTGCTGGCTGCCCCAGAGTCCAATAAAGCAGTTAGCACTGGAAATGAACAGGACTGCCCCAGAATCTGGAAGTGGCAGGATAACAGCTGAGGGTTCGATGGGTGGGGTACACCATGGGCTTCATATGTTGTGCAAGTTTGGTGGGAGCAGGGGTGTGGCTTGTTTCCCTGATTCCCTCTCCTAAAGGAACTGGTGAGCCCCTGTCCAGGGGCCCAGTAACAAAGGCACAGCCCCTACCATTGGTGTCCCTCATTTTTCCAGAGTAAGGCACTAATGACCGTTAGTGAATTGCCTTAGTTCAGGGGTACCCACAGCAAGAAGGCCTTCTCCTCCTACAAGTGTCAATTTGGATTACCAAATTTACAAATGTGTCAAATGTTGGGGGTGGACCCACCTGAGCAAGCTCATTCTTTAACTCTTCTCACAGCTCCCACCAGAACTGCTGAAGCTCAGCTGTTTCATTAAATTAGATTTCTGCCACATAAAAAAGGAATGCATACACAGTGGCAGAACTCTTCACCCGGTTCAGGTTCAACATCCTCTGTTGTCCAGGCTTGGTGGGGAGCAACAAACATGATGGAAAACTCCCCAAGAAATGCTTTCCAATCCTGTAGGACAGAACTACTGTGTTCTAGCACAGGGTCCTTCTCATCTGCAGGCTGATAACCAAGCTCACCTTCACCAGGCTCCAGAGTAGGTTCTGGGTTAAGCCAAGAATAGGAGGCAGCATTGCATGAAGAATCCCCAGAAGTGCTGCTAGTCACCATCATGTGTCTCAGATAAGGGAAGAGGCATGCAAGATTCCCTGGACTGCACCTGGAGCACGGTGGTCTCACTGAGGAGCTGGTGTTCCTCTTCACACCAAGGCTGGCTGGCATCCTGGTGGTATGTGGTCTGGGATTCAACTGTCTGGTTCTCTGCCAGCAGCTATTACACCTAGGCCTCCAGTACATGACAGGTGGAGGCCAGCTGAGACAGCTGACCCAGTCTAGCTTGCAGTTCTCCCTTAGTAACCACTGAGTGCCCAGAGGCCCAGACAGGGAACTGGCCTCCATGCTACGCCCCTTTCATCAAATGTGGCCCAGGCAACTTGTCAGGCTGGGTTGTGGGCAGACAAATCTGGGCATTACCCAAGGTTTAAGGGCAGGGGTTCGGACTTGATGATCTGCTCAGGTCCCTTCCAACCCTACAAACTATGAAACTATGAAATTAAGAACTGGGTCAGGAAACAAGCCAAGTCAGGAAGCTGGAGGGTCAGGCAGAGTCCAGAGTCAGAAGGCAAGTTGACTCACAAAGCCAGGAGATCAGCAAAGCAGGGTCTAGAGATAAACCAAGTTAGGAAGCCAGAGGATTAGACAGAATGTGGAGTCAGAGGGCAAGCCAGGACAGGTAGCCAGGAGATCAAGTGGGGAAGCAGGTACATGCACAAGCAATAAGAGACAGTGAGGAAGTCTGGGTAGGGGTTGAGCCCTGTTTCCAGAGACTTCATCTTTCAGGTTGGGGGTTTATATGAGAGAATGAGAAGGGCCAGCTGACCCTGGCCAGCCACTGCAAAGTCAGGGAGTGGTCAGCTGGCTAGACCCAGACAGAAGGTTCTAGCCAGGTTTGCTCACCCTGAATGGTCAACTGAAGAGGACAGGCTGCTTAGGACAGGCTGAGGCCCCAGTATTGAGTCTGTGGCCTGAATAATACACATGCTTGTAGAGATGTTCTGTAGAGTAGTAAGGGTCTGCGTTTACCTTCATTTTACCAGATGCTCGCAGTAGAGAAAAGATTCTTGTACCTCTTCATAGCATGGGCCACAAGCTAAAAGAGAAGGTGATGAGCCTAAGGCACTCCCTCCTCCTCAAAGATCAACTTCCAACCTTATGGCAGGAAAGGTTTAAGGCTCCAACTCCCCTTAACACCAAGCCCAGACCTCACAGATTTTATGTATGATCACTCAGGTGGGACACTTGTCCCCTAAAACGACAAAGCCACCACAGGTCTTTACTCCCCTGTTGGGGCTTCGGCCTTCCTGACTTACACCCCTATACTCTACCTGGGCCCTTAGCCAAGGCCCACTGCCCTAGACCTGGCTTCTGGGCTCCAGCCCCTTTTCTTGCCTTCCCAGGCCTCTATCTCTGCCTTGCTCAGGCTCTGGACCCTCAAGCTCTGCCCATCTCTGGACTATCTCTACCCTTTCTCATGCTTCAGGCTCCCTCTGGGCCCCCTCTGTGCCTTGAGCCAAACCCCTGGCAGGGCTCAAGGTAATTATGTACCATGCAGGCACTAATGGGACCTCCAAGCCATCCCTTTCTAGTCCTGCTAAAACTACTGGTTAAAACCCAAGCACAAATTTAAGCCTTCAAGAAACAACACAAACACCCAGCCCACCTGGCTGCCTACCACACTTCTTCCAGGCCCTGAATCAGGTCCCTCAGCTTGTACTCCCAGAGCTCCCTCCTAGGAAATCATCAGTATCAGCTATCTCACCACAAAGCCTCTTCACCCTATTGCTTCCCAAGTCCCCATTCCTGCTCTGGCTCTGGCTTATATACTACTAAAGCCCCACCCCTTACTGGTCAAGTGATTCCCCTGTCAGCTGACTGGACCACAAAGCTGTTTCTTAAACCCTGCTCTGCTGGTTGCCTGTGTCTGTGCTACAAAAAACCTGTCCTTAAAGGGGCCACAGCACTTTCCAGTAACAGGGCAAGGGTTCCCTGTTACACTGAAGAAGAGATGAGCTGGGATGAAATCTTATTGCCGATGGCCTTGGGACTTAGAAACACAGTAAGAGGAATTGGGGCAAATGGGGAGGTGAAGGCATATGGATCCAGCTTAGACTTAGCCAATAACTTTCTTCTGTTCCTCCTTAGCTCTTTCTCTGCCTTGATCTCATAATGCTGGGTGTTCCTTGAAGGGCCAATATTGGACCCTTAGTCTCTGTCAGTTACGTACACCTCTGTCCTGCCTGTTGCGGCCCTTTGTCTTTCCAGATTCCCTCACAGGCTACTCCTTCTATTGAGCAGTGAGCCAAAGTCACTGACAGCCCCTGGGTACTCAGCTGTACTGGCCAGGCCTTTTCACAAACTCCCTCTCCATCTCCCCTTTCTTCCTCTCCCCTCTGGATGAAGGGGGATTTTGTCTCCTTAGGAGACTGACACTATTCCAGTAATCTCCAGCCTCCAAAAATATTCACCAAGGGCTTCACAATAAAAATAACAGCAAAACAAGTAAATAATCAATATCCTGACAACCTGCCTGGGGAAGTGTCCCTTGCTCCAAGGGTTCTTACCCTACAGAAAAGGGATACACCTCAGCCACATGCAGGGGATGGCCAGGAAGAGGTTGAGGTCAAGAGAGAGCTAAATGGAAACAGCCTGTGTGGACCATGGACTGGCAGACTGAGGAAGTGCAGGAGCCAGCAGTGAGCCGGTGATTTCAGAACAGCATGTCAGGATTTATGAGGATTCACTATCTAATTGCAAGTGCCCCTGGAAGCCAGGTCAAAAAAACAGTGTTTTCAGCCAAAACAGGCATTTTGAACAATAATATAGTTTCATAGTTTCTAGGGTCAGAAGGGACCTGAGCAGATCATCTAGTCCGACCCCCTCCCATGGCAGGAAGAGCACTGGGGTCAAACGACCCCAGTAAGGTGGTCATCCAACCTCTTCTTAAAAACCCCCAGGGTGGGAGCCTGCACCACCCC
>NW_017728959.1:1656796-1659678 GCF_001723915.1 Gavialis gangeticus
AGCCTCCCCCGGGGCCCGAAGGGGGCCCAGCAGGGAGGTGGCAGTTCTGGTCCTTACTGAGGAAGACAGAGGCAAAGAAGTTATTAAATATGTTGGCCTTGTCGTCTGGCGTGACAACCAGATTCCCCGTCTTGTCCTGCAAGGGCTCCACATTTCCTGGGGCCTTCTTTTTACTCCCTATGTATTTAAAAAAGGACTTCTTGTTGTCCTTAATCTGGGAAGCCAGCCCCTGTTCCATCTCTGTCTTGGCCTTCCTAACCATCCCCCTACATCCCTGAGCAACTGTAGATTTTGGTAGGAAACAATAAAAGAAAGTACCATGACAATGTGTGGCAAGGATTTTTTTTTCATTTCCTTACAGTATTGTTTAGCTCCAAAATACCATTTTTTTAATCACTCTTGCCTGGTCAAAAAAATCTCAGTGAAAACAGGAGGGTGTCTGTGCAATAAAGTAAATTTTGAAACAGGACTTTTAACAGCATCTTGCTGCTGAATATTTCCAGCTGACCAATATTCTCAAACTCCCTGTTTCAGGCATCACACTGCTTAACAGAAACCTGATAAAAAGCCAATTGTGTAACAGTACAAGCATTGTTCATTACCCGTTCACACAGGACATATCATGATAGCTGTCCTCTTCCCTTCCCTTCCAAACTCTGTGCTTTGCATACTGTACCCCAGACTCAGCCCTTAGCACATGCATGTTTTCATTTTTACTCCCCATTTTTTATATTCCCTCTATAGGTTTGGTGCTTGGAGCATGTAATCACAGAAAATACCTGTATTTCTCAAAAAAATCAAATTTTGTCTTTGGCACACCCCTAAACCCTTTTCAGTAATTAAGCTGGAATGTCTGCTCCATGCCAGGCAGACTGGAGATCAAAGGCAAAAGGCATGTCTTGAGTTAGAGTCCATTTCAGAATGGAGGGAGTTCAGCATGTCCTCTCCTGAGTGCCTGCTATGCTATAAATAACTCTATCTGACAGCCTTCCTCGTCTGTCTTCCATCTTCCCTTTTCAGGCAAAATTATTAAGCTATCTTTTCTGCCCTGTCAGATTTTCTGTTTTAGCCATTTATTGTTCTCGGGCTTCTATTTTTGGGTCTGAGGAGCTCCAACACAGCACTCCATGCAAATTGACCATGATGAGAGCACAGACTTCAGGGAGGAGGAGTTGCCTCCCTTTACATAGAACTTATTGGCTAGTGTTCTCATGCATAATATGGTAATGTGACTTTAATTCCCACATCTATGTGAGTAGATCCATCTGTCACCTCTCCCCAGAGTGTTCTAACCAGCAGGCTAGGAACATGCTCAGCTAAGGAAGGTGAGCAAATTGCTTAATGGCTAGAGTACTCCCCCAAGATGTGGATGACCTAGGTTTGAATTCCTCTGTGATTAAGTGGGCTCAACTTCCACTGGATGCCCTGATCCCTAGGCTGTCAGTTATTCTGTGTGGAGTGTTCTCATTCCCTTCTGCTGAAGCTACCATATTTTCCCAAATCCGAAACAACTTTGAATTTAAGATGAACACCCAATAATTTGATCCCATACAAGGAAAATGTATAATTTTGTTATAAGTTTCCATTTACATAATCCAATTATTGGGCCGTCTTAAATTCCCCCCCCCCCGGCCCCTACAGCAGCAAAAGTGGCTGGGGGGTGGGCAGGAGGCCTGATCCCTGCTCTTTATCTCCCTGCACTTTGCCCTCTGTTCCCTGCCTTCCCCACCACTTGAACCTCTGTCTCCTGCCCTCGCACAGTGCCTGCTCCTCCCCACTGTTATGCAAATGGAAAAAATACCAGCTTTATATTAGGTAAATAGCATGGAGATAAATTTTTGCCTATTGTCTTAATCTTGTGTATTACTTTGATGCTTTTTTGTGTATTTTCTTGAGGTTTGCATTGCCTTAAGAAACTCTATTTTGTATTGCTCTGTAGCTTGACATAAGTGCTCGACTTTTGTATATGTAAGAGACTGGGTGAGAGTGTGTCTATGGAAAAGGAAAACACTAGCTAGTGACTGGCTGAAGAATGCAGACAGATAAAAGCCCAAAACAAGAAGAATCTACCCTAGAACACCAAGAGAACAACATTAATCGACCTTCAAGGAAGAACACAGTGATAACACAGCAAAAGCCCAGAGGACTGACTGAATTGCCAAGACTATAAAAGATGGGGTGATACATGTCAATTTTGGGTCTTGTTCTTCATAACATTCTAAAGCATCAGTTCGCCTGATGAGACAGACCAACAGAAGCCTAGCTCCCACTCATGATCAACTTAGCTGGCCACTAAGTTGACTCGAGCATCGATGAAACTGGTAAAGTATACCAGTGCAGAACAGAAATTGGTGTGTGTGTGTGTGTGTGTGTGTGTGCGCGTGCGTACCAAGCACTTAATCAATAAATGCAACATCTTGCCTTGTCCCCTCTTACAAAGGTCTCGCTCTTTATTTTGAGCGAGATGTTAAATTGTTTAACATTGCTACCTGCCCTTCCCCTACAGTGCCTGAGCACCCTGCCCTGCCCCTGACACTTAGATCCCCCCCACTACCTGTTGTCCACTGCCACTTACCTTCATTTGGGGCTCTGGCCCCTGCCTGGTCAGGGAGCAGTGGTTGTGGTTGCTGTGGCAGCTTCAGCTCCAGAGCCCAGGTATGAGCCAGAGTTGCAGCAGACTCTTGCCCTCTTGCCTTGTACTTAAATCCAAGATGAGAGGGGCTTTTCCCCATATTGAATAGGGAGAAAACCTTGGATTTGAGTAAATGTGGTGTTTTATTTTGCATGGGTAACTTACGGTTTAATTGGAGGGGAAAATACAAAATCAGCAGGTTTCTCTGGCCTAGTGACAAGGGAGGTCACTTGGGAGGGAAAAACAAATG
>NW_017728959.1:1664678-1665513 GCF_001723915.1 Gavialis gangeticus
TACTGGTCCAAATTTTTTACCCAAGACAGTAACAGCTCTTCTCCATATCAAATGCTTAATGTAAACTGGTGATCTACTCTGTGAAGCAGGAACTGGACACACAGCTCTCTCCTTGAACATAAGTGCCACAACCACTAGGTGAGAGACTGCCACTCACTTCACTTGTACCTATCTGCAGCCCAGTGACTCTATGGGTAGGGCAGGAAAACAGGATCAGGTCAGAGAGTGCCTTGCTTATAGTCTGGTGGTTAGTGTACTCTGCTGAGAAATGTGGGTCTGAATCCTCTCTGGAAGAAAAGAGCATTAAATTTGGCCTGGGCATGTGCTCTTACCATAGCATACTATGGTGCTGGCCATGCCCACAAGGAGGAATAGGGGGGCCTGGGGAACTTAAATGTTAAAATCCAAGGTGTGTCCAGGGTTAGGCACCAACTGAGCAGGGGATTACAGCTTGGGATTTATGCACCCTAAAATGGGAATTAGCCAGGACTCAAGCGCCCAGCTCTTTTTGTGGATCTAATCCCAAGTGACTTGTCGAAAGGCACACAGTCAGAGCTGGGAAATGAATTCTGGCTTCCATTACAGTACCTGTAATTCTGGCACACATCCAGGAGGGGCCAGCAAGGGACTGCATGCTTAGGGGCAATCAGCACGGGTTCATCAGTGGCAGGTCCTGTCAGACCAACCTGGTGGCTTTTTATGATCAGATCACCAGATCATTAGATGCAGGGGTAGCAGTGGACATAGTCTTCCTGGACTTCCGGAAGGCTTTTGACACTGTCTCTCACCCCGTTCTCATTAAGAAAATGGGAGGCTGTGGTGTAGACACCCACAC
>NW_017728959.1:1666046-1666407 GCF_001723915.1 Gavialis gangeticus
CTCAGGTCCCTTCCGACCCTAGAAACTATGAAACTATGAAACCTTAAACACATAACCCCCCTTCCTCCATGTAGCAGGCTGCCAAGCACTACATAACTGCTGACCACTGCTAGGGGCAGTGGGTTCAAAACGTCATCAAGCTATAGTCTATATCAGGGGTAGGCAACATTTTTTGGCTGAAGTACCAAAAAAACCACAATGTCTACCTTGGAAGATGCCAAAGTGCTGGCATGCCAGAAAAACAAAATTAGGGCAGGGGGTACATGGCAGGATAAAATGCATATTAGTATAGTTAATAATCATAAATGTTGCCCTTTTTACAGTAAATATCAGATTTTCTAAAAATTGTAAACCTGGTGAC
>NW_017728959.1:1666453-1667735 GCF_001723915.1 Gavialis gangeticus
CCCTGCTCATGCCCCTTGCCCCCCATCCAAAGCCCCTGCCCCCCAGCCCTGCTGGAGGGGGCCCCCAGCTGCCAGGGCTATGGGATCAGGGACTCAGGTCTGCAGCTCCCTGCCTGCCCCCAACAGAAGGCAGTGGCTGCTGCAGCAGAAGCATGAGCTGGCTCCCCCACTGCTGCTGCCTGCTGTCTGCTGATGGCTCAAGTGGTGGGTGAGGCTGGCTCCCGGTGTCAGTGTGCACTCCTGGAGGACAGGGGGGACCTGCACCACCCAGATCTGTGTGAGGGGTAGGGCAGGTGCTTGTGATCCCTGACATGGTGCCTTCTCCCACCACCTCTGTAGAGCACTGCAAAGAACCCGGCATAGCATGGCAAAGCAGGGAGGTGCATAACCCTGTACTGCTGCCCACATGCACACAGGGGAAATGTGACCAGGGCAGCGTGGAGCTGGCAGTGGCATGCAGTTTCCCTGTGTGGTCCCTATTCGTGCTGCCACTCTGGGTATCACACACTGTGCTCTGGAGGGCCAAGGGGAGGGCAGCAGGGCTGGAAGCACAGCATGCTGGGCTGGGTTCCATGCACTGCTATGCACAGGTGGTGGGGAGAGCAGCGTGGCAAGGTGCATCACTGGCACCTGCTGCCTTCCTGGAGCACAGTGCTGAGTCTGGGAGGCAGCCAGGGACAGGGACAGGGACGGGGATGCAGATGGGGCGAGGTGACAGCAGCTGTTTGCAGCCTCCCAGCTGAAGCCTGCCCAGGTTCTGGGTAGCTGCTGATAGCCACAGAGCCTGGGCTGCTCCCAGCAGGCAGCTGGGAGGATGGAAGCCCTGCTGGGAGCAGCCTGGGCTTATAATCCATATAAGATTATAACCTGTCTGCCATCCCCAAACCCCAGGTAACCTCTTTTTATTTTCCCAGCTGCATTTTATCACCTGTCGACATTCCCTTCTTCTGTTTTTTTCCCCCCTCCACATCTATTAACCTGCCCTCATGGGAGAAAATCCAGGGACTGGAGTGCTGGGCACCTACCCTCTAAACCCACCCTCCATGGCCCCCCACTCTGGGCTGAACATCCAAAATATTGTAAATAGTTTAAAATATGTATATATAGTTTCCCACTTGTATATAGTTTGCCACTTGTAAGCAGGATTGTTTTTGTTGGTGAGTGGGGAGGGTGGTGAAGGAACACTGTTTGTTTGAAAGGGGGGGAAGGGTTGAAGGTGAGGGTTGTGAAGGTAATAAAGGTTTTTTTTGTTTAACCAGTTGAGAGTGGTGCTGGGGGTGGA
>NW_017728959.1:1667839-1671831 GCF_001723915.1 Gavialis gangeticus
CTGCCATGGTTCCTTTGCTTTACCTGTAGCAGATTAGGGTGTGGGTGGTGGGGCAGGTGGGCTGAAGCAGGGACTGCAGGAGGAGGGGGTCAACCAGGGCCTCCCAGAGCTGGTGCCCTGGCTCCCACTGGTAGGTGCATGGCTGTCTGGGGCCTGGGCAAGGGAGGGCCAGCAGGGCCCAGCAGAGTCAGTACTATGGCCAGCAGAAGTGTGGGGCACTGGTCATCACTTGCTGGCACCAGGCTGGTGCAGTGCTCAGTATTGCTGGCAAGGGCAACCATGGCACAGGGAGGCAGGGTGGGCAAGGAGGTTGCTGGCACATGCTGCCCCTGTGCTGCGCATGCAGCTCCTGAGCAGGGAAGGGGCTGGCCAGGGATCAGAGTTTTCAAGATGGCTGCCAAGTGTTGTCAGCTGGCTCTGGCTTCAACATGACTGCCAAATGCTAGCAACCATGTGGCCGGAGGATAGAGATCCCTTGCTGGCCACAGGGGCACATGGCAAGACTGGAAGGAACTGGGACTAATTTTAGTCCCAAGTCGCTGCACGTGTAGACACCTGCCAAAAATCTCTTAATACACATTAAATTTAGGTGCACTTATTTGCACATATACATGCGCCCTTAGATACCTAATAGGTGGAAACAGAATCGAGCCCTAAGCTCTGAGTTCTTTCACTCTGCTCAGAGTAAGTGTAGAGAATACAGTTATAAAAAAGCCCAGATAATGGGCAACATGCCTCATTATGTCTCCTGCTGCACTGGTAGTAGTAACAGTGGGGAACCATAGGGAAGATAGCCTAGTGAGGTAAAGGTCATAGATCCCTGCCTCTGACTAATGTCCCATATCCACTTTCCCACTTGCACAGCTCTGTATTTGGAATGATCAGACCTTGAAGTGGAAATACCATCACAAATTAACTAATATTTGCTCCTTTGACAAACCCTGAGACCTCCAAGAGGGAAACAAGAAATGTCTATTTTTAAGTAGAATCTCTAGAACTAATTATAAAACTTGTGATTATTTCATATCCTGTCTCAGTGGGGACTTCCTGTTCCCCATCTGAGGGAAGGTGTCATACCAAGTGTAAAAAGTTACATCTCAGTGCCGCACAGAAGCTGACTGTTTCCTAAGTCTTGGTTGTCACTTTGTTTCTGGCAGATAGCAAGATTGTTCCATGACATCAGTTCTCTGCTGCCTGGGAAATTCCACTGCACTGCCCTCACAGCACCTCAAGGTCCTATAAAGAGGGGACTGCCCAGAGGTTCAACACCAGATGCAGAAGGAGCTTGCAATAGTCCCTGGTCTGCTTAAGCTCCTGCAGCTCCTGTCCACCCAACAGCAGCATGAAGGTTTCTATAGCTGCCTACACTACTGTCCTCATTGCCATCATCTGCTCCCAGGCCTCATCTGCTCCATGTAAGTTCAGATTTTTTTCTCATCTCTCTCTCACTGGGTGCATCTACATGTGCATTGATGAGCTTTAGTTTGCATATTAAATCTAGTACCTCCATTATTCAGTATTGAAATAATGTGCATTAGCCTATCTTAATGTGCATTAACTAAACAGCATGGTTTTTCGTGATGCTTTAACAAACATTAAAATAGACTAATAATCATTAAAGCACACATGTAGATGTGCCCACTGTACCCGTGAAGGAAGGCAAGAGAGATGTAATAGGGATAGGGCTCTTCTTGCCAGCCCTTCCCAGCCCTAGGGATCCCTTCCCATATGGGATAATTATCAAGTGAGTCCTCAGAGCTCTAGATAGGGGGAGGAAAACTATCTGTCCTCAGAGGAGATCTCCGGGGAGTATCAAAAGAACAGCCAGCAGTCCCAAAGGATGCCAAATGTCCAACTATGGTTTTGGTAACTACGTATGTAGCTGTCATCACCTTGAACAAGGAAAGAGGGGAAGGAATCAAAGAGGAAAATCTCTCCCATTTCCCTTCTTTCAGCTTCTTCCCATCCCACCATCACTAGGGCTGGATGTTTCTCCTCTCTACTTTTCCCAGGTGCCCCAGCAGGTGGTGGGATACAACTGAGCACACTCTAACATTTGCTGATTTCATCTCTTCCAGTTGGATCTGATCCCCCAACTGCCTGCTGCTTTTCATATGTGACCAGGCAGCTCCCCCGTGACTTTGTGAAAGATTATTATTACACCAACAGTATGTGCTCCCGTGCAGCCGTGGTGTAAGTACATACTTTAGACTTCAATAGAGAGGGATATTTTGTGTTCCTAGTTACTGGTGTTGAAATTTCTTAACCCTCTAGAGCCCAAGGGACAAAGGTGACATCCCCTTCCCTGAGAAGTGCCGGAGGTCAGATCAGATTAAACCAACAACCAACATGCTTAGATCCTCAGCTGTTCCATTGATTGCAATCAGGATAGTGCTTTATACCAACTGGGAATGAGGGTCTATTGATTAAGTCTCTTATCAAGTCTCCTGAGAAGTCTCTTATCAAGATACCTCACTAGGCAGTTCACTGAGTCTCTCAGCCTGATCCTGAGCAGAGATAAAGTGGGAACTGCTGCAGAGAGTTCTGTGGTGCCTCAGTCATGCTCATCCCAGGGGACAGGCAGGGCATAATGGGGAACAGGAGATGTTATTTGGAGACAGGGTGCGAGATCTCAGGAGGGCATCAGTAGTGGAGACAGGAACCAAGCCAAAACTAAAAGGGTGCAGATCACTGGCAGATAAACCTCTCAGTGGAGAGCACACCACTGACTGGCTGTAAAACTAAATGATGGAGCAGCCTAAGCCCCATTATTGAGTGAGTCAGATATAAGGTGCCCAAGTTTCACTGACAGTCAGTGGGGCTCTCAGGTTCTCCTGAGACATTCTAAAATAGCAGGTCAGCTGTTACACCACTTAGGCACTTTTAGCCTACAGGAGTCTGAGCCCTGCCACTCTGAGTGGGAGAACAAAGCTGGGGAAGGTTTGATTTTCTCCAACCACAAAATTTTTCCAAAGTGCTCATCTGTCTGTTTCATGTTCTGCAGATTTACTACCAAAAAAGGCCGTCAAATCTGTGCAAATCCCGAGGACAGCTGGGTTAAAGAATATGTGAATGACCTGGAACTGAATTAAGAGGAGCTAGGGACTGAACTTCTTCTGGAAATGAATACATTAACATTCAAAGGGCTCCATTCTAGTCACCACATCCAATGCTGTTGCCCCAGACTGACTTTGACCAGTGAAAAGTCAAAAGTATTTAAACCATTTTAAGGGAATATTTTATTTAGAAATGTAATTCGCAGACTGTTAAGCACTGTATTATTTATAGAATATTTAATGTGTGAGGAGTTCATGTCATGTGACTCAGCTCCATTCACACCTCAAATGTGAAGATTACTTAATACATTTTTATAAAGCTGAACATCCTGGATATTTTGTTTTTTATGAGGTTATTTGATGGTAAATTGGAGATAGACTTTGAAGAAAAAATATTTTTATATGGACAGGCTTTATGCGCCCACATGTGAATTGTGACTCTGTGAAAAACATTATTGTTGCTGTTGCTGTTGTTGTTATTTAATTCTATAATGTAAACATTTTCTAAGCAAATAAACTCAAGAAACTTACTTGTCTGAATCTTACATTACACAACATGAGGTGAAAAAAGGCACTTGGAGCACAGTCTATTAGGGGTGTGTGAAATGGGCCATATTCAATTCAGATTCAGCCTGAATCAGGGACAGTGATTTGATCTGTTGATTTGGATCACTGTCCCTGATTCAATTTGGCTGAATCTGAAGATTCAATGCTGATTCAGAGAATCAATGATTCAGCCACAGACACAGCTTTAAATGTTTTTTCTACAGTCCTCAAGATACCAAGTGCAGTTTGGGAGCGCTGCAATGCTGGGGTGGATGCAGTATCCCAGAGGAGCATGGGGAACACCCCCCACGTGCTCAGCACCAAACCCAAAAGGGGACCAGAAGTACTTCCCGTCCACTTCTGAGTCCGACGCTGAGTGTCAAGGGAGCC
>NW_017728959.1:1671871-1672653 GCF_001723915.1 Gavialis gangeticus
CACCAAACCCAAAAGGGGACCCGAAGTACTTCCCGTCCACTTCTGAGTCCGCCGCTGAGTGTCCAGGGAGCCCCCGCCATGCCTTCCCCTGCCCCAGCTAGGCAATTGGCCCTGAGGGGACCCCCAGTGCCCCCGCCCCCCCAGACCCAGGAGGCACCAGTCACCAAGCAAGGGAGGCTGGGGTGGGGAGCCAGTGCACTCACCAGTGGACTCTGAAGTGGACTGAAAGTGCTTCTGGTCCATTTCCAGGTCTGCTGCTGAGCACGCTGGGGACCCACCATGTTCCTGTGGAATGCTCCATCTGCCCCACCATCTCAGCAGTGATGATTTGCCTGGTACCTTGAGGTATGTAGAAAAAAACATTTAAAGCTGTGTCTATTTCTGAATTATCAAATCTTTTCAAATCTCTCTGAATCAATCCAGAGGGTTCTGATTTGATCCAAAGGGTTCTGATTTCAGAGAGATTAAAGGGTCTCCTGGTTCGATTTGGATTCAGAGATTTGGCCACCAAATCGGGCTGAATCTCCACTGAATCGAATCAGCGACCAAGGCTTTACACAGCCCTATGGGCTGTATATAAGAAGGGCAATAGTTAAGAGCAATAGGTATCTCTAATATAGCAGTAATTTGCTTTCCCTTTATATATCTTTATAGTAGTCATTATTTTTAGTAAAGCTGATAGCATTTCTTATTGTTAAAGTTCCTGTGAGCAGGTGTGCCTAGTAGACTCCTGTCCACTCCAATCCCTGTCCCTGTCCTCCTCTTCATTTGCATGCCACAAC
>NW_017728959.1:1682825-1690749 GCF_001723915.1 Gavialis gangeticus
GGGCGGTGTCAGTAGTCAGTTTGGTCCATGCAGGGACATAGGCTTGGTGGGGATCTCTTCCACAGGGCTCCACCTTCCCTACGCCATGCCCTCACCACAGCTGGCTGGATTGGTGTCTGTCTCATTTATCCAGAGATGCAGGCTAGCTGAGTCCCATCTGGTCATCCATCAGGCCTCACTACCTTCATTCCAAGAGGATGGTTCCTTCTCAATCAACCATGGCTCAATGGTCTGTAGAAACCAGGCTTTTCCTACCATCAACCATTCTTGGTTGCAGTCTGACCCACAGGGTCTCTTCACTCAATTGACTGTATTCTTATTTTCTCCCCCTTCCACTTCCTCACCAGGTAATGTGATCCCAATGTTGGGCAATTGCCCCATTTTAGCAGGTTTCCCAACTTCACCAATCCTAGCCCCAGTTCCTAGTTCAGCTTTTCATGGCTAGCCTGCCACCAGAATTCACTGTACAGATTCTCCATCTGGCATCTCTGATATCCAGTCCTGATCTGGGTTCCTATTGTTCTTGGCTCTGCCTCATGCCTTTGCACAAGCCATGCTATAGCCTATGTCTGCCTGCATGCTTCCCCCTCTCCAAGTGAAGAGATTGTGGACAGGCTGGTTTTTCTACCTGCTTTCTGGGATCCTGAGCAAATCAACAATGGCTCCCAGAGCATCCTACAGCATGTGCCAGGGAGTTGTCTCCTTTCCCCAGAAGAATCCATGTTGTCACTCTCGGCAGGGACAACCATCTGATTCAGTATCTGGGTAAGTTTGTTCTCTCCAGGATTGGCATCTTCCTCTTTGGAACAGGGGCTGGGATGACCCCCTGTTACAGTTACATATTTAGCCCATTTACAAATGCTTATAACTTTGGACTGAAATTTTCCAGATTGGGTGACTGGCTCCAGTTGAAGAAAGTGTTTCACATTGAGTAGTTCAGCTGTTTCCAAGAGCAGGCTTTGGGAAAATACATGAAATGCATTTGTCATCTGTAACCCAATGAGGTACAACCATGAAAAGCCCTGGGTGAGCTTGGTAATTCTGCAGAACAGGATGTATCTGACTGGTGTGCTGTAAATAAGGCCTACAGCCAGTCAGTGAATGACAAACATCAAATTAAACTTCAGATGTTTATTCATGAAGTGAGGCACTTCTGTCCTGTGCTCTGAGTCAGACAGGTTGTGGTTAAAACAGTGGTTATCTAATTAAAGACTTTATCATAATGCACATGCAGCTGATGTCTGTTTGGTTCGTACAAAAAATGTAAAAACACAAAAACGCCAGTCTTCCAGAACGTTTTTGCAGCAAAGGTAAAGGCAGAGGAAGAGTGTGAGCATGGAAAACCCCCAAGGTTACCATAGGTCAATACAGGCAGTCCTTGGACTTATAACACAATTGGTTCCTGAAAACTGCATCTTAAGTCAAAATATTGTAACTCAGAACCAATTTTCTCATAAGAAACAATGTTATAAATGGGGGATTAGTTCCTGAACCAAGGCTCAATACCCAATATTCACCAAAAATACTCCAGAATTTTTGATCAATTATAGATGAGTAATATAGCTACATTAATATATTTATATTGTAAATAGCAAACATATTGATTTAGAAGGACTTCTTTGAGGTGACTTTGCTGGACTTTTGAAGGGCTCTTGATTGGCCTTTTAGACAGGTTCTTGGCTGGAGTCTTCTCAGGAGTCTTGGCTGCAGGTTTTTCTGGAGTCTTGTCTGCTTTCTTAAAGAATGTGTCCAAGGAAGTTTGAACAGATGTTCTCCAGGGAGATAGGTGACACAGCAAACTTGTTTGCTGGCATGGCATGGCATGGCATTGCATTGGATCAAGTGTTGTAAGTCGAAACTGGCATTGTAAAGTTAAAATGGTGTCAATTTATAAATGTTGTAAGTGCAAAATGTTGTAACTCGAAACGTTGTAAGTCAAGGACTGCCTGTACTGCATGTGGATGAGTGTCTTGTCCCTAGAATAGTGGGAATACCATATTTGCCTTGCTAGCTGGTAAGAACGTAACTCCTTGGAGGAGTTTTAGTCTGCTGCCCCCCAAGTCATTTAAGGTGCATTATGCCACCAAATTTGCTACAGTGGCTGTAATGAATGTACAATACGCCACCGAGACATGCAAACACCAACACCATTACAGCAGTGCAAAAGCATTTAGCCCACCTTAATGTATTGTTCATACATGCCCCTTGTTTTGTCTACACACGACCAAGGGTACCAAGCAATAGGCAAATTGTTTATCATGCTTGTACTAAGAAGCAACCTATAATTATATGGAAGGGGAGCTATAGATAATTGATAAATTTTAGATGGCAGAGTCTAAACCCTTTCCTGTGAAAAAATGCCATGGTACAAGGCAAAATAAACAGTGCTGGCTAAAAAGTATGACAAATAATGACTGGATGGACTTATAGACATAAACATCTGTTTTCAGTTTCCTTTTCTTAAAAAGAATAGCTAGGTATGTATTGTCAATATTGCCTAATGAGGACATCAGGGTGGTTATCCCTGGAAACATAAGGCCACATCAACTCCAAAAATTACTTCAAAGTTATCTGAGGATTGCAAAAATGAAAACCTTGGAGACAAGTTTGCTAGGGACAGACACACAGAAAAAGGAAATTGAAGAACAGTGTCTAGCTTGTCAGCAAACACAAAACATAACTAAATATGCCCTGTTTTATCATTGGCAGTAGCCATCTATCCCATGGCAGTGAACACTCATACAGGATGCTGGACAATTTATTGGACAATCTGATTTTGCTAGGGTCAGAGGTTCTTTTTAAATAGTCTGAAGTACAGTATCGTGCACAAATTCCACTAGTTCAGAGCAGACAATGGGAGTATTATGTTTGTTTGCCATCAGTTCCTGCCAAAGCAGATTAGTAGCAAGATTCACTCAGCCGTTCAAGCCAGAGAGAATGGTTTGATAATTTGAGGCTGTAATACAAGACAGAGAATTTCCTTTCAGCCAATAGGAATACAGCCTTTTCTGCTACTAGTGACTGGGACAGAAGACATGATGCAATCACTCACATCATCAACAGTGATGTTGTTTATGGGACATAATTTAGGGTCTCATCTGGGCTTCTGATAGCCCAGTCTTCAATGATGTTTTCATGAAACAGTGATAATAAATAATCATAAAAAAATCACTTCCTACATTTATATAAAAATGAAGTCCTGTGCCTTTAAATAGCTTGTCAGCCATCTAATAGCACTCTGTGTTTTGTATTAGTGGACAGATCTGGCCTGCAGAGCTCCTCTCAGATCTGCAAATTTGGTAGTGGAGGACCAATGGCAATTAATACTGCTACCAATCCTCCACCATCAACACTGAATGGGGCCAGTGCATGGGGCCAAAGTGTCAGAACCAACCTAGCATGTATGCAGCTGAAGCCAGGGCTGGGGCTGGGCCAGGCCCAAAATGTGCCCAGTTTGGCCCTGCACTGGATTGGGCCCTGTAGCACAATTAGGTTGGGCATCTTATTGGCATACACAGAGGGAGAAAAATAATTGGGGGGGGGGGGCTGAGTGTGGTGGCCCCTGCAAATCCACACACACCCAGCCCCTGCAAATCCACACACACTCAGCTGCCTTTGACTCCCCAGCACCACACCTCTGGAGGAGCTGCTATGGTCTGATTGTCCCATGACCCGGCCCAGCCGGGTTCCCATTCACCATGAATGAGGCCCTGGCTGAGCCAGGCTGTGGAACAGTCCCCACAGTGCAGCAGGGAGTGGGGTAAGTGTGAATGATTCACCCCTACCCCTACTTCACTTCCTCCTTGACTGTGGGGGTCTCAATCTGCCCCCTCCCACGCCCAGACAGTCATAAAGGGGATTGAAAGAAATTTACCTTTCTGCTGGGCAGCTGCAATCCTGGCTGCCTATATATCTGAGTGTGTATGCCCCTCCACCAGTGCTGCAGCAGCCTGCGGCCAGGCTGTCCAGCAGCCATACCTGCTGCCCTGTGTTTGGGGGGGGCTGAGCCCTGTTAGCCCCGCTTCTGCCACCTATGCTTATTAGCATGCTACTCCAGTCCTCTACTCCTACCTCCCTGGTTCCTGATCCCCTCCTCCTTCACTTGTCTGCCATATCTTTGCTGTTTCTAAAAAATACTAGGAGGCTGCCCAGGACTCTGCCCCATGTCCAGGTCCTAACACACATTTCTTCTTAACTCTCAATGTCTTAAATGCTGTATTTGTGGCCTCTGGCCACCTCTACAGCTGTGCCCATGTCTCACGGGTGTTATTGCACAATCACTGCCTTGTCAGGGTTTCAGTCTTTTTTGGTGTCTGCCTCTTTTCTCTGGCTACAAGCCTCTAGCCCTGGTCCATTGATTCAGGTCTGGTTCTTGGTCTCTATCCTTAGTGATAAGTATCTTTGGGCCTCCAGCCCCTGTATCTCTTAATTTGGACCTCTAACCCTGGTCTTTGCCCCTCATGGGCTGCTGGGCCCCTAGCCCTGGTTTCTGTCCTTCTTGGGTTGCTGGGCCCCTGGCCCTGCTCTTTGCCTCTCCTGGGCTGCTGACTGGCTTTTGCTCTTCCTAGGCTTCTTCTGCTTTCACCAAGCTCCAGTCCTCTGACTAGGCCTACTCTATGTCTTTAGCCCCCAGCAGGGCTCAAGACATTCTCATGCCCTAAGGCACTAATGGGACTTCTGCCTTTCCCTGATGGTTCTAAACCCAAACAACCCATGAGAAAACAAACTGAAAACCCTGCTCCCACCTTAACATAATAAATCCCACCTCATGGCACAAAAGAAAAGAAAAGGGTACGTTGTTTGTTAAACTCATACAATCCCAGGTTGGGAAGTCCTCCAACTGTGAATAGAACTAGCCAGTCTAGTGGGGCAAATGAAGTCTGCCCAAGGTAACCTACCCCTTGGCTTCTCACTGCCCAGCTCCCAGAAGTCCAATCCCCTTCCTGTGTTCCTCAGCACACTGTCTCTTTCCCCCTTCTTGCAAGAGGGCTCCATTTCTCTGCAGGGCTTTGTCCCTGAGCATTGCTCTACTTTCCATTCCTCTGCTGCCTCCCTCACTTCCAGGTCCCTGTTACAGACCCACAAATGGATCCTGTGCACTGGATCTGGCCCATGAATTGACCCTGTACCACTCATCTGACCTACAGCCAAGAAAAGTTGAGCATCACTATTCTATATTGTAAAAACCAGTCAAAACTGTAGGGCATGTATCTGGGTATGAAATGTTTGCTGATGCATCCCTGTTAATGTATCTGTGTTCTATGACAACCTCTTTGTGATGCTAATTTGCATGCCACCATTGATGTACATGGTCAGACCGCTGTCTCCTTTAGCTACATACCTCCAGTGGTATGCATGGTCCATGAAACAGGAGCTCCTTGTGCTTGCTTATGTTTTAACTGCATTTTAACAGTTTTAATATGAAGGGCCAAGGGAGTCTGGTTTGTGTGCACTGGCCCTCTCTCATTGTCCCCCAATCTCTCTTTTAAAATTGTCAAGTTTATAAAAGTACTGATGCTATAAGAGAAAAGAAGATAAAGGTTGCTGAGGGATCACTATGATTTTTGCAGAGGTCTAAAGTGGAGGGATCCTTAGCTCAGGAATTATAAAGATGGGTAAGGAAATACTTTTAGAAGTTATTCTGTGACATGGCATTGCATTTAGCCATCAAGCCTTTCAGGGAAAAGTATTTATGATAAACAAATCTCTAACAGGTTTAGGTTCAGGTCTGTTACCCAATTATTTCTAGAACAGCTAAAACATCTGCAAGACAGTTCTAAAGCAGCTGAAATTGTTGACCTTCTTTAAGGTCAAAAACAGCTGAGTTGTATCAGCAACTGGCAGTGGACCAGTACTTCACTGGTGGCAGTGGACAGCAGAGCAATGTACCTGGGCAGTGGTGGTGAGGAGTGGCAACAGCAGTGAGGAATGGTGGACCAGCACTCCTCAGTAATGGTGAAAACCAATAACAGCAGTAGCTGAACAATACCACTCCCTAACCCCACCTTCTCCACACACCCCCACCCTCTCCCAAAGCAGTGGTGAAGAGCAAGTACAGCAGCAGCACAGCAGTGCCCTTTGGCAGAAGTGAGAAGCAGCAACAGCAGCAGTGGAGCAGCATCCCATAGCACTACTGAGACAAGGGGAACTTTTAATACAGCAGCTACACTGGCTATCAAGTGCAACCTATGTGGGACTAAGATCAAACTCTGAATTCATTAACTGTAATCAACTGTTAATAATAGGCTGAGGTGGGGTTAAGGGTTTCCCAAGATTGTTAGTTTGTCCCCATTTATCTTCCCCCTCCAATAAGCCCTGTTATATTTTAATATTGCTTGCAAGTGGGGAAGTCTGGTCTTCTTGGAACACCCAGACATCTTTTATTTTCCCAGGTTTCTGGATGGGGCCTTGAGCCAAGAGAGAAAATTGATGTAAAATCCCTAAAACTGAACTTTGCCTTTGCAACTGGCATCCTGTGTCTGGCAGAAGAGTCACACATATACATCCATAAGCATGATTATTGGAAACCCAGTGCCAATGCATTATCTTTATATTATTGTTGGTGTTGTGCAGGAAGCAAAGGGTACTTCTTTCTCTAACAAGGAATGTTTACAGAAGAATCTGTTACAATCACTGTGGTGGTTTTACATCCTGCCTTGGTCAGGGCATCCTCTCATCCTCACTAGGGAGGTGTCAGACTGAGTGTAAAGAGTCATGATGTGACATCTCCTGTGTGCAAACTCAGCTTTTCCTGCATCTTAGCTATCACTTCCATTTTAGCAAATCAGAGAAAGTGCACCATGACATCAGCTTCCCCTGCACTAGAAATTCCAACCGCCTACTTCCTCCAAGTGTCATGAGCTCCCTTAAAAAAGGGAACTGTCCAAAGGTTCGTTCCTAGATGTAAAAGGAGCTTGTAATAGTCCCTGGTCTGCTTTGGCTCCTGCAGATCCTGCCTACTCAACAACAACAACATGAAGGCAAAGCATGACCGTGGCATGACTGCACAGTAAGCAGTTTTTAGGCCAGTGTCTACATGTGCAGCCATTAAAGTGCGGTAACGCTGTGTGTGAACTGACTTGGGACTAAAGTTGGTCCCAAGTCAGTCCACATACACAGTATTACTGTGCAGTAACATGTCTACATGTGCATTACTGTGCAGCAACTAATCAGACCTAAATTTGATACCTGCATCAAATTTACACCCAAGGCAGTGTAAGTCACCATAGTTACTGTGCAGTACTGGGGTGCACATGTAGATGCATGTCTGTACTGCACAGTAATTTTTTATTACTGCACAGTAACCTAAATTACTGTGCAGTAAGTGTGTACATGTAGATGCACCATGTGTATCCCTCCAGAAAAGAAAAAAAATGTAGCCAGGGCATAGCTCTTCCTGCCAGCCCTTCTCAGGTCTTGGAATCCTTTTTCATATCAGATCATTCTCAAACAGATCCTCAGTGGTCTGGGCAATGGTGGGGATGACTCTGTCTCCAGAGAAGAGAGACCTAGGGTTGCAATCAAATGCCTGACCATGACTCTGAACTGGGGGAGTATTTTTATCACCACGGAATATGAAAGAACAGAATGAATTGCAGCAGAAGGAAAACCTTTTCCTTCTTCTCCTCCAGCTCCTTTTCTGTTTCAACAGCTCTGTAGCTGTACATCCCTTTTCCTGCCCTTTCCCAGGATCCAGAGATTGGTCAGATTTGTCTTCCTCCTGCACACACTTACACACATCCTCATGCTCACTGTGTTCATGTTTTTCTGTGGGACCTGATATACCCAAATCCTGCTGCTTCACCTATGCCAAGTGGTAGCTCCCACTCAGCTTCATCACCACTTATTATAAAACTCACCTTCTTTGCTCCCAGTCAGCCATAATGTAGGTATAACCATCTGACTCCTGGACAGACCACCTGGA